>NC_090020.1:82311100-82615566 GCF_036417845.1 Apteryx mantelli | reverse complement strand
GCTTACAAGGAATGTCTTCCATGCACTGGGAGAGTGGGAGAAAAAAATATCTTGCTTGTGAAATGTAATAAAAAATGTCATAACTGCTGGCACTGCAAGGGTGAGGGAGTGGGGAATGACCGTACTGATAATATATGAAGAAGCATTGTGTATGGTGGAGATATACCATAAAGAGTCTTAGATAGAAAGAAGCTCGTGCTGAAGGAAAACACAAAAACACAAAAGGAAGTGGTGGTGTCAAAACAATGGCAAATAAAATGGTCTCTGCTGGAGTCTAGGAATGAGTACTGGGAAAAGCGAATGCTTGTTTTTCCTCTGCTACTGAATTCCTGCATGACTTTACAGTATTTGCCTGTCTCACTTTCCTAACCAATAACATTAGCATATATTTTAAGTGGCAAGCACAGTTCTCAGCTTACACTAATAGTTGGTGATGGACTCATAAATGTGTTTTTACTCAAAAATTCCATTGAAAAGCCACAGATTTTTTAGCAAAAACACTGGAGCCTTCCCCTGTGGTACCCTGCTGATCCCTCTCCAGCTTTGAGGAAACATTTGTGGGACAGGAGACTATCTGGATCTTTGAAGATCAGTCAGTTGTTCATACTCTTGCTGATACCATCTTGTTGGTAACCAACAACTAAAGGAGGTGACTGCCACACCTAGCATCTAGCTGAAATCTCCCTTGCTGCCTTTTTAGCCCACCACTACTTACTCTAAGCACCAGGGGCATGAAGAACAAATAATGATTTTTTTTTTCTTTGCAGTAGTCTTTTATGTATCTCAGGATTGTTATGCCTTCAGTCTTCTTTTCTATAAACCAAACAACCCCAATTTTTTCAATACTCCTTTGTAGATCATGCTTTCAAGACCTCTAATCATTCTTCCTGATCTCCTCTGAACTGTCTTCAATTAGGCCACATCTCTCTTGATGTTTACTGAACAAAGTCATCTGGATCCGCTGAATTTGAAGTAAACACCATAAAACAGTGGTGCAAAGCTGTGCTTGAGCACAGGAGGCAAAGACTGTGGTTGAGAACAAGACAATTATGCTAATGACTTCTTATCCTCAATCTATGTGTGTTCTTGGGAGTTGTCAGCTGAGCCCTAAGGAATGCTGAGCCACTGGTATTTATCATCTTTATTCAAATTAAACCACATAAATAAAATGTGCCAACAGACAACAACCTTTGAAGATACTAAATCTCTAGAGCACATTGCTTTTCAGTGCTGTTCCTTATTTTCACTTAAATATGAATGAGATTTTGAAGAGGAGATAAGGTTGGGGGCACACCTGAACCTGCACCTGGGAAGTAATGGGTTCTGGGCATCAAAGGCTGTGGACCTCAACCATAAAAAGAGGTGGTTTTACCTCACTGTTCTACTTGCTGTGAGCAACCTGACTTCAGCAGTTATTGGCGACCAATATGTACCACAGCTGAGAAGTCTCACAGCAAGCCAGTTAGATGGTGGAAAGAGTATCTAGGTTTTCTACATAAACTCCACTTTTCCGGAGCTCTCAAATCTCCAACGTCTCTCCAGCTTTTTAGGCTGCCCCCCACTTCTTTTAGACAACAACTGGTGCCTCCGTGCTCCCTTTTCACACCTCTTCCCCGCTCTAAAGGAGCCAGGTTGAGAACTGCTCTACCAGTGCTGTCCACACACAATGAAGAGTATCTCAGGTGACAATTCATGTATATATATCCCTTCCACACATTTTCTGGCTTGCACTACTGTTGTATGGCACAAACTTCCTGCCCTACAGTTTACATTATTTTTCCATTCTCCACTTCTCCACCAAATGTCTCCTCCAAAAAAAAATTGCACCCAAATATCCAGAAAAATTCATCCTGTCTCTTTTGAAACTGAGCACCATTCTCCAAAAGTTGCACCCAGCTTTCAGTAGCTGACATGTTTTTGCACTGCTCCCTCATCTAGCTGTCTTATGAACTCTTAGCAGAAAGGCCTTTCAGGGATCTTCATTGCATCATGTTAGAGATCAAAGTCTTCGCTTTGATCTCGGAGGACCCACAGCCTCCTCCCTATAAAGAAGTCTCCCTGCAGTTCCCCTCCACTGCATCTTAGCTTCACAACATTTTGAAAGAGGCGGTAAAATTGGGAAGAGAGACAAGGTGGAGTCATTCTGAATTTCCCCTGTTCCCTCAGGATATGCTGTATGCCTCTTTCCCCTCTCTCCAGGAGTCATGTCCTCCAGTCTCAGAACCAGTCTCCTAACATTGTGCAATTTCCATACACAGTGGTAAGTGAAGCAGTGGAAAAGCCTTGGGCATCAGAAGAAAAAAGACAGTGTATTAACTACTTAAAAAAAAAAAATCCCAACAAGAGCAGAGCCATTATATTTTGCAGCATAAGGATTAGTTACTGCAGAATATACTAATAAAGGTAAGTTATTGTTTCTAACATTATCCTGATAGCCCAATAGAGATGGTAAATATTTACAGCAATCTAATAATGTGAGGAATTCTGTATGATTAGAAATGAAAACAGCCACTATTTTAGGTTTGAGGAAAATGTGAGTATAGTACTGCTTTAACTAACTTTCCTGGTGAAAAATGACCTATGCATTTGGGCATCCATTAGGTTATACCTCAGGACACCTTTTTCTGTCTCTGTTTTCTGATTCTGGCTGGATTTAGTGCTAGGAGAAGCTCTGGAGGTTGGGGCCAGTTCGTTACACCAGGTCCCACCCCTCAATCAAAGGAGGACCTGTGTGGAGCGCCAAGCCAGTAGAGTGCACTAATTCCTGGGTTGAGTGGTCATGCGACCCAGACAAAACTGGAAAAACCACTGCTAGACCTCTTGTAAGAAGTACAGAGTGGTTCAGTCTTCTCAGCTGGGATGGTGTGAGTGTGTGCGTTTGACCAACAGGCTTGCATCTCCTCTCCTTAAGGCACTCGCTGATTTGGGACCCCACCAGTCCTTCCCTTCAGTCTCTCACACAGCCAGGCAGATACCCACCAAGGGCACGACAACCTCCCTCGCTGCACAGTCATACAGAAGTTATTGCTGCGTAGGTCAGACAGCAAAGGAAACACAGCCCAGTGAGATAACTTTAATCAGCTAACAGCCTTGCACAGAGCGGGGAACACAACATGTTGGTTGTCACTGATGACAGCATATGCTGTCCAATTTCTCTCAGTTGGGCTACTTTAATACTCTTTTCCTATCATATTTAAATATAGGTGATGCCTAATTAGCTTTCCCTAAGATGTCACCCTCAGTGTTACTCACTGTAAGCATTATCCAGTCCAGATATTTTTAGGAAAGGACATGTTAAGACAAACATCCTTCCAGTCATGCATAAATGGGGCCACTGGGAACATATACACCTTGAAAAGTTTAGTCACATAAGTATATGCCTCTGGCATGCCTGATTTCTTTTAATATTTCCTCATGTGCAAAAAGAAGACTAAGACCTCAAATTGTACGTACAAATGAACACCTGAGATCATGAATTCTGCTATTCTTGCTCATTTCTTTCATTCTTGGGCAGATAAGGCCTTTCAGGAAGAATCTGTATTTCATACTAGTCACACTTTTGGTATATATTGCAAAAAAAAGCCAAGAAGCCCACAATTCTCCCTTTTAGTCCCAGTTTTCTCAATTGCAAAAGCCTCCATTAACTTCAGGTTTTTTGATACAATAATTGAGCAAGTGGTTGCACTCACAGCCAACACAAAAAAACATATCAAAGCTTGATCTTCTTGAGTGGTATCACAGATACTTCATCAGGTTCTGTCTTGTCCAAGAACGTCACCTCACCCTTTCTAATTTGGCTCCGGTTTTACAATGCCTATCCATGCCAACAACATTCTTTAGGTTTTCTCTGCACAGTTTCAAGTCCGCATATTTTCACACAAGATACAACATAAAATGATCTGCACACAATTAGAGATCAGCCTGAATCATGAGGTTCAGGTCTGGAAACCAGCTATCTTTGTGCTTGAGATGCATGAATCTGGGTAAGACAGGCTTTTCTATATAACAAAGCTTTCAGTTACCGGCACAAGCTCACTGACACCCATCTTTTGCTGTGCTGATTCTTCTAAAGAGACATCAGAAAAACTCTTCCTTTCATTAATTCACAGCTGTCATGGTTTCTCATTGAGATTACAGCACCACTTGGATCAGAGCTGTCCCTGAGAAGACTCATAAGGTAAATAAGGCAAAAGAAATTTGTGCAGAAAGTATAAAATGTGAGGAATCAGGTTGCTCCTGCCACAGGAAGAGGAAGGGAGAAGGAAGGTTGGAGCAGGTTGGGAAGGTCCTGCAGGTTTCCATTTTGGCTACTACGGAGAAGGGGTGATAGAGATGAAGGCAGTAGCTGCTCCATTTGGGAGCAGCAGCCCCACAGCAGTCCCTGACCCACATTGCCCAGCTCCAACCCACTCCTCTTCCTCCCTGGTGGAAGCAGCAATATCTAAAATATATGGTTGGGCCGTGTCTGGTTTTCCTCTCTTCCCTCTGTCTCAGCAGCCTCGTCTCCAGGGTGGCTGATTACCTTGCCTGCACCCTGACTTGAACATCACGTCCAGCAAGCAACTGTTATCACGGCAAACCAGCACCAGAAGACCCTTAATGCAATGGAGACAAAATGCAGCCCTAAGATCCCATCTCCATCGAAAAGCCATCAGACTGAGCTCCACTGGAGGGTTTTTAACTGACTACAGATAGGTTAAAATCCGAGAAAGAATAAGTGTTTTCCAGTGCTCTTAGCTGCAGTTTTCTCTGGGAGGCAATGCATTACTGCAGGTTGCTACTCCATTTTGATCCTCTGCAAAAATGAGGTCTCTCATAATTAGTGTTTGGAAAGATAGCAGGTGTCCAAGGCTGGATTTTTTTTCCTTTCTTTTTCTTTTTCTTTTGTAGCATAAAGGTGAGTTAACAACACTGTCTCTGCTGCTGAACTCAAGCGAGATCCAGCTGAACTTCAATTCATCCCAGAAGCAAACTGTTTATTAAAGACCTGTCAAATGCCCATATTCTGTGGATCATCACAGGAGCTGACAG
The DNA here is from genome assembly GCF_036417845.1 of Apteryx mantelli. Lineage (NCBI taxonomy): Eukaryota > Metazoa > Chordata > Aves > Apterygiformes > Apterygidae > Apteryx > Apteryx mantelli. The sequence goes on along the minus strand of NC_090020.1, from coordinate 82,610,535 downwards.
TGCCACAAAGGCTTGAAATCCAGTGCATATCACTGGAGGATGCCATTAAAATGAAAGTGAGACCAAAACCTCCCAGCTGTCACTCATTATCTAGGACATTCTCATACAGTAGATCTTGTGCACTTCCCTTTATCTAACGTGAGTCTCCTCTTCTGACTTCCCCATTTTTTGCTGTAATTAAACAGCTTTCGAACAATAACATTTTGAAACAAAAAAAATCCATGAATCTCTATTCACATGTATATTTATACTCCATTTGGAGTTCCCCAGCATGTCTAGTTAATCACTGTACTGCTCTTTGTGGTCATCTGCTGTTTATTTTATATACTGCTGTATTTTGCAGCTTGAAAAGAGAGATAGATAGGAATGGCTGAATTTCAACAATTCAGAGTCATTTCAAGAAGAATTGTCTTCAGCCATTTGCCCTCATCTTAGACCAAACATGAACATAACTTTGTTCAAGTTCAAATAAGACTGGCTAATAATGCTTCTGCCCTCATTATTTTTCTGATTTTCTTCCATTTTTCCAGTTCTGGTTTTGACTGGGAATTTAATGGCTGAGATAACTAGATCAAAGCCATATCGATGCTGACACTGAAGAGCTCTTAGTCATGAAAAAGGCTGTTCTCAGTTGTACTGACCAAAGATGGGAAACGCCAGAGGCTTCATAGGCTTGTTCTTAAAATGGCTTGGTTTCCAATCTGTCACACCAATTTTACACCAATTTAGCTCCATCTACATCAGAGGTACTATGCCAGAGTGAAAACAATGGATGCTGAATCAGACTTTGATGATTTTTAAGTCATTTGTGACTTCAGACTACAGTGTATTTAATTGCATGATGTCTTCACTCTTGAACCCAGGTCTCAAAGAGGTCTTTTCGTTATAAAACCAGGGGCCAAAGAAAGGGCCAAATATAAGAAAAAATCTACAGTATAATAACTTGACTGTGATCTTATCACACATCCTACATAATTATGAAATGGTTCCACTTTTTTATATCTATAATTGCTACAAATTCATATTAAAAAGAAGGTTCTCCATATTAGCACAGCTTTCAGATTTATTACACTACTCTGTGACTGCTTTGATGTTAAAGATTTTGACAAATATACTGAGTATAAAGAACCATGTTAAGGGTAATTATATCATTTACACCCAGAATCTGGTGATTAAAGAATTTTATTTTTAGAATCTGAGTGTACAACTTACCTTACATTGTAATTATTTAACAGTTTTATTTTTGTGTTAATATATATGTAACTACTACAAAAAATGTCAGAATAATTCTAGTACAACTGCAAGTTAAACTCTGTTCTGTTGAGAATGGAGAGTTAATAATAACAGTCATACACTTAAACTTAGGGGTAATTATACATGCTTAAAAACATATTCTAAGTGTAATTAGAGTGAATTGCAGTAAAACTGCAATGCAGTGAAAAGCACATTATCCAGTATACCTGAGGCAGATGAATCTTAAATGAAGAAGATGACTTAATATTTAAGTCCAGGTACTTGGAAAGTTTTTCTGGGACACTTCAGTTAATAAAGATTACCAAAAATGAGATGGATATAATGGGATTTTTTTTTTTTAGGTTGATAACACATAGAAGTAAAAGAAATGTCCATGACACTGAGAGTGTAACAGATGCAAAACAAGTCTTATAAACCTAGACTAGTCAAACCAAAGGCTTTGATTTAGGCATCAGTTCCTAAGTGCAGTTAAATACAGTAGCAGATTTGGGAGGGATCAAACAGTAGCTGTTTAGGCTGGAGAAAGAAAACAAGGATGCTACAAGAAAAGCATGACTAATGCTGTCCAGAAGATGAAGTGCCCACTAGAAAGATGCTTGGAAACATGGAAACCATTCTGGGTGCTTTCTGCTCTGCTCAGGAAGATGAAGCATATTTTTACATATTCTTTATGACTAAAAAGGATGGCACTCATGCATTACTTGACTGTAGCAGCGATGCTGCCTCCTGACAGAACAACCCTGGAGGCCCCAGATACTGATTAATTGCTCATGACACAAGGAGTCGTGTTAGTATCAGCAGCAGGATCCGGTTCCCAGGGAGAGAAATCGCAGACTGGTAATTCCTCTTGATCCAAGCTGGAACAAATAACGGAAATGATCACACAGATCAGATAATCTAAAACAAGAACCAAAACAAGAGCCAAAGATGAAACAGAAGGATTTAAGAGAATATCTGGAAACATCTCTGAAAGAGCTTAGGCTTGAGCTGTTCTTGGAGGGAAAAAAAAAAATTGTTGTAGGACAACAGCTACAAAAAGCTTGAACGGACCGGAGATGCCTCCCATGAAACTCCCATCCCAGCCTAGCAAGGCAGATCAGGGAGGTGCAAGCTGTCCCCATGCCTCGCAGAGGACATGAAGAAAGTCATGGCCTGGTTTAGGATTTGCTACCTGAGATGAGCTGCTACGAGGACTGAGGGAGCTGAAAACACCAGCTTCTAAAAGAAATAAAAGGAGAGCAGACCAGCATGTCTGCATGAGTCAGTGGATGAGGAACTGGGCCAGTTGGAAGATTTGGTGAGACTGGGCACATATATCTTCCACATTGTCTGTAACCAGCAGAGAGCTGGAACAGCCAGGCTGGATTATCCCAGCCTGAGTAACACAGAAGCCAATTATTTTTGAGGGGAAAAAAAAAAAACCTCCCTGGGAGTTCTTGCTTCTGTTTAATTTCATAGTCCAAGTGAAAAACTTGGAGAGAGGATAAAAAGTGTGTGAGGGGGAGGAGGAAGGGGCAGGGGCATTTTCAAGCAGCCAACTCGCTTAGCTCATCTGCAGGGGCACCACAGCACCGTATCCCGAGGAAAGAAGCCGCATTATCCAGATCTAGTAGAAGCCCTTTGTTCGGCACGCGATGCCAAGGGCTTTTCTTGGCTTGCCAGAGCACACCCAGGGAGACCCCACCTGAACCTGCAGCACGCCTGTGGAGGCTAGTGCTCCTGGCATGCCTGAACACCAGGTCCCAGCTCAGCCCGACGGCTGAACACAGAGCCTCAGCTCTTCGGGAGGTGGCAGCTTGAGATCGGCAAAATGAGGCCCAGGAGCCGAGCGGAGAGTCCCGAACCTACCAAAGAGCCCGGGTAGCTCCTTGTTGCAGCCTAGCAGAAGAAGGAGGGAGCTACTCAAAAGAAAAATGGGTCACTGTAACGCATGGAAACACATGGAAATATGGCTCATGCATGTTGGGTAAGGGGATTTAACGTGCTCCATGAAAACTGTGACAGACTGGCAGGAGAAACTTTGGTGTATGAATGAGGGAAATTAGCAAAAAGGTAAAAGAAGTTTTGCAGGAACGATTTGATAAAGTACAGACGCTGATCAAAAAAGACTTCCATAAATCCAAGGCTGGACAGGAGAAAGCCTCACCAGTGCCTGGTGAGCACTGCTCAACCAGTCCTTTGAACCTCCAGATCACCAGCTGGAGGCAGACTTAGAGAGCAGAAGGCTCTGTGTTTAAACATGGCCAGTTCAAAACCAGTAATGAGATTTTGCTAACCAATGCAGAAATCTGTGAAGGACATAGGAATAACTTGTCAAATCGCAAGAGCTGATTTCCACATGGTTCAAGAGAAAACGGAGACCAGGCCCTTCACAGATGGAGACAGTGACAGGAGGGCAGAAAAGACAGGGGAAAAACGGGATGCTGCCATAAATTCAGAAGCCTGTCCAGATGAGCAAATAGTCAGTTTGATTGCATTTTTGGTAGTAACTGCGTCATAAACATGAGGAGAAGTGGCCAAAAATTGGATTTGTAGAAAAGTTCTTTAAAGAGGCTGGTTAAGTAACATACATGATTTCTAAGTATTTAAGATGAGTAATTGTGGGAAGAAACTATCACGAGAACTACATGACTACAGAGAAAGGAAGATAAGATGGGAAGCAGGATGGTATTAAGGAATCTGAGAGGATTTTTTAGGTGTTAATAGTCTTGGGGTCTAAAGTGGTGCCCATTTTCTGGATGTTCTGGCTGACAGTGTGTAGCCACAGTTCGGAAATGTGAACATGAGGATCTGGTAACAAATGTGAGGGGGGGAAATGGCAAAAGAAAGGAGAGCATCATTTCAGTGGATCTTTTTCCACCACAATGCTGTGAATTTTAGTAAAGAGCAGGAAAACAAAACAAAACAAAGCAACAGTGTGGCCTAAAAGGCATTCTGAATTTAATTTCAGAGCTATAATCTTGGACCCTTGGATGACACTGACCAACCTGGAGACTCACACAGCGGCATGCATTAAATAGCTACTCCATCACGTTGCAGTACCAAAAAGGGCAGAGTCTGAACAAGCCACTGACAAAATGCATCAGCATGGTATGAATCAGCTTTCAACCAGACCAAGAATCTCACCATAATTTTGGCTAAAATGTGTAACAGAAGCAGATTTTGTTTGGAAGACAGAAGATGAAGTGCTACAATCTGCTTTGTTTTTTGAATATACGCTGACTGGGTTGCTATAGCCAGTCCAACAAGAGTGTGAAAGCATGCACAGGGATGTGGAACCAGAGCCTAAAACAAGGAGAGGGGTACTGAGACAGCGGGATGAAGTTTGAGGTTATTCAAAATGAGCTTAGGTTGAAGCATACCGCATCTGCCAAGTTCCCAGTCCCGAGGCCCCTTGGTTTGCCAGGGCTGCAACACAGCTGCACCGACTCGGTGAGAAAGGGGAAACTGCTTTGGTGGTCAGGAGTCATTTAGCTGTGAGTTGGACACAGCTCTTGTGACTGCTTCTGTCTTACCCTCCCCTTGCTTCAAAACTTCTTTTAATATCGGTCGCAGATGGCAATGCTTAGGGACCGGAGGCAGATTACAATGGAGCTGAAATGGTGGTGCCACATGAAGAAAAATTTCCAAAGAAAAGACTGTGGAAAAAAAACCTTGCCCAAAAGGGAATTCTGGTTGTGGTTAAATCTCTAGGACATTTTTGCCATGGGCTGCAAGACAGCGTAGATGTGGTTAGATCTAGGCCTTGCTTTCTTGCACTGGCTCTTTTAATTCAGAAACACTGGGGAAACTTGCCTGGTGGTTGGAAAAACTGCTTTATTATGTTTTCACGGTCGTATTGAGGCCTGGGTGTGAAAACATGGTAAGGCTGATACTCTTCCAGATGGTGTTATTGGGAAGCTAATTGCAAACATTGTCTCAAGCAGGAGGGGAAGGAACTGGTTACTCCAGGGAAGGCGTCTGCTTGGGAAAAATTGAGTCTCTCTTATCTTTTTTACTTCTTTGACTAGTTTGAGAATGCAAAGTGGGGCTGCAGGAAAGGACACCAGGAAAGGACTTCCAGAGGCATATTTTGGCATTGAAATGGAATGACTAGAAAATCATTAGAAAAAACTGACCATCCAGAACAGAAGTATTCCCTGCACGTAGCTGCTCAATGTATGTGCAGCTCTCCCTAGGTCCGAAGATCCAGAAGATGAAGCACTCACAGAGTAGCACACTGGAGAGCATGTGGGAAAGCTGGAATTGGTGAGAATTTCCCACATTACTGAGGAATCACTAGCACTGGCAGGAAGGTAGATGCCCTACAGACCACTGTATGCCCTGCTAATCATCTCTGATTTATCTCTGGGACAACCTGCCTTCTACCTGCTGGTGGGTCTTCTGCTGGGACATGCTACACACGCCTAGACATAGATGACAGTGGCAACTTATGGGTGGTGTGGCAAGTGATGGTTCGCAGTAATGTGCAGCAGCCAAAATGCAAGTGTGCATTAATTTCTCTACATGCTTTATGCCTGGTTAGTTGGAAAAAGCAAAAAATGAACCTGTTTAGGCAAAATCTGCTTGCCTAGTTTGCCTCTGGAACAGGTATAGATGCTCCCATCTGCAGTGGTGGAGCAAAAACTTACCACTGAATCTAATTTTTTTTTGTTTTTTTTTTTTCAGGCTGTACATCTACTATTTAATTACTTATTCCATTGTTGCCAAGGTGGAGGCATCTCGGAGTGAAGAAGAGAGTTTAATCTCAACATCCATTTTGTTCTTCCTCCCCATTCCCAATTCTTTCCAGTGAAGGATATTTTTCATTTCAGACTTTCAAATCACAAGATTTTTTTCTGTAATGATATTAAATGACTTTTTTTTTTTAAATAAAATTAAGTGCTTTTCAGTGCCTTTTCCTCCCTTTCTATTTTGACAAAACATCTTCTTTTCAGTTGTTGATAAAAGCCAAGTGATTTCTCCTGGCTTTCAATCCAAATTTTTCATGGAAAAAACTTCCTGGTTTCCAATTATTCCCATACTTTATTTCATATTTTACTTTCAAGACTTCTCTAAATATTTCCACACTTTCAGAATGGGTGCTCCAAAAATCTCAGGAACTTATGTCTCGTTCACACGCAACAGTTCCCCAGGTTCACCCACGCTCTAAAGGCAGATCACTGGTCCAGTGAGTCTAAAAGCAATTTGGTCTGCACTCTCCTCATCCGAGCATAGACGTAGACTGACTGCCAGATTTCCAATCTCTGTCTTTTCCAGTCCCTCCCCCCAAAATTGGGACCCCTTTCCCAACCCTCAAAATGTACTTTTCCTAGACTGTAGGACAATTCCTTAGAGGTCGGTATAATCAGCGCAAGGCCAAACAGCGCTATTTTGGGCACGGAGCAGAAAGCAAGTAGGCATTAAAACAATTCATCGTGGCTAGCGTTAACTCACCGTACTGTTTACGATTCAAGCAAACCTGTCCAAACAGCTAGTCAGGCAGAGCTGAGTCTGCACAGCTTTGTCTAGATGTCTTGCCTTATTTCGAATCTGGACCGGGGGGAAGCTGGAAAGCGAAGGCAGAGATGCGCTGTGATACGCAAGGACGGGGCGGTTGAATTCACCTGCGCTGAGCGGACAACGAACGAGCGCTGGGTAAAACTCCGCGAGCCCTGCTGACATTTGTATAAAACTCCGGTTTTACATGAGCCATCTCCTGCACATCCCAGTCTGTGGTAGGGACGGGGACTTTCCAGGACGCTGGCAGAGTACAGGTGGTGGAGTTTACCGGGTCTCCAAGTGGTTTTCATTTCTTTTTCCTTCCTGAGATAGTTAAACGCACATTCCTCAGCAGTGTAAAAACAAATGGCCTACTCTCCCACTTTGGGTGGATTTCAAATAAAAGCCAGGCTTAATTAGAGCTTTTGAAAGCTTAAGAGTTAATACATGCCCATTAAACACTAACCACCAATCATTTACTGTCTGTTCACTAGCAGTAAGGAGCTGCGCAAGCGGCTCCGGCCGCTGGTGCTTGCAGGCATGCCCACGTGGGATGTGGGGCTGCATCAGTGGGGACCATCTTAGCTCTGGGAGAGGAGGGAGGATCACGTGTGTGGCACCGTGCCTGGCCCAGGAGAGAGGCCGGAGCAGATGTTTGACCTCTCCAGGGATTGGAGAAATGTCTGCAGCTTGGAAACGCCAGGAGGGTAAGTGTGCATCTCCGTTGGACTTGCTATGGGGTATGAGCGGGGAGCTGCTTCTCCTCCATGGCGTTTCCCAGCTCCTTGCGGAGAGCCCTCCTCAGGGATTGGGCGTTGGATGGTCACCAGGAGGCCAACGCCATGTCCCACCAGGTCTTCTGCTCTGCAAGTCAACGGAGTCATGGGGATTTATACCCAGTGGGGATCTGGGTGGACCATAGCTGCCCGTATGGCTGTCCTCGTGCTGGAAGCACTGGGAGAATTACTGCCCCCCTTTTATAGGTTCAGGAAGCTGGGGATTAAGTGACTTGCTGAAGGCCACACAGAGAGTCAGTGGCGAGGCAGCACGCGCAGAGCTCGCAGAGGCAGCTCGCAGACCACACTGCATCCTCAAGGCAGCCATTCAGCAACCCCGTGGCTTGTATATATGTTTAAATGGAAGACAAATTGCAGTGTTTTCGTCTTTATTTGCACTAGTAACATCTGCCCAGACTTCTAAGACTGCGCAGTGACTGATGAGTAGTTCAGTAAAGATCTGCAGCAGACAAAATAGACATGCAACACACAGGGAGTTACATGTTTAGTTTCCCTGCAAAAATCTCACTGACAGTCTTGCAATAAATATATAATTTTATGGCCTATTTCTCAATCATAATCTGCTACATAATATCATGCTAAGAACTGCTAGCTACCTTGCCAATGGAAATATGTCGCTGGCAAGCAGTAAGTCTCTCCAGATCTGCTCAAGGAGTCATAACTGTAACAATATAAGCAAATAGATCATCAGCATATTCCTTTCTGCATTTTTTTTTCTCTCTTGCGTTCCTCTCCTCCTCCTTCCCCCTCATTTTCTCCTCTCACTTTCTTCCCTCTCCCCTTCACCCCCATCCCTCCCGCCTCGTTTACTCCTCCATTAATGTTTAGAAGATTTCACAGTTTTCTCCCAACGCTGGAAAGAATGTAAGTCGATGCTGCTGATTGCCTTTGAAAACATTTGGAACAAATTATCTCTACTTTTGGAATCTGAATAAAGGAATGCGAGCCTCACTGGAGAAATATGAAATACAGGGTGGGATTCACAGAAGGTCTGTAGCTTTCCTTTTTTTTTTTAATATGAAAATAATACACTTTTTCCTTACTTCTCTTTTTTTTTTCTTTCTTTCTTTTTGTTACTTTGGGTTGGAAAATATTTCAAATAGGAAAAATGAAGAGTTCAGGGAAGTTCACCCTGTGAAGTGCCATCTTCATGATCTCTTTTAAAGATGAAAATGATAATTGGCATGAGTTAATTGTTAGTGTGAACCCTGTGAACCCAATGGACTTAGCGAAGAAATGAAGCAGACCTTGGATTCACTCCACTTTCATGTCCTGCGAGGCAGCACTTGGGTCACTGAGGTCTCCTTTCCCTGCCTTGCTCTGCTCTTAGATAACTGTGCTGCCTCAGTTTCCCTGCAGACAAGCTGCAGCCACACTGTGGTGCTGTGGAGTTACCATCGGGAGACCAAGGGACATCTCCGGAGGAAAGGTGATGTGCAAATTATGGACAAGCCACACACTTCCAGCTTCAGACTTTCCTATATGTAGGAGTATCTGTTTGGAAGATTTTATTTTGTTTCCTCGCAGAAAATGGTGCCAACCACAAAGTTTGGTTCCAAAATATGATACAAGTGGCTCAAGTTTGGTGGGAGGAATTAGGAACTAAGTTGTCTTTTTTTTTTTTTTTTTTTTTTTTAGGTTCAGACTCGTGTCTAGCATAAATGCAGAAGACTCATGATAACCGGAAGGTGGACAACTTTGCACTCATCATGGCCTCAAACTGGAAAGCAGGTCAAAAGCAGAATGGCTGGAATTGTCCATTGACTAATATTTTTGGGCTGTTTGCACAGCAGATAGGTCTGCAGGCAGTGGGAGAAGACAAACACCAGCCTTTACAGGATTGATAACTAGCTGGTCCACAGATACTCTACTTGCTCGGTTTTAGGAATGAAACTTGCTTGGGAGAAAGTAAGGATGACATTTGCCCTGCTGAGGACAGGTGTCAGACCCCACGGCAGGGCCACCGTGGGCAGCTGGACCCCATTCCAACTGCTATGGGCCAGCTTTTCTGGGAGAAATTCATAAATGGGGGAGTGAGCGGCTCACAGGGATTTTCCATCAATAACATCACTGAGCTTCTGTTTAGCTTGCAAAAATGAAAAGTATTCATCACCAAGATGTTGCCTCATTTCTCCTCTGCTTTTCTGAAGACTCTACAGAGGAGCTGAGGCCCATCCATGGCAAAAAACTGCTGTGTCTACTGACTACACTCTGGTAAGCAGAACTGAATATTAAGTGCTCTGAGGAGCAAATAAACTTTAAAAAAAAAGCAGACGAAAACCGGTTTCTAGGCTTAGGACTTTTTGTTTTGTTTCCTTGACTCATAAAGCCTTGGTGAATCCTGCCCTTAAGTACCAGAGACAGCGGGAGATGCCAAAGCCCTGGCAGGTTTGAATCTGTTCACATAAACCCTGTGGGTGTGAATTTGATTCTTTCCGATGATTCTTTTGGAATGATTTAGTCACATTGTTTTGACCTACTTTCCCCAGTTGCAAACCCCATCCAAGCTGGTTATTGTTTATACATAAGGACTATGAAGGCTGTTTTATATAGAGGTTTATTATCAGCAAAGAATTTAATAAATAAGCTGAGGAAAAAAAACAAAATGGGGAAAAGTCATTTTGGGCAAAACCAGAGTGCATTGCAGGACCCATTTCTCTGTCCAAACTCTGACATAAGTCGCAATGTAAAGAGGGCTGAGAGACTTGACTCCTACAGGCCGGGGCCTCAGGATTTTGCAAGATTGCATACAAAAAAGCAAATGAGAGAGAATTCATTGTGGGCTGAAGAAAAGAGGACGGTTCGGAGGACAAAGCTAAAAGGAAAACGGAGAAGGCAAGGTGCAGAAAATTGCATGTGGGGATGCAGGAGTGCCCATAAACGCAGCCCAGGATGCCCAGGGTTTGGTGACAAGCAGCAAATAGGAAGCCACGAGATGAGGGAAGGTCACCTACAGGGAGCTTGGAGACCATCGCTTGGCGGTCCTCTGTTGGCTCACAGGGAATAAATTAATAGCAGCTGGGCTGCGGGGGGTATTTTTTGGAGACCTTCTTCTGGTTGCAGTGATGGGCAGTTGCGGCTCATCAAAACTACTACAATCGCAGTAACAGAGATGATTGAAATTCTGCTTCCTGGAGAGAGAACATGCCCTGCAGAGCTCTGGGGAGATAGGAATCAGGCAGATCATACGAGATGGGAAGGCAGCAGTTGAGGCAGGGAGTCATTAAAGGAAAGTTAATTCTGCGAGTGGGAGGTAGTCTAAGAAAACATATTAGAAGCTGAAATGTAAACTTGAAGGGCAAATGTAGCCCTTTAAGGCTGAGATTTTCAAAACAGTCCTAGGGAGTTAAGTGCCACAAGTTTTCGCAGGAAGCTTGATATTGAGAAGCCTTTTACGCCTCTGGTGATCCTCATATCTGAGAGCTGACCTCAGAGCAAATGCTGTTCTAGTGTTTGCCACTGCCGTGGAGGACCATCACTGCCAACAAACCCACACACCAACATCTTGCCTCTACCGGAGGGATTAGAATTAGACCACCAAGTTCCCACTTCTCATATAACATAAGCAGGAAAATGTCTCCGGGTTAGTTCAGTTTTGAACCAAAGCAGGGGCGGAAAATAAAGCAAGTGTAAATATGTCTTCAGCTCCAGATCTCCTGGACTTCAGGAAATCCTAGTAAGCGTACAGTTCCACTCAGCTTAAAAGCTTAGAGCAATGAAATATTACCAATAAAACACCATCAATAGACTTTCACATGCAGTAATTGGAATGCAAAAGGTATTTACTCTTCAAGTATAGCATACATCATGACTGAAGTCTGGAAAACTCTGAGAATAACAGCATATATATCCCTTTGCATTTTCTGCATTTTGGGTCTGTGCAAGACAAAGAAAACATCTGTAGGGATGTATCAGTGCTGTGGCTAATGTTAGCGATTAAACTGCTGTTCTGTAAATATGTATATACATCTAAGATACATACATTATTCTGATAGGAAGCCAGTCATCCAGACATTGATTTTCCTGAAAGAAATATAATTCACTGATGCACAGTTGCTATAATTTAACAAGCACTATTTGTTCTTCTCATACTCAGATTTTTGCATTCAAATGGTATGGTTTGCTAATAAGTTTTGCATTTGTGTTGCAGAAGAGGGAAATCTTTGCCTAGAAATCTTCATCTCCACTGAATGCTACCTTTCAGCTAATGAGATTGCTGTCACCTAAATTTTCATTGTTTTAAGAGCAAGTGGCTGCCGACAGTTTCCTTTCAAGCTTGAATGATGAAAGGAAAACACCACGCTGCCTCATCTGGCTAGCTTGCTGAGAGCTAATGAGCCTGAGGCTGCACCCATCTTTGCTATACTAGTGTGACCTTATGTCTGCTAATGCACAGGGAAGGAGTGAAAAATGTACTGCTAGTTCCCTCCAACAGTTCCCTGGGGACATGCTGAATGTGCCAAACAATTTAGTAAATATATATCAAGTTACTGTGTTGAAACATACCCCAATGTATTGCGACCCTGGGTATCTCAATCTAAAGATCATATTTTATATTTGTTTATCTTCCTCCTCTTTGTTTGACATTTGAAAATTCCTCTTTAAAAGGGATACCTTTCTGGCTAATTTTTAAATACTGCACAGGAATTTTCACTCGGTGCCTATTTTTGTAAGAGACTATTTGAAATGCTTTACTGTCTTTTCTTCTTTTCTTTTCCTGGCAGGTAAATAGAAGTTGATATGAGATTTGACGGTGCAGGTTTGAAGGCTGCTTAACTGCTAGTAACTGAAAGCACTAAGTAACATGGAGCATGCACCTCAAAAAGGTTTTCCACGCACAGTGAATAAAAAAAAAAAAAGCATAAGTTCCCCTTGGTGGATTCTGTCCTCCCTTTGTGTTTGCTTTCCATAAATATGGCTGAAAATCAGTTTTACTGGATTTTAAGATCAAACTTTCATTTGCAAACTTTACACTCAAATATGCATTTTGAAATTCCTTCTGTATGGCAGATAATTACTGAGGCCACCTAATAGGGAGCAGAAATGCCACCAAACAGTATATATAAATAATACTGTGAAATTGGAATATTCACATTGGATGATATTTTGAAGACTACAGAAGCCCAAGAACTCCATGATGAAAAAAAAATGTTGAATAATTTTAAGTAAATTCAAAAGTTGATGTTCAACTAGTAGCTAATTTTCTGATGAAAGACATAACGAAGCCTAAAAATCTAGAAGTATTGATTAAGTTGCTAGTAATTACTTATTTTCACAGCCCTAGGACTTGCCATCTGCTGGAATAAGGTACAGGATTCTGAGCTACCCTGTGGTCTTTGTGACCTATATATTAGATCTCCTTTTTATCTGATGGAGCCTTCTTAAATCTTGGTATTTTTTGGCAACACACAGAACACAGTCTGGACTGGTGAGTTTCTCTTTTCACATAAATGTGAGAGACAGCGTGAAAACGGCTAAAAATTGATTTTTAACCTCCGCCATGAGATATTCATTAATTCTGAATATTTTGGGGCAATCTAGGCAAAAATACAATGAATTAATGGGGCCAAGAGAACTACACAACTTTTCCTGACTAAGACAGTCCTGCAGCTCACGGTACCATAAATACGAGCTGTGATAGATGCAGAGCTGCTGTTTCACACTCATTCAGATTGTGTGCTTCACCCATTTATTGCATTGTAAACTCAAATAGGAATCCTTCACCCCATATCCTCCAGGCTGGCCAAAAAGCAGAACAAAGTTCTCAGGTGGCAACTCTACCAAACTTCTCCAGTCCGTTGCTCCGTGTTGTAGGGAGGTGTTTAACAACAGCTACAGTGCCAAGCCCCAGGAAATAAATAACCTAGAGTTTTCTCCTAAGATAATGTTGGGCAAAAAGTTGCAAGATGGGCTCTGCTCACTTCTAGCAACCTTAGAGCATGCGGAGAATGAACGTTTTAAGGAGGTGTCACTTATTCCAGACGGACTCGCTGGCCAAGCTGCAGCAGTGCCCTGTGTGATGTGCCAGTCTATGAAGTTCACAGGTCTTTATTCAACAAAAGGCAATTGAAAGCGAGGATGAGGAGGAGGAATCGCTCTCCGCATTTTGATGGGATCAGGGGTGAGGAGGCCATCAGCTCGCTGAGCACTGCGGAGCAGCCTCACCTGCTGGCTGCCGCACCGAGGGTTGGTCCTGCAGAGAGGGCTCCGACCAGGCTTGGCCCCACGCTGCTGCAGAGAGGTCACCTCCGAGATGGAGCTGACATCCCCGCATGGCACCGCACTGGCCACGTCTGCCCACCGAAGCCGCCCAGCGCCGCTCGGGGCTGTCCCGTGCTTTGCACAAGGTGGGCGCGCTGCAGTGCACCTGAACACGCACCTCCAGCCCCACGTCTCAGTCGCCACAATTTTTAGTGGGCTTTCTGCCTGGCTTTTTAGGGGGGGAGGTTTGTTTATCCTTGCGGCTGTCAGCCGGCACTTTTTCCTGTGCTGTTTGAGTGGTGGAAGCGCTGGCTCGTTGACACTGGCGCTGCTTTCCCCTCGCATTAAGCCCATCTGAGTTATCACTGCGTTGCAGCCACTCAGTCCCTTTCGCTTTTTGAGGCATCAGCGCTTCCCTGCAATAGCTCTTGCAGTGCAGTACAACCCTGTGAATGTTGTTTATAAGCCCTGAGCCTCCACAATGGGAGCAATGTTTTCTTCTCTTTGGTCCCTGCCTTCATTGTGAATAAATATTAGGTCTGAAACAGGGAAACTAATGTTTGATTTCCTTTATTTGCCTCCATCCACACCTTCCTGAACTGCTACAGCAAATTCTCTGTACTAATTGTTATCCTGTAACGCTCACAGAAGAGCGTATGCTTGCACGCTGCTTAATGCACAGAGATGCAACATGGCCCATATCCAAAAACTACAATCAAACCAGGACAAGATTAAGTATATTCAAGGCAAACACACCCACAATCTAATCAAGACAAAAGATGAAATCCTGGCTCTGTTTGAGTCAATGGGAGTTTTGCCACTGACTTCAATGAGGTTAGGATTTTGCCCAAGATAAATAAGCATGAGACAAGACAAAATAAAATAGTTTAGAAGCAGGAACGTTTGTGGGTGAGTCATGGGAGAGTAAGGGCAGAGATATTTACTTCCTGGGGGGAATGAAGACGAGACAAAAATGAAATATGAAAATTGATTTGGCTGAGAAAAAGGGCGAGAATGCAATGACGGAAAGGCGAGGATGGCCCTCTGCTAGATGCAGGTGTCCAGCAGCTGTCCAGCAGCTACCGGGAGGCCACACAGAGGTGGCTGCCAGGCTGGATCCCCTGGCAGGACCTGATCACTCCTGCTGAGGGACCGTCACCACCGCCAAACAGGCAGTGCCACAAATGTCTTCGCCACAGAGAGTTTCGTCTTCCCTTTCCCCATTTTCCCTCAAAACTCAGTGACTGCATTTTTCTCTCATTGCGATTGTTCTTTAAAGTTTTGGGGTTTTAGATTTAACTTTTTTGGCTTTTTGATACCTGGATAGCAAAAGTCCCAAAACAAAAAGATTCTCATTTGCTGTGGAAAACAATAGAAATAACAAGTTGACCATTAGCCAGGAATGTGCCCTTGTGGCCAAGAAGGCCAACGGTATCCTGGGGTGCATTAGGAAGAGTGGTGCCAGCAGGTCGAGGGAGGTGATCCTCGCCCTCTCCTCAGCCCTGGTGAGGCCACATCTGGAGTACTGTGTCCAGTTCTGGGCTCCCCAGTACAAGAGAGACGTGGAGCTACCGGAGCAAGTCCAGTGAAGGGCTACTAAGATGATGAAGGGACTGGAGCATCTCTCCTATGAGGAAAGGCAGAGAGAGCTGGGACTGTTTGGCCTCAAGAAGGCTCAGGAGGGATCTTATCGATGTGTATAAAGATGTGATGGGTGTGTGTAAAGCAGATGGAGCCAGACTGTTCTCAGTGGTTCCCAGTGACAGGACAAGAGGCAATGGGCACAAATTGAAACACAGGCAATACTGTCTGAACATTAAAAAAGCCTTTTTACTGTGAGAACAATCAAACACTGGAACAGGTTTCCCAGAGAGGTTGTGGAGTCACCATCCTTGGAGATATTCAAAACCTGACTGGACATGGTCCTAGGCAGCCTGCTCTTGCTGATCCTCCTTTAGCAGGGGGTTGGAGGAGGTGATTTCAAGAGGTGCCTTCCAGCCTCGTCCACTCTCTGATTCTGTGTGCTCACTACAGGGCAGCCAAAGGATTTTACCCAAAGCAGCCTAAAATTAGCCTTTGTGAATCCATGACATGTCTGCACACGTATTCTGTGTGCTTGAGCACCCTGCGCTCCCCCAGAGAAGGAGAGCGCACCCCCTCCGTGCACCACCCAGGTGGGGAGCATCAGCCTCTTCCTAGCTCATTCTCCGGGAATTCCTGACTGCTGGTGTTATCCAAAAAGGACCGCACTGCTCCTCGCCATGTGGCTCAGGAAATGGCTTTGCTGAAAGCTCTATGAAATACTAACAGAAAGGGGGGACAAAGCTTCCTGTTGCTGTGGTGCCCTTGGTTCTGCTGAATTTACTCTAAAGTTTGCATAAATAAGGAATTCCTTCCCCTAATCCTCTCACTTCCTCTGGACTGATTTTATATCCACAAGCTACTCAGGGACACTGCCTTCCTCAGATTCACAGCACATACAAACAAAAGCATCTCTGACCAGACTGGACCAGATTTAGTACAATCCTACCTCAGCTGCAGTTAGCAGAGGTTTCTTCACACACTTGAGTGGAAATGAGACTGAGCACTATAGTAAAATCGGTATGGGTGAATCACCTTATGAAACTCAAGACGCTGACAGTTTATGATACCTCTAATGATGGTGGCTTCCATTAAAATGTCATTCACCAACCAGTTCTTGCCACATTAATTTACTATTCTGAGAACAGAGGAAACGTTTGGCATCACATACACTAGCAAATAGCAACTTGTTAAACTCCGCTCCATTGCAGTTTCTTGTGAGAGCTGAAGACAGCGAAGAGGGAGAAAGAGCACTTTGGCTCAGTCACAAACAGTCACTGTCCTCGGGGCTACTTAGTGCCGCTCCAGGGCTGCAAAGCTGCTGTCAAGCAAACTCCAGTGCTTCTTTGCATAGCGCTGAGTCCCTGCTGAAGAGCAGCGGAGCAGAACAGAAATCCAGCTTTCTCTTTTCTAAAAGTAGCCACTAAGGAATGCTTAGGAGACTGTAAGAACAGGGCATGGGTAGTGTAACTTTTTCTACTGATAGTATAATGAGCAATATAGAGACCTTCTCTGTGAATTTTGTCCATTTTCTTTCAACCTTCATAACATCTTGTAGCTAGGAGTCCCACTGGAGTCAAGCACAGCCTTAGAGTGCCCTTATATCTCTTACCTGGCTTCTGGAATAACCCCCGGGCATAATTAAGATCAGCCTCAAAGCAGGAAGAGGCTGAAGAAGGATCTCTGCTAGACCCATCTTTGCACAGTTGGAGATTGTGTGGTGTGTAATGAGTTCATGGGAATAGCACGATTGCATCTGTCCTTGCAGCAAAGGTCCAGAAGTCAGATCTCAGAGCAAGAGCCCTCACCTCGCTGGGATGCCTTCAGCCACTCAGTCTGTTAGGGAGCTTTCCAATATGAATCCCTAAAGGCAGAGAAATACTTGGCCTGGCTTTGCACTGAGGTCTGTAGCACCAAGAGGTGACCATTCAGCTGGTACAGATGCTTTCAATGCCTTGGGCAAAAGGTGGAATAGAGACAGCAAGTGTGATACCTCATTATTGCAAAGACAGCAGACAGCACAATAAACCAATTGCCAAGAGAGAGACTTTCCCCATCCTTTCAAAGTTAATCTCATTTAAAAATGCCTCTTTATGGGCATGAGGACTGCTTTGCAGTGACATGGAGGACAGTTTGTGGTGAGAGCTTGCTGTTTAATGCGTTAGCCCAGAAAGTTCCCAAAGAATTCTTGCTTTCACTCTGCTCCCCCAAAATCCCATTCCAAACTTTTCTTGCTATAACTCTAATTCTCTGTTTGTTGTTGGAACCACAATGTGGCTGTGAAACCCAGACTCATCCTGGGCCTGGAAGCCTGCCAAGGTCTCCAAATGTGTTACAACTGGTGTTTCAATCAAGTTATTTATTCACCTAATCAAAAAGTAAATAATATATACAACTTCAGGACTTCAAAGATTCTGTCTCCCATGGCAGGATACAGAAGAAACCACAGTTTTCATAATGCTGGTGATAGCTGACAGTAGCTATTTAGTAAAATAAGCTCTGACTGAGTCATACAGAACATGCTTCCTGGAAGCAAGAACCATTAAAAAAGCAGGCTAAATGACATGAACGAAGCAATATTCAGAGTTCAAATAATTACAGTAGATGTAGTTGTTATTGTTATAAAACATAAACAAGGATTTAACCCGGAAAGGTGTCTGTCTGCTGGGCTGAAAACATTAGTGGTGCTTGGGGCCCCAAAGTCTCTGGGAAAAAAGCAAAGGAAGCTGATTAAAAGGTCTCCCAACATCCTAAGGAAGCCCTATTTCACACTCATTTCCAAGGCTACCTGGAATGGTTCCTTAAAAGATTGATTCATTCAGATGAAATGAAATGAACTGAGCTGGTGTTTCTAAGTCCATCTGAAAGCGTTATACTAACTAATTACTAGTTTACATCATGGTGAAATTTAAATAAGGATTACACTAACTCAGCAACGCTCTCCCCCATTACCTGGAGGAACAAAGAGCAAAATTTGAAGTCCAGTCTCCAGTCTTCACTGTTTATAAGCTCCGTTAGAAAATAAAGTGTGGCAACTATTTTGAGCCAGAGCTTATAACCGTGCTCTGAATGACATAGCAAGATGGTATACTTAAATCAGTGAGACGAGACAAAACAGACAGAAAACAGATACATTTCCAGACAAGATTCACAGGCAGTGGAATTACTTGTGAAATATCATTCACAAATCATAGATGAGGGTCATTCTGGAAAGTAAGAGTAGACAATGAAGAACAACAATGAAAAAGGGGCACAGATAGAAGAGCCTGAGGTACAGCACAGAGGACTCGAAACCCAGAAGAGCAGATCTGAATTAGTTATTAAAATGGACAAGACACCAGCTCTTTAGGAAGTAGAAGAGCAACATTTTGTGGGCCTTGGCACATTTTACTAGTGACTTGGTGTTACAGATGCAAACTGTTGACAGTAGAGAGAATTCCTGCTTTTCTCCTCTATTACCAACTTTTTTGCTAAGCACCTCTTCAATGAGCTCAGCTAGGCTGAGTAGAAGTATATAAAACATTTTCATCAATGATCCAAACTAAGTAAAGAGGTTTCTGGGTTTCTCCTCAAAATGAAGCTCAAGATCAGTTTGTCAAGAAATGTTTTAGAAAATTTTTAAGGGGGAAAACCTCTCCGTCTGGCTGAGTTTGTAGTCTGCAAAAAAGCCATGTGTGCTGAAGTGCAAAGCCCCCCCTCCAAAGGAAAGACCCCATTTCTTGAGGCAAGGACAGTTATTACTTGTGTCCTATTGCAGTCCTGCCTCTAGTTATGTGGTCATCACAGCAATACGAGATCAGGTGATGCTCATTTGGGATCATCCCTGCTTGACCAGCTCTGCGCTAGCTCTGGGATGTGCTTGCCTGTGGTGATGAGCAGTTCAGGTTTTGTTATGATAGAAAGATACAACAAACAAGAGGATGATCCAAGGATTTGAAGTAGTACATGGTAATATTGAGCTAGGAAAGAGTGACAGACCAGAGCAGGCTAGATGTCTGGATTCTCAACTACAGCATCAGTCTCTATGTTTAGGTGTTGAAAAAGCGTAGTTTACTGTAATAGAGGAATACAAGATGGAGTTACCTGTGTTATCAAGCAGTCAGGATTGCTCTGCTTAAAGAGAAGTGTTTCTGTATGGTAAAGCACAGTGTCTGGTCCTGGTATCAATTCCTACATCTTCCTAAGCCTGCTAAAACATGGTGAGGTGCAAGGGAGGCAGCAACTGAGACCATGGTGTGAGAGTCTAACGATGAACCCCCTGTACTGCCACCAGATCAAACTCAGGGGCAGGTGAATGCAGCTGCAAACAACTGAGCCCATTTTACGATGTCATGTGCGTACATTCACTTAACACATCCCAGCTGTGATGCAAAATGAGAGCAGAAGTATCTCATATGACGGTCAGTACCTGTTTATGCTGTGCTAACTTGACTGCTTGCAGTTGTGTGAACATCCATGCAGCAGTTTTGTGGCTGTGTGGGTAAATATATATGCTTGTGTACTTGACAAATAGATTTTTTAAAAGCAGAATGGAACTGAAAATCTGGCACACAGAAATGATCGTGTTGAGCCCCATCCTGCTTAGCGATGTATGGACATTTTCCTTTAGGAGGCCACTTAAACACATAGCAGCTGCTAACCCGCCCACTGTCCAAAGATGGGCTGACTTACCAGTCTCTGGTACCTTGTATAATCATTCACACCTGTGCAAGGTCACTGTAAAAATACAGCACATCAGAGCTGTACTGTTTAACACCCACTGTGTACAGATGGAAATGACCAGCCACTGTGGAAAGCAACTGAGAACAGAGCCAATATGCTATGCTAATTAAATGTCTGACCAGACAAAACTAGGGGAAAAGCAGAGGAAAAGGGGGACTCAATTTCTCTTTTGTTAGCCAATGCAAACGTCTGGATTCAGATGACTTTTGTGTTCATGAAGCTTATTTACCCTTTACCAGAAATAAACACAGCAACAACAACAACAGAAGTTACTGGAATAACCAATGACTTTATCATCTGTATTAGAAATATGTTTCTATAAAGAACCTCCTGAGTCACAAAGTCTTTTGCGATTGCATCAAATCCCATTAATACCAACCTGAAAGCTGTAGCCAGACCTCATTGTTCTGATGGTTTGGAAATTTTTCTGATAAAGAGGTGCTCACAAAAGGGCAGATCATGCCAGCCTATTTCAATAGCTTCTAGAGAGAAATATAACTAATTTTCTAGCCAAAAAAAATGTGATAAGTCTCATTTATTCAGATGCTTTTAAAACATTTGATTAAATGCTTCCTGAGACACAAGCTATCTACTTGGTGAAAATGGAGAATTGTAGAGGAATCACCAGGTGGAAGAGGGACTAGCTAAAGAGGAGTGAGAAATGAGTAATGTTGAAGGATGAATTATTATCCTGCAGGAAGACAGGACCTTGGTTTCTGCTCTTGTTGGTAGAGGGCACCAACTTTCCCTATTAATGCAGAAGAGCATCATAATGTGGTACAGAAATGGGATGACCTTGGAGACTTGAGTAAGAGGGATACCATCACATTCAATAGTGCAGAATGCAAAATCATGAATCCTGAGGGCAAACATCTCCATATTTTGATATTTTGATAATTTGAGATCTCATCCTTTGGAGGAGGAGATAGCCTAGAGGCCCTAGTTGGTCACAGGTTGGAATTGTGGAATAACAAATATGATCTAATAATTTGCAAAAAGAGAAGGTATTCCTGGCAGAGAAAATGAAGATGTGCTGCTGTACATGATCCTGGTGAGATGTCAGCGGAAGACGACACGTTCAAGAGGGATGGAGCAAGTGTGCAAAATGTTATAGCATAATGACTCAAAGGAATTCTTGGAACCGGGAGGCAAAAACTAACCATTTTTAGGATGATTTTCTTTTTGAAATAAATGTAAGTGAAGGTAAGAGCAAGTACAAAGAACTCACTTCATAAGCATTTTTTATCATTTATCAATTGCAGACAGTTTGTCATAGCTTCCCAGAGCAATAGCAATGTGTGGGGCATACATCTGAACCCTCTTCCCACTCCATTTAAATATCAGATAAGAAAGTACCAATGGTGCAGACAGATGGAAATTACCCAGAAAGAATAGGACAGGATGGGTCAGCATGAAAGGAGCTATTTTTGTGTTTCTATTAGTCTCGGAAATGTTGGTGTAAGCTTCAAATTTCACTTGTATTTTGAAATACCAAAACATCTTCTTTCTTAAATGCAGCAAATTCTTCCACCTTGGAATTTCAAATTATTTCACAATCTGGCTGCCTATTGCCAATTACTCAGTGATCTGGCTCTTCTATCCAGCCTGGTTATAGGCTCAGAGGGACTGCTTTTTTTAAAAAAAAATTGACCTCATGTTAATCTTTTCGCAGAATTACAGATTAACCCAAAATCAGTTGAGTTAAGAGGAATAGGACACTGGGTACTAAACATTCTCATAATTTTAGGCTCTCTTCAGACAAAGTAGTTTTGAATTCACTCCTTATTTTCCAGATCATCAGCTTTAATTGTAAACTCTTCATCATTGCAGACAACGGCCAGCGTGAATTCTTAACAGCTATGGAAGCTTTTTAAGTCCAATACACAAACCTCCCTATCTGTGGGGCTCGCAGGGAAAGCTTTTTAACCTTTTGTGTCTGCAGTGGCAACTGGCTCCTGAAATAATGCTCTGGAAAGTGCTTTGAGATCTCTGGATGAAAAGAAATCTCTTTTTCAAATCCAGTAAATATACAAAGCCAGTGAAGCCCTTCATAGCTTATTTGAAACGCATCTGCACATTTGAAATGCTTCCTCTGCTATTTTCTGTAAGAGAAACCCGGCACCTTGAGAAGCAATAAAGTTATTTCACTAGTCAGGAGGCAGCACTGTTGGTGAACATGCCAGAGCCTGATAACATAAACAGAGAAAAGAAGAGAAATTTTCATGTGTCATTTGAAACCATCAGCCCAGAAAGCGAGACGTTAGTTCATCAGTCCAAAATGGCAAGTTCAACCAGATTATCAAAGTTTCTATGATCGCTTAGCTTTCTTCCAAGAAACATTTCTCTGTATGAAGGCCATCAGCTTCAGAAAACCTATAGAATAGGCCCCATAAAGCTATTCCATCAGAATAATATTCATTAGAAAGGTGTTGGTCAGACAGCAATAGGGAGAATGTTAATTTTTGTAAGCTTCTTTGTAGCCATTAAGTCCAGGAATACAACTTAAAACTGATTTTATATTAGCTGAAAAAAACCCACCCTTTTGTTACTGCTAAGAAATATCAGCTTTAGTAAGGCAGAGACAATGAGCAGAAATTCTTACAGAATAAAGGGTTTGGATCAGAACTTGAGGAATTTAGAACTGGGCAGCACTTTTTTCCTTTCAGAAGTAGCAGTTTTTGCCCACATCCGTTAAATTGTTTCAAGTTTGCCAAACAGTGCAGGGACAAGGTTAGCTCCACCAAGTGTAACTGTAGACTGCAGCAGTTGTCTTCCATCGCCGAAAGGGCCAAGAACCGGGATATTTACCCACGCTGTGAAAAGTCCAACTCAATTTCCTTTCCTGCCGCTGACGGCTTGAACTTGCCTATCCCAGGTCAGTGCATTAATTACGATGCTCCGCGGGTTGCCGGGCGGCGAGACT
This sequence comes from Apteryx mantelli, assembly GCF_036417845.1. Lineage (NCBI taxonomy): Eukaryota > Metazoa > Chordata > Aves > Apterygiformes > Apterygidae > Apteryx > Apteryx mantelli. The sequence goes on along the minus strand of NC_090020.1, from coordinate 82,587,576 downwards.
CCCGGTCACTCCTCCGCACTGATCCTGTTTTATGGGGTATAAATAGTGCATGGTGCTGGGACCGGAGCAGGAGCGTTCCAGCTCGCAGGCGGCATTGAGCCGCCGGGGCACCGAGTCATTCAGCCGCTCTCTGGCTCAGTTTGTCTACTGAAATCGAGCACGATGGCTGCGGCAGAAGGGGCGATGAAAGACCAGCCCGCTGAATGCCCCGCAACCTGCGGTTGGGACGTTCCCCGCAGAAGGAGGAGCCGTTCATCCAAATCCTCGCTTTGAACTTTCCCCACACCTTTTTCAGATGCCGCTCGCATTCTCTGTGCCTCAGTTTTCCGCCTGTTTTGGGAAAACGATGACCAGACCCTACAAAGCTGTAGGCTTTAGAAATAGTGAAATTGTACGGGGATAACGCAGAATGCAAAACCAGCACGTGATGTAGCTTGTTATCTAGTTTGTTATCACTGCAAGGTGATCTACCAAGGGTTAGACAGGGGGTCACGACACAACCACTCGGACTGGTCCGGTGTGGGACAAGTATGTCGTGTCATTGGATCCCACCAGCATTTCGTAAAGTGAATATATGCTGCCTGTGCTCTGCAAATTGATTCTGACAAGAAGGATAATAATAACACGCCATCTACCAGACCATCTGGTCTTTCCTACCAAAAATATCTTAATCAAGTATTGGAGATGTTTAATATGCATTACAGCAAGAATTATTTGTGGGTATTATACAGTGGCTGAAATCAAACGCAAAGAAAGAACAGAGACCATAGTCTTAGCTGGTGTGGAGTACTGCAGCAAAGTCAATAAAGCTGTGCTGACTTGCACCAGCTGAGGATGTGGCCCATCATATTTAGAAACATACTATTAAGAGTGGTTATGCTCTGAAACTTAATAAAATTACAAATCAGAATATCTCCAGTGAAATTAATGATCCAAAATATTACAGTCAAGCAGAAGTCAGCCTTGTCTTGAATTTTGAAGGTCATTTGGAGTCATAAAAATGCAGTTTTATATTTTAGAGCTTTGGAACAATAATAAGGCTAGGAGGACGTGTGGCAATGAGGGGGAAGAAAAAGTAATCTCTACCCCCCCACACAATTAATATACTAGAAAAACCCCCTTTAACTGATTGTCTCCACAGACCCATTAAAAGCAAACAAACAAACTAAAAAACGCAGTGACATTCAGAATAAGCTGGTGGCCACTATTTCTTTTCACTGATTCCTGTGGCCTGGGAGGAAGAGGGTACAAAAAGAGAGAAACTCCATGGATAAGGTGGCTCAGCTCAGATGCAAGGTGCTGCCAGGTTGCCAAGCTGACATCCTTCTTGCTGACTGCAAACCCAGAACAGGAAGTGGAGAAATGATGGATTTAGTGAAAAAAATCATGAGGGAAAAAAATAGTTTCAGTCTGGCCAAAGCAAAGTTTTTTGGCTTATTTATTAGAGTGAAAAAAAAAACAAAACTACTCTGTGGGGGGAAGATTGGGGGAAAAATAATACCTTCTCATATTTACAGCAGCTTTTTTCATCTTAGAAAAATGTTTCTTTCAGATTTTTTTCCTTTTCCTCATTTGTCTCAACCCTTTAAATTTTCTAATTTTTTTTAAAGGAAAAGTGGGTTGTTTTTTAAATGGCTGATTTTATGAAAAATATTCTGGCATTTTTAAACTGAATCTCTCATTTTGCTGTTCTGAAAATGTAATTTTTAACTTAAAAATAAAAAATTCCTCATTCTCTCCTACCAAAAACATATGCTGTATTGGACCAGATTTCAGATAATTGCTTATCTCACAGAAATATTGCATCCAGCTCTACCCAAGACCTACAGAGGGTGGACATATTATTAAGTCCCCACAGAGAAGAAAAAAGAAAAATGAGGAACGAACTACTGAAAAAATAAAATTACCTTGAATGAGAGAAGAAATCTGTTGCTTGGAAAAGGAGGATACATGCCAATTAAATAAGAGCTGATCATACTGCTCTTGGCCAAAAATTTGAACAGGGTTGGCAAGTTGGTCACAGATTAAAAAGCTCTACACTAAGGATGCCTTATTCCGTGGTCCAAGTCATACATGGCAGGGATTAAACAACCCCGTCATGTACTCAGCTTCCCACATAGCTGGATAATGAACGTTACCTTGATGCCCTGATACTTTAGAGATGTGCACAGAAGTGTCGGGTGAAATCCTACTCTTAACTAAAATCTATAGCAGAATTTCCTTTGACTTTGGTTCTCTTCTCTTTTATTGCTGCTTGCTTCTCCAGTTTCTCTTTTGTCCATAAGAATGAGATTTTGGAAAGGAAAAAACAGAGGATGTGTGTCTGCTGTTTGTGCCACCTCAGTGACACAGCAAGGTATCAAGTCTCCATTATATCAGGGCTGGTGCAAAAACATGGAAAGATCCTTCCCCCAAAGACCTTACACTTCCTAGGGTCAAAGCAATGACTAGAGAAAAGGAGATACTTGCTCTTTAGTTGTTGAACATTGTGGCTGACTTGCTCCCTTCTGGAAGCGAGTCCAGACTTAAGTGTTTGCCAAGAAAGCTTTCCCTCCAGCCCACACAGGTCTGACTTTCAACTGGAGATAGCTGTTATGTCTTCAGGCTTTTTTTTTCTCTATCCAAGGGAAAGAGCACTACTTCTGTTAATTTTTTAAAGGGGGCAACATTAAAAAAAAAGGAAATCGTAAGAATAAATCAATGCAAGGTAATGTTTGAACTGATCTGAGCCAAAATATCATTTTGAATTTTTCGGTGCATGAAACTACACCTAGATTGACTTTTTATCTTCATTTTGCAGGAAAAAAATGGTTTTGTATTCACATTTTCATGGGAGAGGAAAATTGTTTTCCATGCAGCTGTATACTTCAAGTTGACAGCTGCATTTTTCACGGATATGATCATTCAAGCTGAGGTAGTCACTCAGGCAGCTTGAGCCAATCCCATGCAGGCCTTTGGAAATGACCAGAGCTACCTTGAAATTGTCCTGAGGAGAGAAGAGCATTAGGACAACCTACCCTTTGGGGCTGTGTTGCCATGCAGACCATTTGCTCTGCTCTGAACCCAGAAGAGCTTTGGATCACTGTTTTTTATTTTTAATGCATGTAACAAGACAGAATTCATGAAGCCCCAAATTCAGCTGTTAATGGCAAGTCACACTGCACATTGCAGGAGGCAGGATCTAGCCCTGGTTCTCATGCGGGGTGTCTGAGCTCATTGCTCAGATTTTTACAAGTATCAAAGTCAGAATAAAAACTGCCTTAGAGCTCTGGAAGGATGAGTTATAACCTCATGGCAACCTGAGTGTGAAGGCAGGGCTGGCACAAGGATTTGGGGATTGGAGATTTCATGTTTTTGTCTTTACAAGTTGGGCATTATTTGCCCTAGAGTGCTAAACTGTTAATGATTGCCCAACTACTTAATGGATATAAATATCCCCTGCATGCATCAATTTTAAAATGAAAAGAAACCCAACTTTTATTGTTGAGTCAACAGCACAATACAATAAAATATAATTCCTATCTATCTAGATATCTAGAGGAAATACTTACAAGGCTGCTCCTGGGCAGTGATAGAGATAAGTCACCTGATCCTTCAACTACTTCAGGGAATCCACCTGACAGCAGAATAAGGGAGGGTCTCTCTCTCAACTTTTTATGATTTTGATTGTGAACGCTGTGTTACAATTCCCTTGCCAGGTTAGACACTTAGGAATTCTGACCTGTGGGGGAAAACTTGCTTTTGCTCTAGATGCACTTTTCTGGAGGTTATGCCTGCAACCCTTCCTCATCACGTCTCCATAATTAGTAGTTCAGTTTGGGGATTTGTTAAAAAAAAAGGCAAAAACAAAAAAACAAAAACCCCTTTTGTATCCTGTGAAGTTGAAGGCAAGAACGGGAGCCAACCTTAGAGTTGCAAGGCATTATAAGTAACCTACACGTGTAACTTTCTCTCAAATACCTCATCAATCTGGAAGCTGCAATGCCCATATGTTTCTCCTGACAATTCGTTTTAACTGTCACAGAGGTTGTTTTCAAAGGACTCAAATGACGGCTCAGAAATCCATCTTGGTGGATTGGCAGGGACTGGGAACTGTGTCTCTGAACGGTACAGAGGTCAGATGTTTAATTTCGTATGGTTCACATGATTTATACATTCTTGGGCTCTTGATTCAGAATAGCCCATGCTTCCTCTGCTGGTCAAGATATAAGGCTTACGTGGGGGTTGCTCTCTTTTATGTAACTTGTATGATATGAAGGCACAATGCTAGTGTTAAAATAGATCAATAAAATATTATTTTATATCAAAAGAGGCAGCACATATGTCCTGTGAGCACAAAACCTGACAGAAGGACTTGCCTTGTCAGATGTCCATTGGAGCCCCCTCCAGCTGGTAGTATAAGCAGCATTGATGGGCACAGGTGAAATCAGCACTCAGCCCTTAGTATAGCCAAAGAAACTTGGGTGGCAGGAAGTGCAAGGGAGAAGGAAGGAATCTGCAAAAAACTTCTCTTCTTGTGAGCAACAATGACACGTTACAGCACTACAATCTTTCAAGACCCTCTAGTATGTTTTTTTTTTTTTTGCAGTTTCAAAGAAGGAACTGAGATTTCTGGGTTCCCTGTCCTGCCTTACTCGACAAAGTATGATACCTTTGTCATTCCTGCATTGCTTCACCTATACTGAGTCCTCAGTCCTAGGAATGGTCAGAAGAATCCTAAAGTAGTCTGCAAACTTGGCCTGGAAGTTTTATGAGAACAAGAACATTGCCCAGGACATGCTGAGAAATTCACATTGAGAAATACCCAACGATTCCATTCCAGAAATGCTCAAATATTTGGCAAAGAGCAGGGAGAGAAGAGGGGAAGGGGCACTCTTATTTTATTTTTCCTGGTGCCCTTTCATTTAATCCTATTCACCGTGATCTTGTGTGCTGGAAAATCTGAAGTCCTGAGGTCAAATCTACACATCCTTACACATCAGCTCTGTAAGCCTCATGTGTTGTTTGTCTTTCTGTGCCATATATAATTGCAGCTTTGTCTGGTAGCACCAGCATCCTGGAATGAGTCCATACGTTAAACAGTTATTCTCTTCCTTCAGCCCAGACTGATAGAAAGCTAGATGTCTTGGCAAAGACAAGCTATCTATATATGTATGTTTTTTTATGACTTGGAAAGCTAAACTGCCTTCTATCTTTTTTGCTTGCCTTTGACAAACTTGCAAAATAAAAGGCAACAGTGTAAATGCAAATGTAGTGTTGAAGTTCACCATCTCTAGTTGCTTTCACAAGCAGCTCTCTATTCTCCCTCTTATCATCAGACTTCCCTTTGCAGCTGGCTAACTTGCCCCTTTTTCTGGTAGTAATGGAAGTGGAGAATCTAGGAATCTCAAAATACCTTCACTTATGTTTTCTTGAAGACCTGCCTGTGCTCATAATAGATCAAGGAAAAATGAGCCAGCCCAGACAGTATCTGCCTTGTGACTTGGCTGAGTCATGTGTACACTGCTTCCCTTGCCTTTCCCTTAAGCTATTAGAGGCTTGGGACCTCCATTTGAATTTCCTGCTAGTCAAAGTAACCCAGCTAGCAAAAGCACAACATCTCACAGGAGCTGTTTGCCCAAGACAGGTGATGGGACACAAATACAATTTCATCAGTCTCAAGTGGGTAAATCTCAGTCATTCCTGGGTCCTTTGCTGTCTTGGTGTTGACTTCCCAAGACTTTAGAAGGACATGTGGCTCCTGATACAACTCTGCATGGAGTACTTTCCTGGCATGTCCATCAGCCCGAAGCCACCATAGGATGTTGAGGCCACTCTCAAGTTCTCTTCCCACGTCTCAGCAGCACCAGCTAATAAGGACTAGCCAGCAGTGAGCCCAGACCCCTGTTAGATGTTGGTGCATTCATCTATATTGCACCCAAATCACCTCCATAGCTCAATATGGTGAAGCTGGAGGAAAAAGGAGGACTTGTGCCTCCGACTCTCCTATTTTGTCTCTCTCACATGGGTAGGCTATTGGCATAATCATTACAAACAGCACCTGCATCAAAAGGTGGTGCTCTGGACAGACTGTTTTTTGAGATCACGTTCTGGTCACCGGTTGAGGTGTTGAGAAGAGAACCAAGGCCTGCCTTTGTGGGCTTGCACAGTCCCTATGCACCCTCCAAATTTGTTAACTATGACAATATCAGCAGTCAGCAAATGTCATAGGGAAGTGCTGCTGTTTTGTTGTGTTTATGAAGGACCATAGTACCTTTCTTCTCTTTCAGCTCCAAGCATTTCCCTTTCTCACATTTAGGTGGGTTTTTATGTTTTAGCAATCCAGGTACATCTGGAAAATGTTTACACCACTCTTGGAAATAGAGGAAAGGAGAAGCCTGAGAAAGGAAAGACTTTTCAATGCCATTTCAGGCCTATATTTCATCAGAGCCTCTTGAGCTTTCCCAGGCGGAGGTTTAGCAGATCAGTCACACCACACCAGAATATATCTCAGCTCAGAGGAATATTCCTAAAAACACAGCTTATTCCTGTGCATAGTGTCAGATCCGAAGTGATACACAGGAAGTTTCCTGTGTGCTCTTAGTACTTCTGTGTGCAATTTTTCTTTGAAGAAATTAAGTCCAAGACAAAGAATGAAGCTTAGCTGGGCAGTGCCCCATTTTTCTTTGAGAGCTCACCCTGTGCCAAGCGTACTGATTCCTGCCTATGTGGGGAGCTGAGATGCTGCTGTAAGCCAAAGGAATAAATCTAGAGTGAGGTGTGTCTAATATGTTATTTTATATACTGCCTCACCAGTGTGGTTGGGTAACATACAAAAGAAGCTACTTTTATCCTGGTTCGTGCACCATCAGTGGAGGAGTGTGTTTGAATGTGAAAGTGTGCTGTCTGCATAGATTTACATATAGACTGAATATTGGTTGTTATTTCATACAGCGGAACCTAAATTCTACATCTCCCAGGAATTTCTGCTGGACAGACAGCTCTCTCTGGCATATTGCATGCAGGTAAGGGAGGTGGGAGAAATGACACTCATCTGTTTTTCATGCATTCCCAGCATAGCATGCCTCATTGGAAAGGCAGCTCTGCTAAACGGCACAGACAACAAGCTGTCCTTCCACCAAAATGTCATAGGCTGCAGAAATCCTTCTCTTCTCATAAATGAAGCGAAAGAAGCCTCCACTGTCTTTTGTAAATGGCAGTCTCCCATCAAATGTGGTGACTGTGGACAGCCCAGAAGGTACTTCTCACCTTGTGCTGCTCAACATATTTAGAATGAAGCCAGTGAAGCTGATTTACTCCCTTTGATGATCCTGACCTTAAAGCAGCAGAAGCAAATACAAAGCTATGTTCAATACAGATTTATGAGTTTATTCATGCTGGGAGGCATTTCCTACTCAAAATTTGTGAAAGTAATCCACAGCATACAGCCACAAAGTAGAATGCAATATATGAAAGCAGGATTATTCAGCAGCTGCCAATTTGACTTTTGTTTATGGAACCAATATCTTATAGGAATTACCCCAAATCCACAGAGTTCATCATTATTATTAATGGTATTAGGTGTTGCATACTGTACATTGTAGATTGCAAAAATGGCATTTTGCCAACCAGTTACGTATTGGAACACTCGTTAGAAATCAGGATTAATTCACTTTCTTGGAAAAGAACTCAGCCAAGTGAGTTTTCAGACAGCAGAATAAAAAATAAATGGATTGTGTTAAACAAAATGTTCCTGTTTGTCCAAGGCAAGTATGCTTTTGGATTCATGCAACTGAAAGTGAAGGAAAATATGGTTTGGGGTTCAGCCTGTTTTGGGAGGAAGCCCACAAACTGTCATGAAAACAGTTCACATCAGAGCAAAGCTCTAGTCTCTTCTTTCTTGCTTTCTTCAAGCTACATTTATAGATTTCATGTTCGTGAAAGGAGATTAAAGATGTAGACAAAGGACTGTCTTAAAAGCCCCAGTCCCGCAGAGGGCAAAGAAAGCAAAATCCCTTGTTATTGTTCTCTCCAGTTCTCAAAACTTGTGCAGTCTGGCTCATGACTTTTGAAAGTTTGGGGTCGGTGGGACTGAATAGCCTGTGAATGGGTAGAAACCGAGTCCACACAGGGATGTGGAAATCCCCATACCAGAAATAAGGGTCAGCCTCACTGATGCTTCAGGGTGCTGCTGATTCATATGGGGGAGAGGACCCCCACATCTCATGCTTTCCCTTCATTGCTCAGCCAGTGCCTGCCACCAGCTGTTTTCCAGTAAAATCAAACAATCCTTTACATTAAATACTAATGATCTGACGCAGTCTCTCCACCCCATCCACCTGGGATCATTCTCATCATAACATCATTCTTTCAGGCAAAAGCTGAATATCTCAGTGAAAGAGACTTAAGTCAACAAGGTGGCAACACGGTGGCTTAAACCTTAGGCTAAGAGCCTACACAATGTTCATTCTTGCTTAACTGATGGGCAGGAACTCATTAAGCAGTGGGAACTTGCACAGGGACCCTCCGTTTCATTGCTTCTGTGCTTTCAACATCCCTCTGCCTCTGATATGTGCCCCGTCTCCCTCAGCGTGTGGGGATCATGTTTTCGCATGTGTCTTTGTAAAGTGCCTAGCTCTCTGCTGGTGGCTCGATCTGTAATAAATGGTGACCTTTGGGCCGGCAGAATTGTCAGTGCAGTCACAGCTTTATTTGCATTAATGTTAAATAACGTGTACAAAAGCAAAAGGAAGCCTGCATATAATATCTTTTTTTTTTTCCAAAAGGTTAAATTAGTATACATGGTATGGAATCTCTACGGTTTTCACTTTATCTGCTACAGAGCTTGAACTTTAATCTTTTGGTCCAACAGGAGAAAAATCAATAATATCATACTGATACACACGAAACTTTATTAAAGTAGCCATGGGCATCTCTGCAACCTTACCCTATCAAGCTGGCTTGCTAATTGGTTTGCAACAGTGTTGCTGCCATGAAAATTATCCAGGTCTGTCTTGTGAAAATCTGGCTCTATCAGCATCAAGAACACAAACAGCCAGGGAAGCGGTCAGAGGTCGCTTCCTAGTTGTTGGGAACGGAAAATAAAGCTTGTTAACATTCTGCTGCTGCTTCTTATAGGGAGGAAAAACCACATCAGTGCTGCAGGGAGCTGTCCTCTGGAGGATTGAACAAAGATGATCAACCTTCTCTCCACTCACTTCCACTCACCCATCAGGCTTTCATTGACGGGGAAGCCTGAAGAAATCTGCCAGAAGTGTCATTTCATACCTGCCAGAAGTCTTTAGTTTGGAGTGCTTCCTTTATTTGTCCATCACCACACAGTCTCTCTCCCTTTCTACGCATTGTCTCTCTACTTTGCTGCGCCCTGTTTTGCCACTGCAGTAAAACAAAACTAAATTCAAAATTACCTGAAAAAAATTAGAGAGTACTGGCAAGAACAAATTAAACTGTTCTAAAGCTTTTGCAAGCAATGCCAGCTACAGATAAAAGAGAGGAGAGCCTCAATCCCTAAATTCCCCCTGCCACTGAACCAGAAAGTGAGAAAGGCTTTGGCTGGCTGCATGAGTTTGCAATCACGTCTCCAAGGCAAAAAAGTGACCTGAAGGACTGTGTTGCCTGAGTGAACCTGTGCCAGCAAGAAGCTGTAGCAGATCCTAATGCACAGATCCTAATTCCTAATGTAAGGAATAGCCACAGCAGAGTAAGTTCAGTTCACGTGAGGAGTGTCATCTATGCTGCCCAGGGAGCATAAAAGGGTCATCAGAAGTCCTAGGAGGGACATGGACAAAAGCACCCTAGAGAAGTCACTGTGCCCTTGTTTGAGAAAGGTTGGGCTGCTCAATCCTCCATTCCTGGCCAGCTCTGAAGCCAGAAAGTGACCTGCTCTCTTGCTCTTTTGGGGTTGCTGCTGGCCATGAGGAAATTCTCATGGAGAAGGGAACTATTTTCCCCAGGCACAGTTGTCTCCTTAAAAGAGCATGAAGAAGTCAGAGCCACTGAAAGCCATTTTACCTAGCCATCCTTTGAATACAGGACAGAGCAATGACAGATATAAGTAAATAACCAAATCAGTAGAGTTACTCCTGGAGTATCAGTTTGCTTCAGAATTTTTCATAGGATTCTGTGATTGAAGGAAAAAAAAACCCAAACAATATCTTGCTCAATACAGCTAAAAAGGCAGAAGGACAATAGAAGATGTTCAAACCTACCTTTTTATTTTTCTGTTTCTTCAGTTCAGGACGTGACCTGAAAAATAAGTAAAACAATGTTAGCCAGGATAATGTTAAAGAACTTCAGCAGCCAGGCGCCAGCATAGGCTATGGGGCTGTCCCTGTCTCCAAGACATTGAGAGAGGAGTAGGAGTTTTCTGTTATGTATTCCATCTTCCATAATGGAAACAGTATTAGGGCTGGCCATAACTCAAACACAGACTGTTGTCCACAGCCTAAAGGGTGTCCATTGCAATTTCAAACATGCAGGAGAAAGAAATGTGGTATACTGCCACTCTTGGGCCAGGTGAGTGCTCATTCAGTCCCCTGACCATCTTATCTTAATGATGAGGTGTCCATTGCTTCTTTTTTGTGTGTGTTTGGGCAGCAATGGATTGGTAGGCTCTTCCTCCCATAGCAGCAGATTTGGAGCCCAGCCATTCATAGTAGCTCTCTATAAACTACATGTCCTTGCACAGAAGTTCTTCTCAAGTAACAGGTTAAACTGCCTTTAGGGCTGATGTGTGGCCTTCCTGCACCAGAAGACCTAGCTCATGGTCTTAAATTGAGCTGAATGTTTGCATGGGTATAGGGCCCTGAAGACTAACTCAGAAATTTTTGCCTGTGTTGTTGTTGCTGCTGAAGAAATAAGGTAGACAATTTGTCACAGAAAGCATATGGAGAAATCGTAGAAGGAATAATGCCAAAATTGCACCTTTTTTATTCACAGTTTATTATGAAGATATTTTTAATTTATACCCAGCTCCATAGGGATGCTTTCAGCTTTTCCATACTGTGATAGAAGGAAGTTAATTAGGGATCAGCCATGCAAAATCTTCCATCTTGGCCAGTCCAAAACATTAAACTTCTAAAGGACCAGTGGATTACCAGAAAAAAGTGAAGAAGGTATGAAATCTGGCTTCATGAATCATATTTGAAATAAATAAAGTATTTTAACATGAAGTTTGATGTATAATCTTTTTTCTTAATGTAGAGTGGTTGTGTCAAACTACGATATTCTCATCTGCTCGCTCTATTCACTTTTCCATTAGCCTACCCACACCAATAGATCATCCCAAATTTTCAGAAAGAAGAAAAATGAATTTTCTGTTGCCATTACAAAAAAAAGTCTGTATCTAAGGGGAAAAGCAGATTCTTTTTCAGGTGGAACGGAGGACACTGGACAGGAAAACAAATTGATTCAGAGAGCTGTTGAAATCTATGAATAACTCAGATCTCCTCACACAGGTAATGATTTGCAATAGTTTGTTATTATGCTACCAAGCTGTGCTAAAATGTCTCTTCCTCCGCCTCACACACACATGCACACATTTTAAATACAATATTAAAGACACCCTTGACTAGTAAAGATCCTGTCAAAGTATGCTAATCAAATCCAGCTTTGATTTCATGCTTACTTTTCTGCTCATCCCAATTGTAAAGCTAAGCTGTAATTAATACATAAGAGGCTGGTGATTATACAGTATTAGGCTGAACATATAGAGTGAACATACAGCATTAGATTGCATTTCAATAGATCAGACACTGTAAAGAAATAAGATCAACTCACAAGGTCTGGTATTAGCAGGCTGCTAACTTATCTTGGTGACAATCTTGAGCACTTGCATTGATCTCCTGCTTCTAGTGACATCTTTTGCATGTGCGTGCGTGCATGCTTATACGTGCAGGTGCAGACTAAATAGGTAATCTTTCCCTTTTAATTTTTTGGAAATTGAATTTTAAGTCACACTACCCAGCGAACCATTATTATTTCTTTGGAAATGGGCCTGATAGGTCACTCCTGCGGCAGAAACATCGTGCCTCAAGGAAGGAGATCTGCAATATGTGCTCCCTCCTTGCCTGCCTGCTCGGGGATACCCCGCTTCGATCCCTCCTCATGGCTGAGAAGAAGAGAGAAATGGACCAGGGTGTGGGCAGATGAACATGTAAGAAATAGATGGGTTGCCAGACTGAATTTGTGCTTGCGTTGTTCGTGTCCCCAGTCACAGCTGCTAAGGAAATCTCATGGGTAGTCAGGACAGCTACAGTCGCCACAGGCTGTCTCCTGTGGTCTGCCACCCTGCGGCTGCAGAGAGGGAGTTTACAGGAGGTAAACACCTGTATGGAGGACTTAGCTGTGCCTGGAAGGAGGCCGCTTCCTCACTTTCCCATGCCGATCCTGCAGATCTGACAAAAAATGTCCATGATACATTTCCTCATAGGCTGGGACAAGCAAAGGGCACCCCTGGGTGGTTCTAGCTTGGTTCTCCCCTTTGCAAAATACAAATCAGCACATCAGGGCTCAGTCTGGGAAATGGCTGTACATGCATCTATATCTGCTATCTCTTCTCTACTATCAAGGCCATGAAAAGACAGTCTCAGACTGTCAAACACAACAAGAACCGAACACACAAAAGAATAAACACTGTAGCATTAGCTGGCACCCTACTGCCAGAGTCTGCAAAAAAGCTAGAGGAGCCCCTTCAGATAGCTTGTCAAAGACCTGTTAAGTTCTTTTTTGTATCCCCTTGCCAGCAGAAAGGAAAGCTTTCCCTGGTCTGACATACTTAGAACTCGAAATAAGGGCATACGACTTCAAGAAAAGTCGCTGGGATCCATCATTCAGCTTTGTAGCATAGGAAATCACACTAATTAAACTATGGTAAATGCTAAAAAGCTGAAATGGGGAAAAAGCAACCCCCTATGGTCCTGAATCTACTTGTGGTTTCTTTGGAGCAGATCAAGAGTTATTATAGCCAAAAAAAACCCAAAAAAACAAGCCAAAAAACAACAAACAAACAAAAAATAAGCAAAGAGGTTGACTTTCAAAGTCAACTTGGCACCATAAAAGTTTAAGTAGCCCTTCCTTTGAACAGTGCTGTGTCTCAAAACATTTTTTATTGAAAAAAAAAAAAAAAGAAGACGACGAGGAAAGAAAGGTTGGATTATAAAGAGATTTTTATTCTGTGCGGAGGAACCAGTTGCATTTCGCTGCAGAACCACGTAAGAGCGATCCCCTCGCGTTGAACGCAACCGCACCGTGGTTGCGGCAGGCTGTTTCCGCGCGCCGTAACGAGATCGTGTGTGAAAGCCTAAATTATGCAAATGAAAAGGCTCCACTAATACTGTTGAAATATTCCTGGAGTGTACACTTGACAACCTCAAAGTACATTTCACACCACTAATGACTTCATCACTAACACAATTGTCATGAGTCAAGCAGTTTCCATAGCAACGCCCTAGTACAGCTGTTTACCCATATAAAGTACTGCACCTACTTAGTTACATATACAGACAGATCACTAGATTCCTAGGTACTGAAATTGAAATAATTCAATTTTCAGTGTCTCTCTTTATGAAGTGATTCTGCCAGCTATAGGTATTAGCATATCAATGTGACTTTGACAGGGTCTGCTGCAAAAGACATATTTTGCAGGCACTTCATGTCAATTAGAGCCCTAACTGTTTCATGGAATAATCATTCCTGCCAGATTAAGGTCAGGCTGCAAGGTAATTTAATTGGTGCCATTATATCTAGGGGGAAAAAATGCTCTAATAAAGTGCACGCAGTGTAGCTGCCAGTGAGGATGTGCTATGCGACATTAAAGGGATTGCCTTCCTAAAGCGTATGGGCAAACCATTTAGAGAGAAAGAAGTAAGATGGAAACAACTTCAAATGCCTTGTTTCCAACAAAATTCCAGAGGGTTTGACCAAGGGGAGAATTTTATTTCACTTGAAGTGGTGCTATTCACAAGGGAGGAAGCACTGAAGAAAAATAAATAACAGTAAGAAAAAAAAAAATCCGTCACACTATGCACGTCTTCTTATCTCCTGTGGAATGATAAACAGTTTAATTAAAAATTTACAAAAATCAAAACAAAGCCTCTTTTTTCCCAGGGCTCTGATGGCTCACATAAAGCGAACCAGGCAAGAACCTCCATGGCCTCACCATGGGGAGCAGGACCACAAGGATTATCATTTCCTCCCGCAGAAACTTATGACCAACAACTTGTTTCACAAGGAGCAGGAGTCCGGTCTCCTATGGATTCAGGTAGCTTGTCCCCTACATTTTCTCCTGCTCATCTGTAATTCAGCTTCTACATGCTTCCAGAGACTCCCCTTTCCACAACATGTCCACACGGGCGAGCGGACACCGACCCACCTCTGAACCACCATGTAGTCACGGGGGTCTGCTTTCTTCTCCCTCACCGAAGGCACTCATTCAGGTCTCTTTCTTCTCCCCAGCTCCCACTTTTCATGGATTTTTTTTAGAAATTTGATTGTTCTCAAAGCACTTGTGCTTTTTTTCTTTTGTCTGAAGCTGGTCAAAGTTTTCAGGAGACCAACAGACGGACATTGTACAGAATTCGTCCATAGGGCAAGAAGATTCAATTATTAGCTGTGTATCCACTTCCTGTGATGATTTGCCTAATTTTGAACTTATCCTCTTTCTTGGCAAGACAGAGCATTGGTGAAAATATTTGCCTTGCAAACTGATTACTGGTCGTGCTGAAAACTGTGGTCATAACCACACTTTAAATATCAATATAGCAAAGGTTAGGTTGATTGAAGGGTAGATAATGTTTACCAAAGGCTCAAGGCCAGATTTTCAGTTGATGTAAATGGTAATATTTTCAGAGACTTCATCTAGGCTACAACATTTAAATAAAGTTGAGGATATTCATAAAATATTATGAAAGGTTCAAGAGCTAGAGGAGAATAGAAAACTTTAGATAGGTTCTATGTAATCCAAAGCATTTACAATGTATTCGTAAGGACTCTGCAAACAGTAGTTTTTATTTTGCACTAAATCTGTGCATAGAAATAAGCATATTCCCAAGCTGCAATTTCAGATGGGTAAATTCTGCCTCCCTAGAAATCCCTGTTTTCATGACTTTACCATGAAATAAATTCTGTACTTAGAGTCATGCTTGCACTGTTGTGATGTGAAAACGGCTCATGATTAACTTCAGCTAACAAGTACTCAACAACTTGAAAAACAGAACTGAAAATGAAAGTTATCTTGTTTTTAGAATTAAAAGAAATATGATATATAACAGGAAATTCTGGCAAACTGGAGCAATTTTGCAAAATTGAAGCAATGGAAAAAGATCAGATTTTGAGCCTTTTGAATTTCCCTATGAATATTTCAGAAGACTCTATTCATTATTACTATTTCCTTTTACTATCCACTCAAGCTTACAGTGGAACTATTTAAAAAAGATATAGGAAAGAATTTTTTCTGGTATGAATATTACATAAACTAACTGAATTAAGGTCAAGCAAAGGTAGATTATAAATGGAAATGAAAGTTTTTCCTCATTATTATTTTCCTTTAAATATATCTGCTAGAACATTTTGGTTCAGCATCCCATCAGAATGGCATTTGATAAGCCATAAATTATCCATTAAAAACTCCATCAGTCCCATTACAAATGTAGTCTAGCTTCCCGCATTTGGTTCAGCCTTGGTCATGAATGCAGGAGCTGGGATGATGGGGGAAAAAAGAGAGCTCCAGATTTGAGCATTCAGCAGCTGGAAGAATTTCAACGCTTTTAGAAAGAACTGAGTGAGTCTGTTCGTTTTCTTTATCAGAATGAAGGTCTTCCTATTTTGGGGTAGGTAGATGCTGCAGTCACAAAACAATGAATGTTTCAGCATACAGAGCAATCTTTGTATTGCAGTGGGTGCAAAATTTTAGTAGGTCTTTAAACCGAGCCACTTAAAAGAACAAGTTCGTGACAGCAAGTCTAGATTGCACTAGAAACTCAAATCTGCTTTAGCTATGGTTGGAAAGAGTCCCCTTTGCTTCCTTTCACTTTCTTCTTACCCAAAGTGACAAACAGGATGGAGGCAGCACACAGTCACCGGAGGGGTGTTCACTTCCCTGGTGGGGACACAAAGGTGTAGCTGTCCCGTAAGTCTCCATTATAGTCAATGGAGATGTAGCACATTTTTCAGCTCATCTATCAACTTTCAAGGAGCTGAATAACTCTCTAGGCTCCAGTGACTGCACCAGCCAGACCTCCAGCCGGTGTCTAGTGCCATTTCAGATGCCCAGGACACCTGAGACATCCACACAGTGCTGAGACCCAAAACTGTACTCTTCTAAAGTGCTAGCTGGAGGCCAGATGGGAAAGGCATCTCAAATGGCCTTCAGTGCCTATGAACCGGTGATTTAATTAAGACTCTGTGGTATAGTGGGAGCTTAGATACTTAGCCCATGTGCAGATGTCATTCTGTGGACGTCAATAGCAGCAAGATTCATTCCTACAGGTGACAAAGTACTTTGGTCCCTTGAAATGCATCTAGTTTTTCTCAGAGACGTTCCAGTCAGAGACTTTTTTTGGAGCAATGATTACTCTGTGGGAGGATGAAAGAAGCCATCTCCAGAAGTTGGGACCTTTGCTCTTCTAAATCTTCTCTCTTTCATCTTTCAGGCAGTGGTGAATGAAAAAGAGTAATCTTGAGGGTAGGGCTAAGTATACTGGTTTGAGATTGGGGGAAACTGGGAGAAGTCAGAGGAATTTTCTGTCATATTTTAACCTGTGGGCTGTTGAGCGCAGGGTAATGTCTGCACAGGGGAGCTCAAGGTGAGATTTCAAAATGTATCTGAAGATGCTGGCTTATGCCCAGAAATATCCTTAGCTCACCTGCAATTTGAGTTCCTGGACTCAAATTCTGACTGGCTGCAAATTTTTTGTCAGTTCATGAGGCCACACACTTCATCATGCCATGCAGAGCACAGAAAACGGTTAGGGCTCTAATGCCTTCTACTCGTGTTGTCTGAAATTAAGTCTTGAAAGACATATGTATGTAAACAAATTGTTTCACTGACTCTCCCAGTTCTATTCCTCTGCTATACCGAACATCATAAATGACCCAAACATCAATTTTGCTTCTAGAGGCTTTCCATAGCCTGGAAGATCTACCAGTCCTTACCCTTACCTTTGGCAGTTCTTTCCTCCTTTTTGCTTCCTCTCAGTTACAGTATCTAAAGATGTAAAAGTTATCCACTTCTCAAATCCTTCCAACTTGTGCACTTGCTCTGTTCGGGATGAGAAACAGCAGCTCATTATGCATTTCCTCCAAACCTCCATGTAGATTTATTGAGGATGGCAGGGGAAATTGCTGCCCTCATAGACTTCCCAGAGCTCCTGGTGAAAGCAATACGTTGTCTTTCCTATAATTATTTGGACAGAGCTGTATACAGACACAGTATAAATATGTACAGAAATAGAAATATACTATGTAGCTTAACTAGAGAAGACAAGAACTGATGCATTTTATGGAAGTTATTTTTAAAAACCTCCTCATAACTTTAAAGTGGCTTGAAGAGACTAGGAAATATAAAGGAAAATATGCATCTCCCATGCTTTTTACCTGCCTCTCAACAAGATGGTAGAAGACTGTAGGCTTAATACAGTACTGAATGAGTAAACTAGATGCAAAACCCCCAGCAGAAAGTCAGCTACTCCATGATGGGTTTCATGAGTGTCTTTGCAAGCACCATTAGGCTATGTTGAGAACATCACTTTGGGCATGATCCTTGGGTCATGGCAAACATCCTGTACTTCAGCACAGGATCTTCATGAGGAGCTCTTGTGTCAGCATGCAAATAAACTGCAGCAACACCACGACTTCTGCTCCTCTTTGCAATTACTCTTGGGACACTAGTTGCACCTTCCAGCTAGGCCTACACATCTGCTGGGTCTGGGAAGAGACAAGCAGAGTTTGGAGGAATTATATGTGCGCACACATGCTCTAGTAAGACCACTCATGTCATATCCGAGCCCACGAGGGCCTGGGAAATGATGGGCTGCGGATGTGGGAGGTAGTGGTGGGCAAACATACTGATTTTCTGCTTTTTTGTGAAGTATTGCAGTCTCTTTTTTCTCTTTTTTGTCTCTTTCTCCAATAATCCCTTCCTCTTTTGTTCCTTGTGATAGGAATTTAGTTCTCTGAGTCCTTAGAGATCTTGGCAAATCATTCAATGACAGTGCTTTAAGGAACAGGACAGCATCTAGGTCACGGGAGGAATAATGCTTTTTTTTCTTCCGAAGGACAAGAAAAACTAGACATGGAAAGTTTTCACATTTGTGAAAACATTTTCTTTCAAAGGTTTTCAGACAACAAATAAACTAAACAGATGATGAAAGTCGATGAAAACTGGGAAAATATTGTCATAAACAGACATTTCCAAAATACATTTCCATCTGGCAGAAAGCCACTTTCTTTTTTTAATCTTGTTTTGAATGAAAACACTTTTAGCAAAGCTCTTCGGAGATCTGGAGATACCCCTCTGATGCTAAGGACTGACTGTTTTAATTGCCATTAGCTTTCTCTTCAACAGGTGAAGCAAATCAGATGCGTTTCACCATGAGAAGGCTCCATACGGCCTTTAAGCAGCAGGCATCCTTTTTGGCTATTCTGTGTTTACAGCCTGAAGCATCCTTATTTAGCCAGTAAAGAAACCCATTATCAGAAAAAGATACATTCCTGACTTCAAGTTTTGAAAGCTTGCACACAGCTGCTATGATGCATATAGGAGAGAAAACAGCTCACAGCACATGCAAAGGAAGAATATATTAAGCTATGTTCAAGGGAATAAACCTGACAAAGGATTTTATGCCTGACTTTTTTTACAAAAGCAAGACAACTTGCAAATATATATCTCTGGAAAGAGGAGGCGGTAATGAACAAGGATGGTGCATTTCCCAGTGGGTGATGAGTAAGCCGAGGGATAGCTGCAGGATGCCATGATGTACTCTGCTGTCACAATGATTTTACACATAGGCTGGACAACCTGTTCAATAAATCAACATGCATCTATCATTTTCTCCCAGGTATCTATTTGGAAACCTGCAGTCACATTATAATGCATGCACCGTGTTTGTTAACTTGGCATACCCTTTTCATCATTTTCAATCCCATGCTATCTCTTGGGGGTAAATCATCATTATATAACAGAGCTTGCATGGTACCCTGTGAAGATCATTGTCCTTACTGGGGGGGGGAACACCCAGAAGCCACAGAGGAGTATTAACACAAAGGTACACACACATCCTAGCAGTCATATACCGGATAGACTGGCAACTGTTCTTGTTTTCCTCATCGCTCAGATAAACACTTTTATTGATTTCAGTGGGAAATGTTCTTGCTTCACTGATACAGGCTCAGGTCTCTGGAGTAATTAATGGCAAAATTTATTTTACTATTTTCAACTCAGATTCTGATCTTGTTTATAAGAAAGAACTACAGCTAACTTCAGTATCCAGCCTTGTGCGAGGCTTTTGCTAAGCCTTGTCTTACCTTCCTATTTATTGCACCAGTCTACCTAAGGACACCAAGGCAAGTAAATTGTTGAGATCAGTTGGCTGGTGTAAATCTGCACTAGAGCCACCAATGCACATGGTGGTCATCAAAATAAAAGGAAAGAGTGAAGCTATCACACAGGAAGCAATTAGTTAAACTAGGCAAGACCGTTAAAACTGGTTTTAGCAAAGTAATAACAAACTTGGGCTGTGCTCAACCCGCGTCACATATTTGTTTCCCTCCCAGGGGTTGGAAAGAACTAAGCAAATGATGACTGAAGTTACTCATCAGCAGATTTTTCCATGATCTCTACCTCCAGCAATGGGCATCACCACCGGCCCCCTAAACGTAGCCTACAGCCAAAATGTATTGGAAATACTATGACTGTGAGAAAAGGGGCAGGATTAGGCTCCGGAGATCAACTTTTTCCATAGGCATTTCAGGAGCTTTTTGCAGGCAGCAACACACCTCAATCTTTGTTACTTTACATTTCATTTTGGAGATGGATTTAGACCATAGAATGGTCTAAAATGCCATTGGAAAGGCAGAAAGGAAGAATAAGAAATGGCTAATATACATCAGTTTTTAAAAAAATGGCTTGATTGTCACCAGATTGCACTATTGTTTATACCTGCACGCGAGAGTATAAAACAGGACTAGGCAGAAAGCGGAGCAAATGCAGTGTCTGGTTTCCCTGAATTATTAAGCCATCAGGGGAGTACATAACTATTTAGATCTATACTGAATTAAGATTTATCTGGGGAATTGCAATTCTAATTTTGCAGGTCTGTAGCTTACAGTTAAAAATTCTTTCACCTAGGTGCTTCCTCCAAACAGTTATATCAAAACAGCACTGTGTATTATGCACACACACCACACGCACCTATACAAACCAAGACTCTGAAGAGAGTTTTATCTGTCAAGAATGTCATCCTAGTCCACGACTCACCATGTATGTAATAGGAAAAGGGGGGAAAATACCTGCTAAGTATTCACAACGTATTTTCAGATAGCAGCAGCAACACTTCGGTTTGGAAGAATATTGGAATAGGAGACTGCAGTGTGTCCAAATCCTTCTACGCTGCTTGGCTAGTATTTAAAAACCAAAAGGGGGGGAAAAAAAGATTCTACACTGTGTTTCAATAGATCACCTTTTATCACTATAACGTGCAGACTTACGGAGCAAGAAAATAAGTTAACGTGTCAAGTGCAGGGAGAGTGAAGTAATGAACCATATGCTGGGATCCCAGTTAAAAGGACTGTATACGAATGCAGCAGGCATACATAATAAGATGACCAGATTGGATGCACAGTGTATGCACTCACGGATACATTTAGAAAAATGACTTGGAATTAAACACAGAGAGTGCCCAGGAATGATAGATATAATAAATGTAGAGGAATGCTACAAACACAGGTTGGGGAGGGGCGGCACCATGTACTGGCAAAGCAGCACCTTGCAGGCTTATGACAGGCAGAAAAGAGGGTGTTTACCCTGGCATTTTGGAGAAAAATAGTAATGTAACATCGCCGATGGTCTAGAGATAATTTCAGAGGTTCAGTAAGGGATTACATTATTTTATCTTTGAGAAGAAATCTGAAGCATTCTGAATTATCTGGGCATGCCTGTAGAGTATAATTGCAAAAGTTTAAATTCAAAACTTTTTAAAAAGGTCCATCACTTCCAGGAGGGTTTTTGTTTGTTTGTTTGTTTTTTAAACGAGAGTGATTTCGTTTGCTTTGATTGTCTAGCTTTTGTGGATTGAAGGGAAAGCAATGATGATGCATTGCATGCACAGTCTGTAGGGTGTTTTTTTTTCTTTTTCCTGAAGGTGGATTAAGTCAGATATTTTTAGAAAGATATCTAACCTTGCCTTAAACATTCCAAGTAATGGGGAGGCCTCCATGTCTGCTGACAAGCTGATCCAATATATAGCAACAGACACTAGTAGAAAATCTCATTGGATTGGATCTAATTTCAAGTTTGATTTTCTTTCAGCTTTAGCTCTTGGACATTCTTATAGCTTTGCCTGGAAAATTAAAATGCCCTTTTCTGCCCATGTCAGTAGCCATGCACAGTGATCATATCACACTGAACTTTTTCTTTCTAAATACTAACTGATAATACTTGTCTTCCATCTGCAGGAACCATTTTTTCTTAGTCCATTTTATTTCAAGCAACCACAAGTAATCTTGTAGCCTTTCCACTAATGCTGAGTAATGAACAGAGTTGAATGACTGCATTTTTTGAATGAGTACATTTGTTAGAAAAATAAATAAATAAATGCAGTTCCAGAGGGATGGGAGTTATTCATGAAGTGTGGTCAAAATCAGTATAAATCATTGTGGCCAAAAGAGCTGAAAGGACATTTGGAACTATCAAATATTTTGTGTTGACATTTTCTGAAGAAAAGATTGCCATTTTTTCTTTCCAACTATCATTTTGTTTGTAAATTCAAAAAACATTTGTTATTCCCGTAATTACAGTACAGTGACAATATTACATTTTCCCCCCCAATATTTCCTTTTTGGTATTTTCAAGGGCTGTATTTGTTGGGATATCATACCAAAATGTCACACTGAGATAGTGGCCTTTTGGTATCGCCTTGCGTTTCCTACTTTTAAGACTAGTTTTCTGTTGCTTTTATTTTCCAGTGTAGTGTCTTCTATCCCATAGGTTTGATCTGGTGGCTTGTGCTCGTGGGTGTTGCACTTTTTGTTTGGTGTATGAACTCACTGCTGGATTTTGAGCCTTTAGTCAAGCAGTTCCAAACACAATAATCACAGCACTCGTTACTGGCCATCTAAAACCCATTGTGGCATCTTCCTATTTTACTTGCAAAGATTTATATCATTGATAAAAATGCTGAAGAGAGCTGGATTAAGACCCCAGTCCTTTGGAGACTGCATTAGTAGCAACCCAACTCATTGATTTCTCCCCATTAAAAACTCCATTTCGAGACCTGTCAGAGAGGCAGTTCTAAACCGTCTAATGCATGCCCTGCTAATTCCATATGATGTAGGTTTTTTAATCTAAATGTCATGTGGTACTAAATCAAATTCACTGGAGAAATCCAAGTATATTATGTCAACACCATTGTCTTTATCAAACGGGCCTGTAACGTTGTCAAAAAATATGTCACACATTTGTTTGACAAGACCTGCTTTACATGCAAACATGTTGACTATCATTAATTCTAATTTTAGTCTCTAATTCTTTGTTGACAGAGTCCTGAATTAACTGTTCCATTAGTTTGGCCAGACTAACATCTGACTAACCAGTGTACTGAGTCACCCCTTTTGCTTCTTTCAAATGTTGGAATTTTACTGACAGCCCACCAATCTGCATGGAATTTCCTCAACTTTTCAAAAACTTGTTAAAATCTGTTTTGGAAGACAATCAGCTAGTTTCTTGCAGCTCTCCGGATCTAAGTTGTCCATGTCTGATTATTTAACGGTAACTCGTGTTTTCTCCTATAACAGATGGTAAGTGTTCTATTCCATTCACTGCTTTATCTCAGATGATACCTCTTCTGCTTCACATCACCCACAGGACAGAACTGTATATTTTAATATATATTTTTATACTTAAAATGTATTTTACTACATCCTAGGAAACTCCTTCTCGCATCACTACATGTGCATTTAGTAATGAATAGCAAGTTTAAGTTTTTTGGTTCCTAATACACCTTATAATTACATTTTTATTGTTTTTAACCATGCTGACCATTTGCCTTTCATTGATTCTTTTAGTTACCCTATCAGTAAAAATTACTTTAAAATATATGCCTTGCATTCATAGAAGTTAACTTCTCCACTCTATGCTGATTTTTTTGCAGCTATCCTCTTGCTTCTTTCACACCTCCCTTTAGCACATATGTCAGACTTACATTTTAGAAGTTCACCTGAACGTGAAAAGTACTTTTCAACATAGATGGCTTTCATAAAAAGATTTTCACCAGAGAAGATTTTCCTTCCAGGGACCTCACCATGTTTAAGAAGGATGGGCTGCGTCAGGCCTATTTTGCAAACAGCAACATCCTCAGCAAATGTTGAAGTTTCCTCATTTCCCATGTACTGATCAGCGAGATGGAGAGTAGCTTGCTTTCTTCGTCTTCTGGTTTGCAGCTGCAGCTGCTAAACTCTGTTGTTTTCTCATCAAACTGGAACAATCAGATTGGAAATGGATGTGTACTTTTAACTCACAAGGAAAAAACAGGTTTCTCAGGTAATGGTCTCCACTCTCACTGTATCCCAGGACCTCATGATTATTTTTCACAAAAGCTCAGGGAGAAAAGTAAATAGCATCTCCATTTGCACTCGTACGAGGCATAAAGTCTGTCTGGAACAGAGTAGGGTATTAAACTTACAGGCACAAGTATTCCAGCCATTTCACCAGCACTTCTCAATGAATTTTTCTAATTCACTCCAATAACTTGCATTTTGCTATTACTCTTAGTATGACTACTGCACTTGGGAAGAAAAATCATGAAAATTATATTTTTATGGGTGAGGAAACACAAAAACTGATGCTGTCTTGGTCACAGCTCACATACTCAACAGGAATTGGTTGTCAGGGGCCAATTTACACATTACTGTTTGAATTCTTGAGGCAGGGAAGGATTGGCCCTATGCCAGTATTTTGTGTTCAACCCAATATGCTCAAGTCTGTACAGCTAATTAAGAAAAATATGTTTACCATTTCTATACAATTAATTCTGAAAGGAAAGGGAGACTTCCAAAGAGGCAAACTGGAGTAAAGTCAAGTCTCTGTTAGCTGCAGTAATCAAGTGTCAGGATACATCAGATAATGGAAAAATACACAAAATAATACAGGTCTCTTTATTCCTGTTTCTTATCCTGAGATGGCATCTACTGAACCAGCCCCGGTCTCCTATACTCCCAGGACCCTCATTTTCGGAGGAGGTTGTTAACTTGGTTGAAGTGCTATGTGAGCATATGACTGTCCTGCTCCGACTCCTCTCCTGTAGCTGGCTGTGTCTCTACAAGGATGGTGTGCTTTCCCTGTGCTGCAGTAAGAGAGATGACTTGAAAATATTTATTTCCCACTTGATTTTAAGGAGAAATGGATGCTTGTGCCTTTGAAAAATTGTCCCTCCCATTTCTTTTCTAGCACATCTCGCTCTCCTGAACTTTGTCTGTGGAGTTCACAAAGGAAAAACAGGAGAACACAAGTCATACTTGGGAAGGAGGATAAATCACATTATCCCCTAAGTGAAAATATACTCCTTGATATTTTGGGGAACTTAAGGAGAGTTTTGGTTGTATATAGCATGGTGAAGAAGTGAGCCCTGAGATGCCAAAGCCGTGAGGGGTGAGATGGATATCTCATCTGGCAGGACGGAAGTCAAACCACAAAGGTTGAAGATGACCATGGACAAGCCGACACCGAAGCACATAGAAGGGATGGACTTTGACTCCTGGAAGTCTGACTCCCAAATCTGTGCCTTGATGATGGAGGACTGATTCTCCTTTGACATTTTGCAAAGCTCATTCTGAATCCAAACTTTCGCAGAGATCTTTTATACTCATGGTCGGCCACAAGTGCCAATTTTATCTTCTGTCCTTTCACAAAGATCTGTCCAGGATGTGCATTTATAATGAGTATAGAAATAATAAATCCACTCAATAGGACACATTCTGACTAGCAGTTCATGAGTGCCTTCAATAATCTTATATTCCTTTTTACATTGGCATGGTAGCTTTAAAACAGGTGGAAGTGCCCAGAGCCTGGTTAGAGAGAATGAAAGCGAAAGATATGTTCCCGTGTTCCTCCTATTTTCATTCTCCTTCTCCTACTGTTATGAGCAAGCTCCTTTCTAACCCATTTCTGCAGATTACTTCTATTTATTCTTTTGTTCCTGTTTCCAAGAATACATCTTCAGAGTCAATTCAAGCTTCAATGCATGGCAATTACTAAAGAAATAAAATATTATTACCCTCATCTTCAAGCATTTTGGCCACATTCTTCTTGGCTTTTCTATTTTCAATATCTAAGGTGCAGCACTCCTTTGGTGCCCTTAAAAAGTACTTGTTACATTACTGGTTGCATTATTCCTTAGAAGAAGAAGGGAAAAAAAAATCACCTTTCAATTTATGAATCATTCTTATCTTTACTCTTCACCTTTAGTTCTCTTTGTGCTTCCTCCTCTTATGATCTTCTAAATTATTTGTGGCCAAATACAACGTCACCAAGTTGGAACACTTTATTTTGTCACTACTTTTATCATCATTTTTACCCCTGTCATCTTTTGGCAGTGCAGACCTACTGCTTTTGGCACCCAATAGCCTTATTTTGTCCTTCAGAAACCTAATTTTCCCCTTTTCTCACCTGCTGAAGAGCTGCTGGAATTTTATTTTATTTTGCCATATGCCATTGCTTTGGCTCAAATGCATTCCTGGACTGAGGTACATCAGCTCTTCCCAGAGGTACAGAGCTTTCTGGCTCTGATTTCCTCAAAAGAGGTATTGCAGGAACAAATCCAAAGGACACCATTCACAAGGGATTCTCTTATCCTCCCTCTTAAGAAATAAAGCTGAATGTCAGTGGTGCTTGTAGAAGTAAATAGCAGAGAAGTATTATAATGTGCTCCAAAGAAGGCAAAGAGCTATTGATGGATTAAGGATAAAATATTTCTTCCTAATGGCTCTGTCCAGAACCTGTTATAGAAGTAATTTATATCATGTCTTATGGCAGGGGAAGAAGAGTAACTTTCTCTGGTCAAGGAAAACAATGAACTTGCAAGCATCCATTCTGCTAAGTGCAGCAGCATCAATGGCATTTGGTGCAATTGTACAGGTTATTTTAAACCTGTGATTTTACAGGTTACTGAATATCATCTGGCTTTTAGCAACGTCCAGGTATTTAACCTGCTCCCAGTGGCAAAGTTAAAATGAAATCAGACCTTTTAGCAATGGACCTTACCAACCTAGTAATATAGACCAGACCTACCAGGCTGGAGGTATAAATATTGTCAGATGAATGTTAAAATACCTGGAAATGTAAAGATTATGAACTGAGAAAAGAGGCTAGGGCAAACAAGCTCCACCTCACAGCCTGGGTGGGCAAACAGGAGCGGTTTCCTCAGATCACAGCACCTGAGGAGCTTCTCCAAGAAGCCGATGTGCTGCAGCTCCCTGTCCAGCAGCAGACACAAAACACGCAAGCCGGCTTCCTCAGCGAGCTCCGGCGTACACCAAAACAACGAGGGATCAGTCACTCTGAGCAGTCACACAGACAAGACAGAATAGCTGGGCAGCTCTTCAGTAACGTCCTGTGTTTTTACAGCATTTTTTTCCCCTTTGGAGAGCTCTCCTAAATGTTAAACAGAGCCACATGGCTGGCAAATCCCAGCTATGTGAGCCACAAGAACCCCCCCACAAAAGCACCACCACCTCTGTTGCATATTCCCCCGTGGGGAGATAAGGTTTCTCAGCATGGCCTGAAGCTATGTTGACTCCTAACTGAGTCTTCGCAAGGAGGCAGGAGAAGGTTACATTACACAACGGTTATGCCCTGTTGTTTCTGGTTTCCTGAGCTGCTTGTTGCTGCTACACAAATTCAGAGATGAATTTGAAGTCTGATATGGGGGATACATCTATTCTGAAGTCAGAACATGCTGAAGGCATTTCTGAAACACACAGGGCTGCTCTAGGAGCAATGTGCCTCCCACCACTGCAAGCACATTTTTTTGAGCAGCTGGTGCAATATATACCTTTATCCAACGTAGCGTTTGCTGAAGTCAGACATAATAAAGACCGGCATTAGAGCTGGATCATATCTTGCTGTGCTACTGACTTTGGTAGTGGATAGAGCTTAGATACCAAAAGGATAGAGACTATCCATAAATCTCCAGTAGATTAATGCCAGTCATTAGTACTCAGAAATTGTGCGCTGTGGAGCTCCTAGGGCACGTCAGCCCTTATAATTTTATTACACAGGAGACAATCCCCCAACAGGAGTGCTGGAAAGTTCAATTGCAAGGAATGACAATGCAGCAATCCTCATTTCAGATAGGAAACTGAGGCACAAAGAAACCATTGCCTACAGGGTCAATTGAAAACAGCCTCCCAAATGCCTTTGGGGATCTGGATCCAAATGACTTGCCCAAGATTGTGAAATCGTGCCAGGATGTGGAACGAGGGCACTGCAAAGCACTTTCCCTTTTCTCTGGTCTGTTTTCAAATATATGTTTTAATAGTTTTTTGGGCAGTCTTCAGGTGGAGGAAAGGAACAAGGACAAAATAAATGAGGAGAATACTGACAATTTGAAGGAAGTTGGAACAAACTTTCCTCAGACCTTAGGAACGTGTTTGTCTTTGCTGAAAGGGGAGAGGGAGAAATTAGCTGACAGCTCTGTTCAATCATTCTATAAGATGAGAAATTAGTGTTTTAGAATTTACTGGATTTTCGGTGCATTTTGCCATATTTTCTTTGATTTCAACAAACTCTTTCTCCAAGTATTGGTCTGCAGAGTGATACAATGCTCAGGAAAGAAGGAACCTGGAAAGCTGGCTGGGAAACTACCTTGATGAATACCTTGTGTCAAGGCACTTCAAACCTAAGCCCTAGTTTTGCATGTAGGTTTCTACCTTTCATTATAAAGTGTTTTGGGACCTGAGGATAAGACTTAGTGTATATTATTGCTACCAGGAGAATAAGTGAAGAACAGTCATATATGGAAGATATATACATGTACACATATATATCTATAAAGCAATACAAGTGCCATACATATATATAGATATATAGTAAAGCTGAGTGTGGAACTCAGAAGACTTCAGCTTGGTGTTTCAGAAGAAATCAAGTCACTGCAATCTCCTTCTCTGTCTGTAAATGCAAAGGAAAGGTGAATGAGGGGGACTGACAGTCCACTACATATGTTGCTAGTGATGCAGTTGCAGGAATTTCATATATATGCATGCGTACAGATGTGCACGTGTGTATATGTATTGTTAAAACCACAAGTATTTGTAATGTTCTCAGAGGAAGGGCATCTCAGACCTGAGGAATGTCAGTCATGGAAATTAAATGACCATTGTGTGACCTACCAAAATGCCGCTGCAGAAAACAAATTTGTGACCCTGAACAGAGAAGTTGTTGCTACAGAACCCCCAGATAAGAAGCAAACAGTATAAATGGCATGGATAAGAAACATGAACCACAGATGTTTGAAGATACCAGCCCTGTGTAAATTGACACTTGGACCAGGCACACTGATAAATTAAGACTCAAGGCTGAACACGCGGAAGTTTTGCAGCGTGCAGCGAGGTGCTCTTGGCATGATTCTGGTCCCGTTTGGATTTCCACGCAGAATAGCCCCTGACAGTGGCGTTATTCCTGATTTACGCCTGCAGCGCTGACATCAGGACAGCGCTCGCAGCCCAGAGCTGTCAGCAAAGCCTTGCTCAGCTCTATTTCCAGGTGAAGCAAGTCAGGCCTGTGTAGATAAGACAGGCAGCTGAGCTTACATCCTTCCCTTGAAGAGAGCAGCTAGGGAAAAATACGGCCTCATCCATTAAAAAGAAAAAAAAGATGAAGAAAAGATGATCAAGGCTTGCGTATCTATGCATGTGCAGGAGAAGGAGCGTTGGTGGGAGAGGGAGATGTGTGCAAGGCGAGACCATTTGCTCAAATCGGATAGCATTACTAATGCATAACGACTCTGCCAGCAAGGCACTGCACAGCTGGAATTAATCTGAGGGAATGTGTGCTGCTGCATGGACAAGCGCAGAAAACTTTCCCCGTGTGAAGGCAGCGTGAAGCCCTGCCCTGTGGCTTGGAAGCACTTCATCAGGCCCTGACAGCACAGACATCTTCTTCAGGCTGTCGGCGAGGGGGGAAACACGCTCCACCCTGCTCGAACGCAAGCCCAGGAGGGGCCTTTTGTTTTATTTTCT
This sequence comes from Apteryx mantelli, assembly GCF_036417845.1. Lineage (NCBI taxonomy): Eukaryota > Metazoa > Chordata > Aves > Apterygiformes > Apterygidae > Apteryx > Apteryx mantelli. The sequence continues at coordinate 82,558,131 of NC_090020.1, read as the reverse complement.
GATACTTCGCAGATCGCAACTCTCTCTCCCCTCCCTGATTTTTTTTTTCTCTTAATTATCCAGTTCGTTTTGTTCTTCTTGCCTTATTGCATAGGCCCAGAACCCAACTGAAAAGCTGCCGTAGCTTATTTACCCTGAGCAGCTATTCAGGCCAAAAGCAGCTGCTCCATTTATCCAGGCACCTTTCTGCTACCCGATTTCTCCGCTGTTATAATAAGCTGCTTTATTTTAAAAACACCCTGAGAGGAGGTAGTATTGAAATGCATGCAGCAGATGATGGTGCTCTCTGAAAGGGGGCTTTGAAAACTTGGTGAGCCCAGGGTTGCTATTAGCAAATGACTGCCCAGACGAAGAGTACCCAGAAGCGCAGTGCAGCCACCTCTGACCGAAAGTCTGGGAGGCTTCCGATTTGCATCAGTAAGTGATTTACCCCCAAGATTTTGGCTTGTCAGTATGACCTGTTCACCTTTGGTCACCTAGCAGAAATAACTTCCTACACAAAGGTAGCCATAAGGAATTGAGGGAGATAAGAGATGTATTTTGAAAGGGAAATAATGTTTTTAGTGCAGAAAATGAGATAAAATGTGCTTTTTCCAGGAAAAAAAATATTACTCCGAGGTAGATGTTTCATCCCACTTCTGAATGAAATCAAAAATACGCTTTGCTCACACACATATCTGCACACACACACACACACAGACAGCTTTAGCTTGCAAACATTGATTTAATGTTCATTTCACCCCTAATTATCCTCCTAATAGCTATCGAAAGTCTCACATACTCGCCAAATTGAAAATAAGTTCTGTGCACCACTTCCAATTACTGCAGGAATTATGACTTTATTGCCATTATTTACTTTCTCCAGCTATAATGTATGCCTGGCCCGGAGTTACCCCACTAGAGGAACCAGTAAGTCCAACATACTTTATAAAATGATTTTCTCTCTTGGCTCTCTGACTTCATCCCCTGAGTATTACCCCTGCCTTTCAAACCACTCTTCCTCCACTGACTTCCACTTTGGGAAGCTTCTCGTTGGAGGAAAGAGAGAAAGGAAAGAGGAGGGGAACAAAGGGGGAAAGAGAGCACTTTAGTGGCTTGAGCATTTTTTCTGATGTCTGTGAAACTTTCTTCCCTTTTTTAGTCTTTTTTTCTTTTTTTCTTGAGCTCTTGCCCTACTTCTTTGATCCCTAGACTATTGACCAAAGATTTCCCAAGTCTAAGGAGACTCCTTCAGGTGGTGTCTCCAAGCAACCTGCTCCCATTTGTCTGGCTTGAGATTGCGTCACGACTATTGCAAATGGAAAAGGACCGCCAGACGATTGATTCAGAGGTTGTCTCCAGAAGCAATCAGTAGATCAAGGCTGCTGACCTTTGCTGGTCGCTGCTACGATTCGGCAAGATAACCTGAGCTGAACCCACATAACTTGGGTTTGGCCTGGTGCTTAACTTCTGTTTGATGAAAATGTGCCTTCCAGAAAGGCATCCAGTTGTATTCTATGGGCTAGGAGCTAGAGAAGGCAATGCTTCACTTGCAAGTTTAACTTTTCTAGTAAAAAACAAAAACAAGACAAAACAAAAAAACAGAAAACAAACAAATGAGAGAAAATAATACTTAAATAAATAAATAACCTTCCAAAGCAAAGCCCCCCAAAACCCTGTGCTTGATTTCTCATTTGAATCTGGCTGGCATCAGCTCGTAGCCTTGTTAAAACTTTCTTGCTGTTTTTTAAGAGTTTTGGTATTTTCTCCCTGTGAAGACACTCAATTTTAACTTGCACTACTCTTTTTTGATAAATGAAACAGATTGTATGCCCTAAGTGTCTGACTAGAAGGTATTTTTGCCAGCTCTTAAATGACTGTGTGACTTCTGCAATTGTAATTTCTCGACATGCAATTTAAAACATGGGTGTCTGGTCTGGATTTAGGATTCCAGTTTTGCTGTAGAACTGCATAAGTCATGAGCTAACGGAGAAGAATACCTACATTTCCTTTCCCACCCAGGAAACCCACATGTGCACTGGGCATTCAGCTTAATGACTTATCCTTGTGTTTGCTAAGGGTTATCTTAGGTTGCCTCAAGCCCGCTTTGATGGCTTCAGTGACACTCCTCCGTCGGCAATAAAGCCAGGATTCATTCTGCCTAGCCTTAGGTCTGAAAACCAAGGTTTGGTACCTCTTCAGTAACAAGGGATAGGCACTGAGAGAAGGAAAGTCAATGCTTTAAGGGTGCCTATTTCTTTCTCCACTGATTCCAGAAGAAGCTTTGGGTAACTGGTTTTAAACTGGGATGTACCCATTAGATGTCTAACGTGTGGTGGATTTTTCATTCTGGTCTAAGTTTGTATTTGGGCTGATCAGGTGATTTGAACTGAGATTTGTCGTGCTGTTAGTGGGCACAATATTGAGCAATTAATATCTCAATGGCAAACATCTTTCTTTATCGTGAAAAGCTTGTGAAGAACGAGTTGATTAAAGCATTGCTTCAAAAGACCTTACATTAGACACAATCCACCCACTAGCAAATATGCAATTAGTGTGTGCGGTTTTATTGCAGGGTAAATATAGGTGTAAAAATGTCTCCCTATTAACGCTATTTGCTATAGGGTAGGATACTGTAGGACATGATGTGCACGTGGCTGGATGGCTACGTGGCCTCTCTAGAAGAGAGCTGCTGCTGCACATCTCCCTTCATATATTGCTCCTGCATGATGGTTCTGTACCATAAATGGCAAAAGGGTTTTAAGGGCCATGGCCTGGAGAGGAATGATTAATAACAACAATTAATAGGGGCTATATTTGTACGTCATCTTTTAACAGAAGTCTCCAAATAGGAATGCAAATGGGGAGATTTAAAAGGACTTTAGCCAAAAGTTTCATCATGAGCTTAAGGGCTTGCAGGATTTCACTGTCAGAAGCATGCTCCAGACTTCCAGGAATATTTTCAGCACTACGAATCACTAGTCATCTCTGTAAGTCCCATACTAATCTCTTCTTGCCCATAAATAGCACAGCATATCATCACACCTTTTCTTGGGAAGATGCGAATGACTTTCAGGGATCCCTGGAGACTTCTTTATTTGCTTTTCAGACTTTTAAGTTTTATGTTTCCAAGCTTATATTTGCAACAAAAGCAGGTAAAACTCACTTTACTTAAAAAGCATCTATTCATTTACAGGCTTGTATGCAAAAGAGACAATTAGTAGGGAGAGCTGAAATGCAGCTCTCTATGTAAGGTGGACCATGGCTAGTAACTAGAAGTTAATAGCAATACATGCAGTAATTCAAATCAGCAGGTCAAGAAAAATTGTATGGTTTAGGACTGCAAGAGGAGAACTTCTGTATTTTTATAAAGGTCGTATGAAATTTTCTCAGTATTCAAAGCTGACTTATTTGGGGCTACTTCACCATCAGCACCCCCTTAATACTCCCTTCTCTTTGGTTATATGTCCATCGGTAGGGTAACATTACTGCAGGCACAAAAGTTTCTTTGGATTTACCATAGATATACTTTGGAAAATTAGGTATTGCATCATTACTATACTGTGCTTTTCCTTTTTTTTTTTTTTTGGGGGGGGGGTAGTAGCTGTACTGATACTGTATAAGTGCTTTGAGATAAACCACACAACCACCAGCTAGAAATCAAAGCTGTTCTCTACAATCGCACGTCTGTTTACAATGGTTTCTTTCCTTCATCCTCCTTGTTTGACATCTTCCCACCAGTTGGTTCATCCCCAAAGCACAGAAAGTTGGTTTTGTGGGAAACATATTGATTTAATTTCTTACCTGTGAAATCGAAGCTTATAATGAATCTGTCTGCGAGCAGTTCTCCCTGACAAACAACATCTCTGCCAAATGCAAGATTCAGCCAGAAATCAAATTTCTAGGTGTTACTGTTTATTAAGAAAAATCATCAGATCATTTTTATTCCCAAAAGAGTCTATAAAGCCGCAGTTTGATTTCTATTTAATAAAAATAAGGTGGTGGGGGGCAGGGGAAATAAGTCCAGTCTCCTAATGCTATTTGTGCTTACTGGCTTTGAACAGAATTGATTTTGTGTTATGGATTTCCATCTTTGCTGTTCACTTGATACAATGCATTAGGAAACAAACACTGGGTAGTAATTTAACCATACTGTGAAGCTTATTTTTTATAGGTAAGTGGCCATATAATATTTCATCAGCTAGTTTTAAAAAAGACATTTGTATGATTAAAAGGTGACCATTTTGTCCTGGTCACACTCAAATACCCAAAATCAAGTTCCATCTTTTCATATATATACATATATATATATATATATATATATATATAAGATTTGTGCTATCACTGTTACTATTTTTTCCCCTTTCTTACAATATTTAATGCTCTTCTAATCTGAAACTTCCACTAAAGGCTATGGAAGAACTATTCTCCCCCCTTTTTTCACCAATAGGAAACAAAACCTCAAACAGGCTAAAGCCCAGATCCTCAGGACAATTTGGATAGCTAAATCCCTTAGATTTCTATAGGTGTTAGACACAAAGCAGTGTTCAGGTTGAGCCTAAGTGATTTGTGCAGTCACACAGGAAAAGCATGGCAATGAAGTAACTGAACTGTAGCCACCCTACGTCTAGAACAGTTTCCTAACCTCTGGATGATCCTTTTCCTGACCATTGAATAATCCTTTTCTCTAAGGACCAAAGTCAAAATGGAGGGAAGTACTTTTTTTTTTTTTTTTTTTATTAATGCAAAACTAACATATATCTGTGGTTTGGAAGTTCAGAGACAGAAAAAGCAAATATTAAATATTATTAAGACTCATTCAGACCTCCTTTTAAAACACAGAGAGAGGAGTTTGGGGATGATCATGCCTGAAGCCGACAGCAGGCATTGTGTTTCCTGGGTTGGGAGTTCTCTTCCAGACTTATCTCCTGTGCTATTAAGTTAAATGTGTCAGAACAGTAATTTACAGCACTAAGGAACAATATAAATATTTCCATTTATTGTATGTATTCATGACACCTACATAACTGCATGTATTTTCACCTGGATGCCCTTTGAAGGGTGTCTAGAAGTCTTGGCCAAGTTTTGAAGTTAAAGCATTTGGAGCCAGCTCTCCTTTCGGGGGTGCCAAGCCCAAGCTACGCTTCCCAAAAAGCAGCCCTTCAGCTTCTCTAGCAGTGCTGGCTCTCTCCGCTCCATAGATGCTCAGCGTGCACGCATGTAACTCGGAGGGAATGAGTGGCTTTAATGTAAATGCCAGGCAAGCAGAAGCCACGAGGATCTCGAGGACTTCAAATCCTTTAAGCGCTACTTCTGCTATGGCTTACCAGCAATATGAGAATTAGCCAGGGGTTAATGGCTAGGCTGAGGGACGCTCTGCAGTTGTGTACATTGGATAGGCTCGTACTGCTCCTTTCTCTGTAATTCTTGTTAATGGCAGGATCCTTATTCATCCACACTGGCAAAATCTTGTCTATGTGCTTAACTTTCTGAACTCTGTGTAGTCCCACTGACTTCAGCATAGTTACCCCCGGTGCACAAAATTAAGTGTAGACATAAATCATTGCAGGACTCAGCCTGGAAGTACAGCTTGGTGAATAGTTTCTCTTCAGGAAAGCATTTATTTCCTGAAGGCACAATTTCAGCTTAAAGTTTTCACATATTTGTGTTATACTTGGTGAGTCAGACAGAGAGCATGGGTGAAGGTTAACTGGAAATGCCCGAAATACACATTACTAAATATTATATTTTAATTTTCAGGAGCTGGATTCACAGAGGAGTTTAGATGCCATCCATAGTGGCTAAGAAAGGAGTATCAAAGAAATCTGTACTTTTCTGTCACAGCCCAAATGAGCAGAGTAATCACCTGGGAAGAAGGAAATTGGAGTTTAAATTTCCTCTTTGCTTTAGAGCAGGAACTTGAATTTAAGTCTCCAACACCTGTAGAAAATTATATCTTAAACAAGGGCCCACAGAGTTTAGAAGGATTGCACAAGCTTAATTCTGTGAGCCTGATCTCCTAGTGATTTTAGTGGTCACTTCCAAATATTAAATTTGTGTTAAATATGACAACTTTTTTTAAAAAAAAAACCAACAACACCACTTTATATTTCCAGAGTGATCAAAAGAAATTTTATGGCATTTTACTTAATTACATTTTGTTTCGCGGCTAAAGCGAAATAAGACGTTATTCCCAAAGATCTACCTATGACAAGCGTTTCACAAACAGAACTTTCAGGCCCTCCCAGAGTCTAAATATTAAATATTTATTATAGGTCTATAAAATTTTACATTAATTGTAACGCTTTCTTGTTTTACCCATCCTCAAGGGTCTGAGAAGATACTGTATTTACTTCCCCTTTCCAGTACATCAAATCTTTTTTCATAATGCCCCCATTAAACCTCTTCTGCCCAGTTTCCCATATGTTGTCAGAGTCACATCAGAATCATTGCAAAAATCCCTGCTGAGGCTTGTTGACTTTGGCCAGACCGAAAGAATTTCAATCATCCTTTCAGAAAAACAATGGAAGAAATTGTCAAAAATCTTAAGAATTTACGAATTCTTAAAAACACCGCCGTTAACAAGACCGTGCTCAGTCAGGTCACTCCTGCTGAATTTCAGCTTCCTTTCTGCGTGTGCATGTTGATTGCCAATGCTTTCCTATCCGTCTGTATAGCATCATGCGTATTGCTGGCATGACACAAATAAACGAGCTAATGAATAAATAATAGCAATCGATAGAAACAAACATGGGATTGACTGGCCTCTTTCTCATTGTCCTCACAGAACAAGATGCCAGAAGTCATCAAGCAGCATAAATTATAAAATATAAGTTCAACATTAGAAAGTCCTTGTTTCAATATTTTAAGAAGCCCGCAGTGCGAGTAAGGCAACGTAGCGGCTATAAAACATTTAGACGGTTTTGTTTTGCTTTCAGCAAATGCCCACCTCTGCTCCCAGTGAAGACAGTAATAAGCCTCCTAGTGTGGAATGATTTCAAAAACCCCACTATGGTTTCTGTAAAAAAAATGTTTGCGATTTTTTTTTTTACCTAGAGAAATTTTTGTCAGTAGGGGGAGGGGGTGTCGCAGAAAACCAGTTTAACCCAATTTGCGGTGGACCTGAGGGCTTAAGAGAAATGTGCTTCTCAACAGAGATTTTTTCGTTAGCATCTGCATGTGGTTAAATGGTGAAATTCTCCCATGGAAGTTGTTATTATTGAAATAATTGAAGTAATTGTTTTTAGTGGCTGTGTTTCTCCTTCATTAGCACCTTAAGCATTCCCATCCTTCTTAAATCTTTATATCACCTCCCTTTCTTCTTTCATTTTCATATATATACGGAGAAGCCCTATTTCCATTTGTGACGGTCACCATAAATGAGCTTTAATTCAGTCATTATAATACTTCTCATCGTCCCTTTGTGTTTTTCCTATCGCGAATGACCTGTTGGCCGTATATTTCCGTGCAAGGAGAAACCCTACTGGGAGCCACAAGAGCTGCGGAAGAATTTTGCAGCATCTAACACAACGGAGCCCTAATCACCAGCCTCGCCATAACACGAATACACTAAAAATAAATAAATAATAATAGTAACAACAGCACTGCATGAGTAATGTCAGCAGTCACCTGTAAAGTGGAGGAGGGTGTCTCGCAACTTCTGTTCCCTGCTGGATGCCAAATTGTGTTTTGCTAGACAAAGAGTGCTCGGGTAGGCAAGAACCAAAGGATTATAATGGGCCACGCTGCGCCCACGCGTAACCGCGCTGTAGTGCCGTATCATAATTTGCAATATGTGTACACTGAGATAATACCACCAGGTATTTTTCTCTAGGAGAATGCATAGCTATTGTTAAGTAACTGATGACAAAGGCTGGCATGTTATTAAAGGCTGGACTGAGTTCAGAATTTAATATTCCCCTCGCATTTCAAGCAATTTTCAATGTCCACAACTGTCATCTAACATTGTTTCCATGCTGCAATTCAGTGGGAGAAAAATAGCTATCCATGTAGGGCTTCACAGTGACACATCTGTTATGTTATTTATCTTAAGTGTGAAGACAGGAATGAACCAACTTCCAGCCTCATAATTCAGAACTGAGCATAATGGAAATTAAAGGGAGAAAAGAAAGGGAGAGCGTCTTTGTTTGAATGTAGGTTAATAGGATATCATGTGAGACTGCTTTTGCCAGGATGACTCTCCATGGTTCCTTCCAACCGTCCTTATCGTGATGTAAATCAGGAGGAACTTCATTAAGTGATTTGACTTACATCAGCCCAAACAGCTGTAAAAGAGATCTGAGCGAGGCGTAACTTCGCTGCGAGGGGTTCCGCCGTGTGAAGCTTTGCAGCGGTTGAGGCGACGGGACGAAACGCTCCTGACGCTTCAGACCCGAAGCGCGTCGCTTCCACGGGGCGGCTGTCTGCCACCCTTCCCCTCTGCATTTTTTTGCAGCATTCCTGCTCCTGCACTTGAGTATTTTCGGGTTTGCTCCACCCGCCCCTCCCCGGGCCTCGCTGCACACACGATTTCATGGAAGCTCCAAACATTTCCTGTGGAGCGAAAACAAACTTTCTGAACTCTGCGTTGCTTTGGGGCATCTAATCTTGAAAGTTATGTGTGCTGTTAAAAATTGGCTTGCAAATCATGGAACTAGGCCTTTAGGGATCCTTTTTTTTTTTCTTCTTCTTCTTTTTTTTTCATAAAAAGTTTCAGAACTGCAGAGCCTCGAGCCAAAAGAAATAGTTGTACAGGCAAGTTTTCTGCACGGAGTCGGAGGGAACAAGCAGCCCGCTGAGGTGCTCGCTAGGGGCTATCTAGCCCTCCTGCGTTCACGTGCCTCCCACTAGGCTCCACAGAGCTGGTGGCAAAACGAACACATGAACTTCCATGTGAACTCTGAAACTGGCCCTGCTTATTCTCCTCTCCTTGTCCACTCCAGGCACCTTCTTCTTGTGCAAGGATGACTTCCTAGCTATTTTTTTACCCTTCTAAAAAGCGCCTCCAAAATGCTTTAAAATATAAAAATAAGGGATGAACTGGGAAGAAACAAAAACTCCTCAGTAACAGCAATCACCTGAATTTAATGGTCCCAGAGCGCTAGATATCACTGTTTCTCTGCTGGGATTGTGCTTTTCATCAAACTGGGATTTAGCAATGGCCTTTCGGAGGTTTTATCAATATTCATGGGAATAAGGTGCTCACCACTCATTATCGTTCCCCAAGAGCTCTCTTTTCTTCAACAATTGAATAATGATAACACTCCCATCGTTAACAGTGGCTTTATGGTGTATAGTCCAACAGTCCTGTTTGGCTCTTCAGTGAAAACTATTTTAAAAATGCAGTTTGCAGATCCAAATTAACAGATCTCTACTTTCTTCTGGTATATTGCTATGTGGGATATATTGTTTCGGAGACAGAACTTTGCTTCTGTTTTGTTTTAAACACAGTAGGCAATGCACATACAAATAATATTCATTTTCATGCATTTTAGGGTCAAAAGGGATCACTATTCTTCTCCAATCTGACCTCCTGCATAAAATAAGCCATGAAATTTTGCCTTGTGAGCCCTGAAATGGTAAAATTAAGTAGGAGAAGATGAATGAATGCTGTCAGATTTCATGCTAAAAAATGGCTTTCTAAAGACACAAGCAGGAAGAGAAATGCTTAAATTAATTATTTCTCGCACCAACGAGGCTGCTAGACAGAGGAGGTCTACTTTAGCGCGACCATTATTATTTATTGTGTATTACGGCACTGCCCCCAGTTGTGCCTGGGTAATAAAAGACAGATTCCCTTTCGCTCTCCCTTCCTGGCTTTGAGAGATATTGCAAACAAAGGCAGGGACCATGCCAAGATTCAGACCCAGGGTGAAGCTCACATGCTGCAAGTGTCTCCTCTGAAGCCCGTGTTCGCGCGCGGAGAAACGGGGGCGACGCCGTAGCGACGTGTCTGCGCCTGGATGAGCGCGTCCGTAGAGCTGGTGCGTGTTTTTAACTTCTTGTTTACGTCCGTGTATACTATTTTTAAAGTTGTAGAATTCACACCTGATTTCTTCTCCCGAAAGTTAAAACGAGGGCAATCCCCTGGCTAGTAGCGATTGCAGCCAGTTCATGCCTCCACTGAACCGAACCCGCGAAGGCAAGTGCACGAGTCAGGCTATCGGATGTGGTTTCACGTTTCCCCACCCCAGTGCCCCACAGGGACAGGAGATGAACATGTTATAGACAAAGAAGATGTATTCCTTGCCCCAGCTCATCGGCTACCCGCAGAACAGGCAGCTGAATGCCTTCCTCCGCCTCCTGGGGTCACACCGTTTGCGTGGTTGTCTGTCCTGCATGAGTGAACAAATATACAACGATGCCATTTTCCCTTACACGCTGATCTCACTGTGCTTAACCTACCTACGCAGAAGTTTTTTTTCAAAAGCATTTAATGGGTATTAAGTTATAGTTCCTTACAACTCTCCAGTCAGGTTGCTGAGCAATTATATACATACTCTCTGCTTTCAGAAACTAAAGCAGAGACTCCGAGGACTAAATCAACTGAAGGTGCAGAAATTTGTTCTACCACAACTAATTATCCAATGAGAACTCTCAATTCAGCAATATATCTGAAAACAGAGTGCTCGGAAAACCGACCTAGTATTTCAACCTATTTATAATATAAACCTTCACTATAGCCAATGTCGTTAAGAGGTTTTTATAGTATATAGCATGAAGTTTGGGGCTTTAATTACTCCTTTAATCTTTGCTGGGCTTGTTCCTGAGAACAAGTTACACTCCCGCCTTTTACAGGATAAACAGCTTCCAGGAATGCATCAGATTGCCGCAGGGGTCAGGGAGTGCTTTTATTGAGCACCGCTCTATTTCAGCCTAAAACCTGCCTGATCTGTTTTTGCTTAGTGGAAGTGCAATTAATGTAGCTAATTAGCAAATGACCACACAAAAATTTCCGTGTTTTTCTCCGATTATGAAAATTGACACAGGCCCTCATTTGTTTTGCATGGCTCGCTTATGTTAACCGTAAAAATGGACCAGTGTTGTCCGTTTGTGTTGACTGATGGATGAGTGATAGGACTAGTGACAGCATTTTTCTTTGTTGTTACTCTTTCAAATCCGATCCAGGTGTCAAGATGGCACTTTGGCTCCTGTTACAAATTCATTGGATACCCTCAAAAACCACGTGTTTTCTCTACTGTCCTGCAGTATGACAAGGAGCCACTGGAGCAGTTTCTTTCACAGTGACACACTGTGTTGCGAGCTCCTGAAAATGCAGTGGAGGAACATCTCTATGGTTTTCTGGATACCCTTGAAACTTGTGTTGGAATGCAGGGTAATGGGTGAATGACCCCTTATCACAGTTATAAATCTTTCCTATAAGACTAGACCTCTCTGTTATTCATAATATATCCCCAAATCATCCTTAATAGAAAATAAACATTATAGGGGAAAGAGGTATTTACTACAATGTGTTATTGACATTTATCTGAGTCAGAAACAGATGTCCAAAAGTAAGCAGCAATTATGCATTTTATGCATTATGTCTTTGTTTGCCCCAGCTCAGACTCCATTCCCAGGGGAATCCCTTCTCCTGTGTACTTCCCTCACTGAAAAGGGTCCTGATTTGGAGATATGTGCCTTTACAGACCTAACCTCTCCTTGGGATTCAAATTCAAAACTCTCCTCCATCCCTGATTTCTCAGGACTTCAGAAATGCAGATGACACTTGAGCATGGCAAATTAGAAATATCTCCTTTCCCACAAACATAACTGTTTGTTAGAAATTCATTCACCTATTGGAAGGAAAAAGGGGTTTTCTTGCCAGAGAGAGATTCAACCTTTAGTGCATAACTTCTGTTTTCCCCAAATCTCTATTTTGTATACACTGATGATGACTGCCCTGCATTCATGCATACAAGTGAGACTTCATGCATGTGGTTCATTCTTAGTTCTTGGACAAGATTCTTGGATGCAACTGTAGCTGGATAAGGTTTTGACAGAAGTCTGGAAACTGACATTTAAGCCTGGTTTGAGGAACATCTGCCTATTGTAAAGTTATTGCCCAACACTTGAGAGTTACTGATTGGTTATCAAAGGTGTATGCACTACATCAGGTTCCAGCACTGAATCTGATTAATATTATAAATTGTGCGTAGTCACCGTGTTGATCTTTTGGAAACATGTTAAACTTTACAGAAGGAGAAGAAGAAAAGAGTTTTCTATAAATGTTTTAAGGAGTTCTGAAGAAGTAATAAGGAGTTCTTACTGAGAGGCGGCATAGGATATAAGGTAGGAAGATGGGACTGAGAAGTTTACTGAAGCTCTGGACTATGACTGAAGGACTTTGGATTACGACTGTGACTTAGCACTGACACAACAGAAGCAAACAAGAACAAATCAGAAAGTGTATATGGGGAAATAAAAGCAGAAATGTAAGGCATAGAAAGATATATCACAAAACTGAATGTTAGCGGTTGACACTTGAATTGACTGGCTTACTAGTAGTGAAGGCAAAAATGAGATAAACCATGAGGATTAGAAGACCAAATTTATGAACTCAGTGATGCTGTAATTGTATTCCTTAGACTATAAGATACCTGAAAGGATATGGCAAATAGTCTGCACTTGCGTTAAACAATAAAATACATTACATCCATCTCATATAACTATACATGCTGCTTGTGATCAGTTAATTAGAATTGTTGGAGATGGCAGCTCATGAATGATTTCTATGCTTGTTCAGACAGATTTTAAGTCCAAGGAGAGTCTTCTCTGCAGAGCTAACTGAATTATTATCAACGCTTGTGTTGCTACTTTTATCCTCAGAAATTGTTCACAAGCCCGTATTGATTTCTGAAAATTGATTTATTCATAAAGTTTCACTAAGCAACTTTGACAAACAGTTTCTAGACTAGGAGTTATTCATGAATGGTGCCTACTCACCAGGAATCATGCATTACACATAATGTGATACTTAGGTCACATGCTATTGCTCCTGTTCCTGGACTGGTCAGATAAAATGTAACTAGTGACTGGATAACTAAAGTATAATGGCCAATATTGAATCATGAATGACATATGAATATTCAGAAAAGCTTCATTTAGGGAACACAAGGTATCCAAAAACAGATTCAGAAGCAGACCGTGGTTGTTCATATACTTATGAATAACCTCATGAGACCTCAGAGGAGCAGAGAAGTAAATCCACATATTCATTTGTGCCTAACCTCATTTTGTTATTCCAAGAGCACTAATCTAACCCAGAGGGAGAGCAGAATTTACATGTAAGGATCATTAGATAAAATGCCTGAACAGCCTTTGAAACAGAAATGAGACTGCAGATCTATCTCCTTTCCAAAGCAAGTACCATCCACACTAGTTTTGAGAGCTCTGCAGTCACTTGTTGCCTCTTTTAGGCTCAAGACATCTTGGATTATTTTCTGATCAGCTTCACTGTTACTGCAAAAAAGGGGTAAATCTACTGCAGCACAGTCACGCTTGCTGTAGGGCTCGCTGTAGGAGCTGTGAGGTCTTATTTTGAATCCATTCAGGCAAAAGTGAAGCTTGAACCTAGGTTTCTTATAGAGCAAATTGCTCCAACGACTAGGGCTGCTTTCTTTGTTTATTTGTACAGGATGTGTAACATCAGCAACTTTTTCTTCTTTACTGAGCTTTTAAAGACTAGACCCAGAAACAAAGGGCTTAGGTGTGAAACAGGCATTACTGTGCTTTAGAAAGAGAAAATTTGATTCAGGGAAGATTCATTTCCTAAAAGAGGTTACTGATGGAGTTCAGGCTTATCTGATATTAGATGGCAGTTCAGATAATATTTTTAGAACTGAAATTTTGACTCTGTTCTGAGGAAAGGCAGAAATCAGTAGAGCTGAGTAGCTTCTATCAAAAAAGAAAGTGCTGGGAGGAATATAGTCAGCATTCAGCAGACTGCAAATTATGCATCTATCCAGGAATTCATGAAAAATAGAGACACACAGAAGCAGTTCTGTAAAAATCAGGCTCCTGCCAGAGTGAAGCTAACGAGATCCATAATATGCGTTAATCTGCAGCACAGTTTCCAGAGCTTTTGCTTGTCTCATCAGAGGCAATTGAGGGTTAAATGATAACTTTCTTATCAAATTGTAAAATATTAAAACGACATTCATGGTAGAACTGCTGGGGCCAAACTTCCCAAGGGTTGTGATGATAAAATTATGATAAGGTTATCTAGAAAAGAAATATGCTAAACTAACAAGATTATACAGAGTGAGATCATCCATTGATGAATTTATCCTGTGACAAAGAACAGTGTAATGGGATTAATGACAAGGCATTTTTGATCATAATAAGATGTGGATCGATGCCTGAGAGAAAGTTCAGTGGTCATAAGAACGGCAGTGAGTCCCGTGTGTAAAGACAACATAATAATGCTTAATTGGCAAAATGCCTTGTTGTGAAGAGAAGTAAAGCCTTTGCTATCATCTTATGGGAAATCTCTACAGAATTTAATAGACAACTGTAATCTTCCTTTTATTATTATTACTACTTTCTGACAGGTCCATCTAAATGAAATGGAAAAACTGTATCCATGGCAAAGCTTTTGGTATGGCTAAAACACTCTTCCAAGTAATCTTATTTGCTACCAGATATGACATGTAGCACATTTAACAGGAAGGCAGATCTGCATTATACCTTCCCTTTGGCCACAGGGGTTCCCTTTTCTGTAGGTGTTTCATATCACCATGTTATGGGATTTTTTTTCCTCACTCCTTGGGTTTAGTTTGGAAACTGTAATTAAGGCTTAGGTCCCATGAGGACTTTGGACAGCCTCCTTTACCCTAGGCTGGTGAGAATAACACATACTTGGTCATGTGGGGATGTTTCTTTGGGGAAAATCCCTGGGGAACACCTAAAGGCTGTGTATGACAGAGATGTCCGCAGTGACTGAAAACAGAAAATACTTTAAGTTTTTGACTGCAAAACCTTTTTTGGTCCAAAGGCTCTGTATGAAATGAGACATTTTTCACAAAAGCTCTGTATTTGATAAGAAAGTCACTCTTTTCTCTTTAGAAAAAGAACAATTGAGCACAATTGTATTAACTTACTGTAAGTCTAAAATACTCTTACAAATATCAGTCAAAGGAACTCAAAGTGATCCTGTAACATATTACTCCAATTTTATATATAGGGAAACTCAGACATCAAAAGATGACATCACAAACGCTGTGAAATCATTGGTAATAATATTTAAAGATTTATTCTACAGGGGCGCAGCAGTTAGAATGCCATTGACTTAAGAAAAGGTAGCAAAGTGCTCTCCAAAAGCAGAAAGAGACTCCTAAAAGACACAATCTTAATAGAATTCATAGAACAAAAAGGCACAGTTACAGCAGTCATAGAGTGTGTATAAGTACATATACAGTTAAAGGAAAAAAAAAATCATGGCGAGTACATGCTTTGAAGTTTTTCATATAACTACTCTTTCATAAAGAGAGGCAATGAGCACATTCTATTGAACCCAAATGGCCTGTCTGAAACAGCTTGCTTTCAGAGGACTGTGTTTGACTGATTTCAAGATTATGTTTATGTTTATGTTTCTTACATAGGCCTAAATCTCCACGTCTTTTTTATTGGCTTTGCTTGATTTAGACCAAAACTCAGCTCTTCAAATAATTAAAAATTTTACAACTCAGAAGTCCTGTACAAGTACTTGTTTTCAGCTGAATTTCAGCTGAATCATATCTGAAATAATCTTAATAATAATCCTAAAGCATTTGCCAACTCTATCATCCATTAACTTTTTATGGTATGCAAACATTTCATGTTTTACTGACATATTCTGAAAACATGTACAGAAGGGCTAACTAGGTATGGGGGCAAGGGAGTTATCCTTAATTTGTAATTTCCTGTTATTGTAAATTATACCTGCTCTGCATCTTTATGGCCTCCTTCCATCTTGAAATGTTACTATGCTACTTTTCTGTTTAACTTATGCACCTTGAATGTTGTAAAAACTACCGTAAAAGTCAATAAAAATGCAATAACATTGTGTCAATCAAAAGCAATGGAGCAATCTCTATTGAGCAAACAATTGGAAAACTACTGCTAAAATGCAATTGTACCATGTTGCAATTGATTAAAGATATGAATCAGAAAATTAAAAGGTTTTTTTTCCACTTTTAGTTATTACCAGTTGCTTAATTTATAGAGCAATTACTAGATCCTATCTAGAATACAAGATCCTATCCAGAATCCTGTAAAGAGGCTACCAGCACAAACAGCGATATTGTCTTAGGTTGTTTCCATTAATATGGATTACCGATGATCATCCTAAATGGACATTCATTCAGCAAATGTTGCCACAATATATGTGCACTTCTATTCTGTTTACATGAAATCAAAGGTAAGAACTTCCTTTTGTAACAGGAACAAGAAACCAGTTGCAGTAGGTCAGACCAAAGGTCCATCTAGCTCAGTACCCCATATCTGATGGTGACCAACAGCAAACTCCCAGGGGAAGCATAAAGTCATCCCTGGTATGATCTCAGTGATGTGGCCTGGAGACCTCTTGACCCAGAGCTGCACATCTCTGTATTTGATAGTGTTTACTGGATTTTTCTTCCTGCACTTGTCTAATCACTTTTTGAACCCATTAGCTGTGAATCAGGCTGAGATAGCTTTTAAGAGAATAACAGTAGTGATTGTGCTGATTTCAGCCTCTGCTGTAACTTTGCGTTGGAAGACAAAATTTCTTACTGGGCCGCTGGCATGGATCTAAAATACTGAGCAGACTGGAAAGAAGTGGGACAGGATCCCTGGGAAAAGGAGTCCCTCTGGCTTAACACCTGGGGAAGCTCAGTGATGGGGATGGGGAGATCTGAGAAAAGAGATGGGGTAATTTCAAGGCCCCTGTGGGTAGTTTTTCTGCTCTGTCCCATTTTGGTATGTGGCTGATAAGGCAGCGTTGTGGCAGTCAAGTAGCTTTTTCGAGAATCCAAATATCCTTTTTGGTAAATATGGCAATTTGATTCTAAGCTGGTTTTACCCACAGCAGATAAATAAGCAATCATAAACCATGTCATCATAAATAAAAGCCTTATTGAGCTCAGGCAATGAAAACCAATCAATAGAGGACTCTCAACCCCAGTGAAAGCAACGGCTAATGCTCTGCGGTTCCTGGTGGATGCTCTGTCATTGTGTTTTAAAACCACAAGGAATTCCCTGTGTCATCAGCAATGACCACTTTATTGCTGGTGAATTAGGAAATGAGCAGTGCTAAAGGTGCATTTGAATTCCACAGTCTCGTCCATTTAGCCCATCTCCGAATGCAGGAGATCACCAGATTAGCTGAAGCATTTGGAACGGCGGAGAGAAAGAAGAGCAGACTCTTCCTTGAGTTTCAGCTTACCCGTGATACCAGAGAATGATGTTTTCTGCTTATCCCCCTAGAGCCAGACAAATCAAGGTTGATTGTCAGTGAAAAATTAAGGGCTGAACTGATCAAATGTGTCACAAATTTATGTCTGTTCTTTTGATTGTTTCAAAAAAAAAAAAAAAATCGAAACCCAAAACAAAACTTCTACAAAATGAAGCATTACACTTCTTAACATTTCCCAAATTGAATCTCTCCCATTTTTAATGAAAATATCTCTATTTCAAAGCATGTCTATTTTATTTGCTTTTTTCTAGACCAGATTTTTAAAAATTATCATTCCAAACTGAAGTGACACATTTCATTTATGATTGAACAAGCAGTTTTGTTCCACCTGAAAAAATGGTTAAAATCCTCTGATATTTTTAAAATCTTTTCATGCCATTGAATATTTTTAATGAATCAGGACTTTTAGCAAATTGAAAACTACGTTATATTAATTTTGCAGTTCTGGTACTTGTACCATGATGTATACTACGCTGTATACCATCAGAGGCATTAATTCCATCTCATTTAGTTTAAAAAGTGAACAAACTTCATTAAAACAATGCAGTTCCTTTGTTCAATTCTTTTAAAAGTATTAAAGGCGAAAAGAGCAACAATTTGAAGTGCCTCATTTCCTTCTTGCTTAATGAATTATTGATTTGTGCTTTCCTTTTGAATGATGATGTTCTGATGTGAAAAACATTGATTTGAATCTTTATACAAATATTGTATATTATCAACAGATTATGGCAACAGAATTATACATAGCAAGATAGACCTGAATGGATAGAACACAAAAAGACATTATGAGGTGCTACGAGTATGTGTATGTGTGTTGGGGGTATATATAAAATAGCAAGTGGAAATAAAAATAATACATCCAGGGTGATGATAATTATGGAGAATTATAGAAAGTTTACATTTGGTTAACATTGAACAGGGAGCTATGAAAATGAAAAATAATTACTTTTGACTACTAGCAATTTTTCTAACTTGACATGTCTTGCAAGCATAACTGCATAGCTGTCTCAGATTTAGAGAGAAAGCTCCCATACACCTTACTCATGTTCAGAAGCTTTAACTCCTCAAACAGCTATTCACGCCAACGGGAACTACACAGTCGAAAGAAAAGTAAAGTGCTGAGAGCAGTAAACACATAGATAATCCTGTCCACCAAACAATTTTGCATTTCCTTTATGCACCATTTATTTCAGACAAAAAGGCTGCTGAGAGATTTATGTCAAAGTGATTTCCACAGCTCAGCTGCTGGAGGCTGGGGAGCCGGTTGCGGCGTGGAGCCCTGCTTTCCCGCGGCCCTCGCATGCCCCTCCTGCCATGCAGGACTGGGTGGTCTCGCACACGCTGCCCTAGACGAGCTATTTCTAGGATAGGCTGGGGCTCTTTTGATAGCCTGGACAAGTGGACAAGGTCTGTGGTTATAGAGAGAGGGAGAAAGAGTTGTCTTTATTTTTCCCCCTTTGACACCAATAGGATCCCTAGCGCTGATTCCCTATGGGGGGAGATGATGGGGAGCTCCCCTCTTGCACCGTGGGAGTGAAAGCAGCACTTAGGGCACACACGCGCTCAAAACAGACAGATCTTTCAAAACATAAAACAAAACATCCATATCCAGCTCTAAAACACTTGTACTCGTCAGGCAAAATCCTCACTATGAATATGGCCGTACTGGGATGAGAGCTCGTGCTATCTCATATATTCACACTGAATTAGACTTGTAGCTAATGACTTATAACTATTATCCACTAGGGCTACATTGAGATTTTTGCCTACATGGTTACAAAGAATGAGGAATAAATATCGCCGTTCGGGGACTAACCGGGTCCAAGCACACATGCTCAGGCCTGGCAGATGCAAAGCAGGGCCAGGGACATGCAGAAGCTGGGCTCTTCCTCGCTCTGGTGTCACAACCAGCACAGCAACACTGTCAAGAGGACATTGTCTTTCCTCCTGGCCAACAGCAGGATATGACCTCTTAGAGTAAGAATAAGTAAGTATTCATGTGAGCATCACCACATAAGCAACAAGGGCCTGCTCACTGTAAATCCTGGGTCAATGAAGTATCTGTAGATATTACCCAATGTTAAGTCAATCATGCTAGCAAGGTGCACATGCAAGGATATTAAAATAAATTTTTATAGGTATCCATATGACATTTATTTTTCCAATTACACATGCTTTTGTGCATAGATGGCCCCCTGAGTGTTTCTCCAGACTCAATAGACTCTCAGGAACTGGTTAGAATGAGATGCCTCAGATAATTTTGCATGAGGCTGTTTCTCAGGAGTGGGTGGTTAGTTCAGAGCTGGAACTTTAGCTTCTTCTAGTCTCACCAGAATCAGGTATCATATTTCTATCATGCAATAAAGATGAGTTCTCCATTCCCAGGCAATGTTTCTAGTACTAGTTTAGAGAATGAAACACTTCTTTGTGGTAATCATTAAAAAAAAAAAAAACAGTCTACTTAAAACCTATTATCAAACACACAAAGGCTAAAGGAGGCACAAGTCATGCAATATCTTTTTCCTTTCCGTGTACTTAACAGTGTTTTGACAGATCCTACATGATGCGTAATATGCACAGCTCTGATTGTCCAAAGATAGTTGAACATCCTGCACCAACAGTCTTATGTATGGAGCTGGAAAGCGAAACTTGAGGCTTCGGTTTACAAATAGCTTGGAAAACACAGATCTCAGGCTCGCGCACTTGTAATCTTTATGGCATTTGCATCATGACAAATTAAAAATTGGTATTCTGGCCTACTAACGGTGCTATAAAGCTGGTATTCTACACTATGTATTGCAAGCTCATTTAAAATGTACTCTTCCACGACATGATGAGAACACAAATTATAATTAGGAAACTAACCCAAGCAGAAAATTAGTCTGGAAGACTAGTCTGAGCATGCTTCTGGAAACAAAGCAATACTGTGTCTTAACTTTACTGTCTTAATATAGGGAGAGATTGATACAGAAGGTAAAGATAAGGACAGACACGACATTCTGAAAAAAAAGAAAAAAAATGGCTTTGCAAGTATTGTATATTGGTCAGGTCCCTAGTATTCCAGTTGTGCAAATGTGCGCAAAGATAAGTAGCACCAGATCTCACCTCTGCAAAGTTACAGCATATGCTGTTACGGCTGCTATGGTTAGCCTAGGTCTATGCTTGAAAATTTGTTCCCACAGTCATTTTCATAGGCAAAAATCCACAAATCAAGGTTTGCCTACACCATCCTGCACCCAGAGTCAACCAGCACGAGCAAATGTACCCGACATTAGTAATCAACAAAAAGTTAGCTATTAAGGCACAGATTTGGAAAAAAAAAAAAAAAGTGGTTCAGAATATCCTTATGAAACAAAGTTTGGACCAAAAAAAACAATGTCAAAAAGTACTTGCTACCCTCCAAAACAAACAAATGATTTTGACCAACAAATATGCAAGCAAGGAAGAGCCATATCTGAAATGATTTGTGCTTCAAGTTTGCTCTTCTGGAAAAGTTTCATGAGGTTTAAGAGGAAAAACAAATAGTCCTGTACAAATTACTTGGTATATCTATACTTTCTAGAGAGACTGGAAGAATTAACTGATTAGAAAATTAAACCTATCCTTTATGTGTCTCATCTTACAGTAAGGAGACTAGGATACTAGATAGTGATTACCTTACACTCAAAGGAAAAGATTATAATTTTCTATAAAATCTTCGTGGCTGTTTCTGTAAGAGCTGATTTTCCTGAGGTAACTGATACTACCTTAATGCGAGTAAGGGCACCCATGACTTCCCAGTACCTTACAGGATTTACCAGGTTTAGCCTATTTAGAAAAAAAAAAAGAAGAAAAAAACACATGAAATGGGCCTACCATGGCAGGATGCTGTATCAACGGTTGCCATGAAAAAATTGTACTCTGCTAAATGGGATGTTTGACAAAAAAGTGCTGTGTTTGAAGTTAGGTGTTCACCTAATATCCAGGATTTTAAGAAGTGGGAATTGAGATGTGAGAGGCCTTATTTTCTCCAGAGTGGCCTGCATCTGCAGCTGTCAGTGGGTTACACACCCAGGGAATTTATTATAATTGCTGCACACACAGTCCAAAATACATATCCTGAACAAGTCTTCAATCCCAAATGTACCTGTGCAATGCAGGGAGCTGGGCACGCTGGCATTGCCCAGAATAGCAATTCAAAAATCACTCCCCAAGCTCAGTTTCTGTCATAGATATTTTCAATATTTCCTTCTAGTTCCTTTTCAGCTGAGCTAAACAAAACAAGAAGGACAGAGGCTGTAAATCAGAGCGGAAACACTGCTAGGAAAGAGTTGCCCTCCTGTTTGTAGTGGGATAAAAGTTACTCGATGTTTAGGGGAACATATAAACACATCCAAACACATTCAACTCCAGACACAGCCTTAGCCTCACATCTATCATCTTGACTCTGCAAGAACCCAAAAATAGCTCCTGCATCTCCTGCTGGGCCCTGGGGCTGTGCCATTTTCGTCTACCCAGTGCATTTTATTTCTTTCTTCTACTCACAGGCTGCTCAGAGCATCTTGCTTTCAAGACGAGATGGTGTGGAGGTCCAGGTGGTGGTCAGTGATGGGGGTAGGAAATCCAACCCAGGCAGACAGCACCAAGAAGAGCTGCAGAGTAAGCATATGTTTAAGAAATGTTGTCCAGAATACAGACCTTTCCTGAATCAGGAAACCAACCCCCCCCAAAAGAATAAAGAAAAAAAAATAGGGAAAAAAGATTGCAAATTCATATTTGCTATTTGTCAGACCCTTCACCTGGGTTTTAGCTTTGTTTAAAAGAAAACAACACACTATCATTGATAAGAAGAGCAATGATGATGTAGAAGTTTGGGGCAACTAAAAGTTTTGGTTTTGATTGCTGATTCCTGCCTTTTTCATTCCTCTCCTACACATCTTCAGAGAAAAGTCTCCTGAAAAGTAGCTATATATTATAAGCTAATTTAATTTAAAAACTCTGGTTTGGTGACATTTACAGGACATTTAACACTTTGCAAAACTGTGACTGTATTTATATTCCTGCATATAGTTTCGGGAGCCTAATTTCAAGTTGAAGAATACTGACTCATAGACTACTAGAGATGTGTGAGAAACGTCCTCTGGAACATGCATAAGATGACAAGAATAAAGGTGTTAGGCTAAAAACCTGGTAGAAGAAATAAGAACCCACCAGGAAGGCTGTTAATCTGCTCATGTAAAACTGTACTGAGCAGCCTGCAATCTCCTTATGTAAGGTTTTTTATCAAAGGATGTCTTGGACTATACAAACACTCACTGAGTTGGAATCGCAAACTCTGGATAGATTGGAGATGCACATGCTAGGATCTAGCGTACAGCCACCAGGAGGGGAAACTGGCTATTAATGTTTTGTTATCGAACTAGGCAATAACATTTTCAGAAAGTTCAGTTTTTCTGTGTGCTGCAGGTCCCTGAGTCCAAGAAGCAGGATATATATTCCCTGTGAAAAGGATTGTCTATAACGGCAACTTTCAGACTGCCTGGTGTTTTTCTTACAGACCTGGATTCAGGTGATAACACAATATCTGTTTTTGTTACAAACAGAAAAAAACAATGCTAAGCTGAACAAAAATGCTGTCAGTATTAATTACAGAGGTTGCAGGAAAACAAAAACAGTTGAAGTAGCAGCCCTGACAGGTATGATAGTAGAGAGCAGAGGAGACACAAAGTTGTTCTTTGTTAAAAAATATCTCATGATCTGAAGTTTTTTTCAGGATTTTAGAGATTTTTAGGGATAGTTGGTAATTTTCTTGAAAACCACCATACCAGTTTTTTGGTGAATTTTCCATCATTTGATATTGGCTTGAAGAAATCAGAAATATTCTGCTTTCCAGGAGCTTTTCAGCACCTCCTCCTTTCCTCCCTCCTACAGATTAAAGATGATATGAAATACCAAGACTGGCCAAAAGAAAGAAAATCCAGAAGCATTTCTTAGAGCCTCAGGCTTTCAAACTCCAAAAGATATGGATGGAAGTTCAAGGCATTTCAGGCCAGCATGTCCAGCTGTGCTGTTAGAAGGTGCAACCCCAAGATTATGGTTAATCCCCACTTGGAAAATCTTCCCTTAAATTTGGAATTCATGGGCTGCTCCCCTGTGCCTTCCCCCTTCCTGCCTTCCTTCTCCAGTTTTAATTAATACCATTTCGTACCTCCACTGCAGTGTAAGACCCGTCCAGCCGGTACTCAAAAGCACTTTGAATGACCTCTCCAGCTGAATGAGAACCATGACTACTCTTTTTATGTTAAGATTCCTTTAAAAGTATCTGGATGCATAAAGAGACGGTTACAGCATTCTTAAATGAAAGCTGTGCCCACGTTGATGCTCTTCAGTGGCCAAAACACGCTGAAGAGGTCTAAGGTTAGAAAAAGCTTGGATTCATTTCTCTGGGAGTATTTTGTCTTCAGTGGTATAGCCTTTCCTATTTGGCCTCTGAGCGTAGCTCCAGGTCTGTAGCTGGATGAGCCTCTGTTTGACCTTAGTGGGACTCCTCACACCTGAAGGGTCCAGTCTGCATGGAGCTCATTCCAGCCTTGGAAGCACAGGAGTTACAAATGAAAAATATCCTTTAGGCTACTTGCTTTATCTGCCCTAGGGCAGGGCAGGATGGTTCCCACAGCGTAGTAGCTAATGCTTTATCCATGGGGACCATTCAGTGGCCAGAGCGGTCTACTGATGGGCAAGATCCTACGTCCAAGTAAAGACGCTACCCTGTGACTTGCTAGACTCAGACTCAAATCTATGCCTTACTGAAACCTTCCTCTTACTCATTTAGGGAAATTGCTTAGCTATGCTCTTCCTCTGGAGCTCTCTACCTTGGGGACTGCTGTGGGAATAAACACGTAACGGTGGGATGTTATGAGAACTTGGAGTAGAAGCATATCTCAGACAGGCAGGGACCCCAGGCTGATCTGAGTGGCTTTCTTCACCTCCATCTGATACTTTTCCTTGCTTCATTTCATTCCGCATCTCCTATACTGACATAGAGTTCTTGCTACATAATTTCTGTCCCTGTCCAGCATTGGTAGACTTCCCTTATTTACTGCCCAGCTTATCTCCACCATTGCCTCATTCGCTCAGCACACCTTGCAAGTCTCTGTTCTCCCCCAGTCTCACCGAGATTTCACTTCTCTGAATTTCTCAAGATGTTATGTGCCAATACAATGTCCAGTTGTGGGGGAAACGGCCCAGAGATAGAGAAAAAGATTAGCTCCCTGTTCGGTGACATGATGTTGTATCAAGCTGCATTCCTTAAAACTAAATCCCCTTTTACTTTATTGCATGACAGGCTTTGATTGCTTGAAGCTAAGTCATTTTTCTAAAGCAAAGAAAAGGGAGCATATCGGCAAACTGTTTTGCGCCGCTAGTTTGATAGTCACCGCTGTGAATCAGACACTGCCGCTGATAAAAGCTTTTAATGCAAACCGAAAACCAAAGTGGCTGCAACGGTCTTCTATGCTGTGTGCACAGATGAGTTAGGGGAAGCTATAACACCATTCATCACCGGATTACCATAGATCAATGCAAACTGAATGACCAAATACTTTCTTTCTAGTCTCTTTTGCTTCCTGGGCCCTTTATTTTAGCTCAATGTTCATGCATTGTGCAAAAGTCAAACAAATAAAACATTTGTACTGAAACGTAGAAAGAGAGAAAGAGAAAAGGGAAAAAAATATGTGTATAACATTGGTTCCCAGTGTGTTCCAGATCTACCAGTGTCCCTTTAAGAATACTCTTCTCTTGGTTTATAAAAGCTAACGACATTAAAAATACAGTAATTAACATGTTCATAATGTAAATGCTAATCATTTAACATGTCAAGCATCTTCATCCCCTACTGAATCAATATGAATTATTAAAGCCGACTCTTTAAGACCTTTAAAATCAGCTCTCAAAGCATGCACTAAACAACCATACCATCGGCATGCAGGAGCACCAAGTTACAAATTCATATGTTAGACTGTCTGACACACTCATTCTCTTTGATAAGAAAAAACAAAGCAAAAAAAACTCTCCCCCCAAAGTCTTATATTCAGAACTGCATAATCTATTATTTCTGTATGCATAAGTGAAATGATTAATTTTTTTCTAAGAGACTGTGCAATTTTTTAAACTGTAAGCCTTACAGAGGGGAAAAAAAAAGAGAAATACTGTATTGAGGCTAAGAAATAAGTTTTCCACAAGAAAACTGAGTGACAGTGCAAAAAAACTCTTGAAAGGGTAAATACATAAAGATAATAAAAATAAATCGAATAAAGTAATAACCAGAGAATATTAAGTTTTTTAAAAAGTTCTGTCCAGATTGTCACTGGTCATAAAGAAAGCTGTATATGCATCTGGAAATTGATTTTAAACATTATAAATAAACACTAGCTCTTAAAATCAATGTTTTTCTCCAAATTTATTTCAGGAAAGAAAAAGTTTATGTTTTCAAACTTATGCAAAATATAGACAAATTTATTAGACGGATGCATCTTACCTCACAGCCGGCTCCCTACACTTTAAGAAGGAGGCATTAAGTAACATTCGTGTGTCTATATATGCACGCAGAGACAGCCAAACGTCTGCATCAGATGGCTGCTCCTTGGTCAAGCTGTGGAAAGAAGATGGCAGATATGAAAACATTTTTGTGACAAATACAAAATAGGTCAAGTTTTGCAATCAGATACTCAAAATCATCACATAAACAATGAGTTTCAAATACTTTAATATCAAATTGCACAATATTCATGTTAACATCATGTTCTACTTGAACAATCAGATAACGGACTGGATGTTAATAAGCCAGAGGTTGTTCTTGCTTTGCGAAAATCTTTTACGCCCATTAAGTTAATTGACAGGCATTTTTTCCAAACGCCACGGTACTTCACTACAGCTAGACCAGATTTTCAGCTGGAATAAGAGCACGGCCCCATGGAAGTGGATACAGCCAGGCTATTTTACAGCAGCTAAGAATTTAGCCCTCATTTTCTATATCTTGATCCCCCTGATTGCGGGTGTAAGTTGAAGTTCTGCCTGGGCAATCCTAAATCCCTTCTTTATTGTGAGAAAGGAGGAAACTCATTTCAAAGAGGTTAAAATTTTACAAAGTTTATGTACTCAGGAATTATTTATGAGAGATTGTATGTCTGATCGGAGATAAGAGCTCATGCACCTCGCTTTCCTAGAATGAGAAATAGGTTTTGGTCTCCTCTCTCCCCGCCAAAATGGGAAAAAGTTCAGCACACGGCCTCAGATGTTTGTAGATTAACACAAATTATAGTCAAAGGGCAAACAGAAGACGGAGAACTCCTAATCTGGGGCAAAATAAGTCCACTGCAGTTAGCGAGGTTTTTCATGCCTGCTGAAAGGAGGAGTAAAACTGTGCTTTATGGCCATGTCTTGCTGTGAATTACATTTACGACTTTATAGCAAAACTCACCTAATAAAAGGCATTACCTCTCTCCAAACCTCTGCCTCCAAACCACTCTTGCTAGGGTTTTAAACCATCCTGGCAATGTTGTTCTTATTTCTGAGAACTCAGAAGTATCATTACATCAAGATCTTTTCTCAATTTCTGTTTGAATTTCCCAAACTGTTTGGAAAGGCTACTCAGGTCATGGGACTGATGTGGGTGCTTGGTGTACTAATACCTGCCTCCCGAAATAAATGCAGTCACACTTAGAAGCTCTTTAAAAGCTGAGAGAGCTGGAAGAGAAATCTTGGTCGATTTTCCCAGTTTATATTCTCATAACCTGACTGTGACATGACTTTTTCTTTTTCTCTTTTTTTCTTCTTCAACTTTTACACCTAAAACAAATGTTCCTACAGTCAGAGATCCAGAGGGATAAGTTTGACATAAGTGCAAACAGAATTACAATGCAGTTAACTTTTACAGCAAGTTATTTGTATTGCTATTTCACAACACAAACCACTTCCAGAGCAAACATTAGGCTAAAAGCTTAGCAGAGTAGTTAGGGAAAATAGGTCAAGGCAAGAAACTAGCTACCAGGAGGAAAGATCAGGGGACAAATCTGAATGGCCTTGATAGGGAGCTGTGCCAAGAACTATGATAAAACTAGGTTTTGATTTTCTTCAGTGATGGTAAAGGACAAGGAAAGGAGAGCGGAGGTCAAGCTGAAGCCATGAAGAAGGGGAAGGAAGAAGAGGGAGAGACGGGGGAGATGTTACAGTTATAAAGGATGAGTTTTAGAGGTGATGGCTGTGTTAATCACTGTGTGAATAAAACCAAATAGCACGATTCATAAACCAGTCCACGATTGCAATTACTTACTAGAAATAAGAGCTGTGAATGAGAGGAAGAGTGCAGAAATCCCTCAATACAGGTGAAAGAGAGATGCTGGAAACAAGAATCTTCTAATGTATTACAAATCCTCAAAAACAGGAGACCCTAGAGCCCATCGGTATAAAACTGATCAATAGTTAAGAGTGGTATGTAAGACCATGGGCGTTTTAACAGATACGCTTGTTCTCGCTAAGACTCCTGATGCTGTAGGATGTTGTCTGTGATGGTGTCCCAGGAAGCTGCATCGCACTAACATTGTCTTCTGCTAGCTGATTTGCTGCAATTTAATTTTGCTGGGACGTAAATGGACATGGCAGTATCAGAACATGGTAAAAGGATTATCATCTGAAAAAGCTTATACTAATGGCATGAACAGCAGACATACTAGAAAGCAAGCAGATACAATAGAGCTGGTGATGAGATTACTTGATCATGCATAACTCCAAACTGTGGGCTTTCAATATAAGGAATTATTCTTTAGGGAAAGAAGTACTGAGCAACAGAATGTATTGTTCACTTAATGGCCATAATTTTTCCCCCCAGATTTGCCTTTAAAATTATGTCTTTCTATTCTAAAACAACAATAATTTGCTCATTACCATATGAGGAAATTGGTCGTGAAGTACAGCTCTTAAGTATTCATGGCTATAATTTAAGCAAATATACTATCAAAGCAAGGTATTGATATACAAGCCAGATTGATATTGCCCAAGCTGAGATTCTGTAATATGAGAAGGATTCAGGAAAAAAAAAAAAAAAAAAAAACTGTAGAATTTGCCCTGCAACTTACTGTTAGCTTGGAGTATCTACTGAACTAGAAGAGACATGGCCAGCAGTCTCTCATTTCTGCTGGAAAGGTACAGTGAGCGACATCTATATTAGGGCTGCAGACATGGTGAAGTGCACAGTATCCGCAGTGGCAAACTACCTGCTGAGAAGAAAAGTCACATGCTTGTCATGCATGCCTCATGCTCTAATTGCACGTATATACATCCACACTGGTAAAAGAAATGGATGAGGGAACACTTCCAGCAGGCTTGCAACATCTGCAGATCCTTCCATTTTAGGGTATGAAGGCATTGCACATATCTTAAACATTAATTCACACAATGGTCTTGTGAGCACTATTCTTAGAGGTGGGAAATTAAAAAGAGAGACAGATGAAGGAAGTGAATTACTGAGGGTCACATGGCAACTTGTTAAAAAGCCAGGGAAAGAGGCTAAGGCCAATGTTGTTCAAAGCTGGCTGCAGACCCGAAGACAGTATTAGCAGGCCATAATTTTGTGAATTTGACTTTCAGCTGACTTATTTCTGGCTAAGATGAAACTTTTGACCTCATCTACTCTGAAACCCATTGCTAGCCAAAGGGGACCTGTCACTTCTGAAAATCAGTCTGACCTTATTCCCTATGTACTGACATCAGATATGACTGACAACACAAGACAAACACAGAAAACTTGAATTCAAGCTGAAAAACTATGTTTTGATTTCTCTGTGGCAGCGAACAACTTAAAGAATCAGAACTGTCATCCCGCCTGTTAGTTTTGTATGCAAAATGCACATTCATCATGTGTGTCACAAAAGTGCTAAGTCATTAATTTTGGGAGGAGAAGACATAGAAAGAAGTATGTACTGTGGCAGAGCTCTCTGTCTCCAAGGTACAACCAGTGTCTGCCTCTGCAAGTTCACACCATCTCCTTTCCTCAGGTAACCTGCCTACTCTGAAACTGGAAGTGACTCAGACGAAGTCTGGATTTCCAGGCCT
The DNA here is from genome assembly GCF_036417845.1 of Apteryx mantelli. Taxonomy (NCBI): domain Eukaryota; kingdom Metazoa; phylum Chordata; class Aves; order Apterygiformes; family Apterygidae; genus Apteryx; species Apteryx mantelli. The sequence continues at coordinate 82,528,631 of NC_090020.1, read as the reverse complement.
ACAAGGTCCTTGGGGACCCCCAAGAGGGCTGGCACGTGAGGAGTAGCAAGACACACTGTGGGGAGTGAGGGACTCTGATGGAGACAATCTTGGGGGACAGTTTTCAGTGATTGCAGTAGATTTGCAAACCTTTGTGACTTCCACACGCTTGGTCTGAATGCTCTCAACTGCTGGGTGGTTGCAACCTTAATCTTGTCCAAATCTACCATGGTCAGGTCTAGAGGTGCAGCTGTAAGAGTTATGCAGGATGGACTAGAGGAAGCCAAGCGAGATGAGTCACACAAATTCAATTCAGAAGCCTGGTTTTGGTGCTACCATTCACCAGAGCCAATCAGTGCCAGGGAAAAGAAACAAAACACGTGTAAACATTTCTTTTCTGCCCATTTTTCTTGGCAGAACGCAGTGGAGAGAGGAGACCTAGGGGATAAGGTTGCAGAAAGTGGAGGAAAACATAGGTTTTTCAATTTTATAGACTACCAGCAGGCAGAGTGGCAGCTCGAAACTGGAAGAAATGTAACACGCTTCACACTCATACGCCTCCTGTGAGCCGGATTCTTTTGTTCTATATAAAACAAAGTGAAACAATGTGCATTGTGGGATGGGTAGGCAGGGCAAGGAGACATTAAATACCTCCTCCTGCTTCCCAGCAACACTGTCCCTCCAACAAGGGATCATCTCTAAATCACTGCCCCTGCAAGGAAAACCTTTCATGTGTCTCTCTCTGCTCATCTTTCTTCCTGGGGAAGCACTGATATTTGAAGAAGTGGAGCCTGCTTTAAACGATTTGCTCCGCTCTTACTGCCGCAAGGTGTTATCCACCTGTCTTGCTATTTTTCATGCAAGTTTCCTGGCTGCCCTGAATCTAAATTCAAAGAGTGGAGGTTAAATATAAGCCTCACAGCTAAGAAGTTAGCCTAAATATAAGAATGCAAAGTTATCGGGTCTCTGACTTCCACCGGCTTCATAGTGGCTCTCCACACCTTGCAATTGCATTTTCAGCACCAAAACTCCTTGATGTAAAATGATGTAAAATGAGCCTTAAAGACACGGAGCCTAACACAACAGGAAAACAACGTGCTTTTCTGGGAGCCACCCATGCATGAGCATTTCAGTTTCACTTCTCAGTGCTTTTTAAGCTGAGAGTATTAAGTAAAAGTAGCATCAATATTTTTAGGCTGAGCCATTGCCCTCCAGGAATCATTTCCAAAATTTTTTTAATCTTCACCAAGGAAATTGTTTTTTTCAAAACATTTTAACAAAAAAACCCCCACTTTCTTTTCCATGTGAAATATTGGTACAAATATTATCTCAATATGAGACATTGATTCCAATGCAATGCATATAGTGATTGAAATAGGCTTCCTAAAACATGTTGGCAAGCTATAGTCCATCAGCTGTCTGTAATTTTCTGAAAAAAAGCTCAGTTTCATTTTGCTCTTCAGATAAATTTCTCTCCAGCTTTTTTTCCTTTCCCTTTCATCTCTTCTCCTATAATACCAATATAACATACATGCAGGCATAGATGATTTCATGGAACAAAATCTGGCTTCATCTGCCCTAAAACAAACAACCCACTGAATGTTTTTAACCAAAGGGTTTTTGAGATATAAAACTCTCAGTTTGCAATTTGCTGAATCCGACAGGTATATGTCTCAGCTGCATGGCTGTAAATCTGGTGCCAGCAGGGTTTTATTTTCTACTCAGCCTCCAGCAAAATTCTTATTGACTATTTTAGCAGTTTTGACTTCAGGGACTGGCATATTATTTTTGACTCTAAGGCAGGACAGATAGTTTATAGCAGGTGGCCCCGAGAGACCTGCTTTTTGCACCTTGCTGTACACAGATACTTGTTATGTGGGTACTACCAGGAGAGCTAACATCCCTCTGCCTACATTTTCTAGCTGCAAAACAAGAGTTGTAGCTATCACGGTTAAGCTGGAGAACAGCTATCAATTAGAGCACGTATTCAGAGGCTGCAGTCACAAAACCCGTATTAGTGTCTTAGAGAAGAACAAACAAATCTCTTTCTATTTGCCATTCTGCTGCTGTTTCCACTAACTACAGAGGCTCCAGAAAAAGCAAAAAAAAACAACAAAAAAAAAACAAAAAAGGACCCCAGGAACGCAGCTGTCTTCTCACTTCAAGTGAGATCATTCAGTTTGGTAGGCAAAGGAAATAAACAGTTGAGAGAGCACTGAAGTGGAGGTTATGTTTCCTTTGGAGCTGCTGTTTATAACGCGTGCGCTGCAGAAGATGCTTATTTACTCCCTTTAGCGTAGCTCCTGCTCTCTGAGCAATTTTTGTTGTCTTGCTCTCAGGGTCCTTAGAGAACAGCAGGGGGTTTCCTTTCTTTCCCACAAAGCTTTCAGAGCCCACTTGAGGTTCAGGCCATCTGTAACAGATCCCCTCTACACCTTTGGTGGTCAGGAGGACCTGTACCATTGCCTCCACCTTCCTGACGAATTCTTCTCCTTTGATGAATTAAGAAAAACATTTTTTTATTAAAAAATAACCATATGACCTCCTTCTGGCAGGAAGAGCTGATAATAGGCTGATTTCAGAGTCAGGAGTATAACACGCAATGGTTCGTGTACAACTGTACTGCCTCCCCCTTCCACTTCCCTCAAGGCTTTTTCAGGTCTAAGTGCACATGGCTATTCAGTCACACATGTCCTTGCATGTAATTTCTGCTCTAATCTATACATCTGTGGAGACCACCGGGGCAAATCAGAAGCACAGTAACATGGTCTTTAGTTTATCTTACTTGTTGCAAATTAGACCAGTTAAAAATCTAGGACCAAAAGTAAACTTTCACAGGCATGGCCTGGTTGTTTCCAGCAACTACACTGTAATTCTGTGGAATGAGACGGGCTAGATCATCCTGGGAAGTCCTGATGTCTTGCTTCCTTTCACTAACACGTTGCTCTGTGACTAGCCGTACCTCCTCTGGAGACAATAACATTAGGGCTAGGCACTTAATCTGAGTTTCAGATGTCAGGCATAAGGAGATATTTTACTAGCTGCTGTTGGCAACCTTGCCAGCAAGACTATAAAGGACTTTGAAAGAACAACTTGGACTTACCATAAGTACTTCCTCTTGTAACATAAGAACCTTTTGGTTTAGACACAGAAGTGGCAAAGGAGATACTGTGCTAGCACTTGTAGGAGTGAGCAGTCTGGGCACCAAAACAAAGGTTTTTCAACTGCTTTTCTGGCACTCACAAAACTGGTTAATTTGTTAGACCCGAGATAAGATGATTGCTCCGAAGATTCCCTTTTTTACCCTTAAAACAGAATGTTCTGTTCAGAAATGTAGCCTGAATGGGAGGCAAATAGATTGCAAAAGTTAGTCCTGATTTCACTGCCCTTTGCATGCTAAATGCTAACTTACGGAGACTAGTTCCCTAGAAAAAAATGGAGGAACAGGTCCTATCGTTATACCTGTGGTGCAGCTGGGTATCAGGGGTGTGATGGTCATGCAGGACCGTGGGCTAGCTGGGTATGAGAACTGGGCAGGACAGCAGGTTGGTGAGTCTCACTCAGCCCAGGGTCATCATTCCTGTGACTGCTAAAGTCACCCATAAATCATGAGGACTTCTCTCCCTTTCTGCCAGAAACAGGGTTTCCACAAAACAATTTTATGCACCCCAGACCATCTCATCCAACCAGGCCTTGCCTGTTAGCTCTCAGTGTACCTTTTTTAGCGGCAATTTAGAGAGGGCAGAAGTGTGAAGACCTGCTGGCCAATTTTCCTGCTGAGCTTGTAAGACAAGCCCTTGAAGGCTAAGATTATTTGCAAAGCACTATAGGAAGTGTATGTTAGAGTCTCCTGAAACATCCTTTAGGCTTGAATGATTCTGGAGAATCTCATGTGAGAAGCATGCAAACACACACATGTGTGGGGAGGGGCTGTACATAATGAACGATAACAATATATATGTATGAAGAGAGAGAAGGGGGACTCTTTTTCCTGCAAAAGCAGTCTTTGAAGTTGCTCAGTGCAGTGCTGTTCCAGCTCAGAACAAGCTGTAGAAAATGAATTCACTGAAAAACTCTCGCAGTTTTTCTCCTTGACCTGGAACCTTTCAAAAATGTTTGGGAAATGCCATGAAAGAATGTGTCTGCATGGAGCTTTCCAAAAAAGTGAAATGAGAGATGCCTCACACTCCTGTGAGAAGAAAGCTTCTTTTATCTGCTCTAGGGGGGGGGGACGAAAATGTAACATACATGCTCCTGCAGGAGATGAAATTCATTTTAATTAATGGAGACCTCAAAAATCAGGCGCAAAAGACATTAATCAACTAACTGACTTTCCATGGTGTTGGCTTTACCCTCTAGCCCATGCTCCTTAATGACTCAATCTACAACATGTAACATTTAACAGCCAGGACAATATTAGTACCTGAATTACAAAACTGCTGCCAATAGAAAATGCTGGGTCCTGTCATTAAGTCAAAGCATTTGTTCCCTTCCTCTTACCCGAAGGTTGCTAAAGGATGCTGTTTGGACAGGGAAATATAAGCACAATAAATAAAATGTCAGGACTGATTTCTTCCTTTAATGATTTGTGTTAATTCACAAATGCATGACAGAATTAATGGAACCACGGCTGAGATATGCAACACCTTGCTTGCACATCAGTGACGGGTGGTCTGTGATATAACATGCCTATGAAAATATCATATTGTTTAAGAAGAACAAGGAATAAGTTGAGTATCAGAACTAATAAAGTCCAGTCTTCAAAGTATTTCTCTCTTATACACTGAGTTAAATAACATTGTACTGAATGCATCCCTTATTAGACATCAGAGAATCCACACAATCCTCTTGATGCAGAAGTGGCCTCTCTGCTGTCTAGTTTGTCGCACATAATGAAAATGTTCCTGGGTTTAGAGCATTTCTGTTTCTCCCACACATTTCTTACTGTTTAATAATTCTTTCAAGGTCAAACATTTCAAATGTTAAATTCTTTCGCTTTGTGGGAGTACTAATTGGGCGCCTTCCACCACTCAGCCGCCTCTTTCCAAGGACACTGTGAGGACCGGATAGCTCCAACAGCACCAGTCCTCTGTCAGATTTGCAGCTGATGAATAGATCCAGCACTTATTAAGTAGGACTGACAGACAGAATGATCGTCCAAGCCTCATTTCCTGAAGAAACCAGGCTAAAAATTGTTCAGTAATTGCTACTAATTCTCCAAGATGCATCTCCAGTGTTCAATGAGGGAAAGATATTTTGATATCTAATTTCTTTTTTTTTTTTTTTTACTTTCAGCTGTAAAACAATTCTTCCTCCCTACCTCACACCTTCCTTGTGTTTCTTTCAGAGACCTGCTCCTGTAGAGTGGTGATCTAGGGGGTCTCTCTGGCAATCTCTAGGGAATCTCTCTGTCCAAATTCCTTGAACACAGCTACTAGTGATTTTTTAATAAATAAGCTCATCTTGGGTAACCTTAGGAACTGAACCATCAGCCTCCAGCACTAAAGGAACAATTTTCTTAGATAGGCAAAATAGTTGGGAAACTGAATCTTCTAAGAAATCCAACAAAAAAAGAATACATGTGGATCCCAAACCCACCAGAACTTGGAGATGGAATTACCCTTATCTTTCCTTGAAGTGAGCAAGCCAAAGGTTTTTCCCAAAGGTTTTGAGTCTCTCATGGCACGTTTTATTGCAGCCTGGAAAAGAGCAAGCATTTCAAATAGACACGACTCAGATTTAGTGGGACGGAAAGCAGCTCTTCCATATCCACAGGCTCCGCGAAGAGCAGCTACTGCCCTACTATGTGTTGGTGCAGTTGTGGCTTCTTGGACTGCAATAAATTCCGCACAGTCCTCTCCAGGATGCATGGGAAAGTTTCCTTCAGCCACCCTAGACCTGACTTATGTGCCTGCTCCCTGTGCCTGGAGACCCTGCTGGCTCCCCGTTTGCCGGATCTCTCCCGTTATCCCCAGTTGCACTGTCCTGCTCTCCAGAAAGGCTTCTCTTGCTCTACTTGAGGGCTGCAGCTGAGACCAGATAAAGAGGCCTGGTCTTCCTCTCTGCGGCTCCGCTGCACACTCTTAACAGGCAGAATAAGTGATAAATGGTGAAAAATAAATGTAAAATGCAAATTGTAAAACCTTTAGTCTTCTTTCATATATTTCCTTTTTTTCTAGCAGATTCCTTCACTAACCTATTACAGAAACAACAATCTGTTTTCCTGACACCAATGTGCATTAACTGTGAGGTGTAACCATACCCAGTGGATACAGAATGAGTCGAAAGGATTTTATCCAACACTGAAACAAGTTCTCCCTCCGTGGCACCTACCTACACAAAATATATAACTTCAGAAAGGACTTGCCTTGAAATTTGAATTAAATCTCCCATGCTAGTCATTTATGTAAGAAATTTGGGGATTGACATAAATCTACTGATAGGGAGGAGCAGGAAAGAGGGATGATGATGATGCTGTTAATGCAGCTGGAAGGGAAGATAAAATCATTCAACGGGAAGCTCACAAACATCTCAGCTTTGTAAAATGTGTTTAAACGTTGCCCTGTGGGATAAACCATGACGTCTGCATTAGCCTGTAGTTTAACCGTTACTGACGCACATCATGCTGCAAAGAGAATGACTTCACATTATGGTTTGATCACTTTACAAATTATAAGATTTGGGGTTTTTTTTTTGTCTTGCAAAGGGGAGCACATCATATGGATTTGATATGATAAAAGAGTAAAGTATTAGAGAAAAAGTGGGGGTTTTGGAGTGTCTCTGCCAGCTGTTCTGTTGGTTACAAGCCTAACGTTTCCTGGAGAGGATTCCCAGCTATTATAAAACTATACTTAATTTTACACTCTTGACTTCTATTTCAGCCTAGCTCATAACAGCAAAAAGTGCTGAATACAGAAAAGAAATATACATTTTCAGTGTAATTTTATCAGTTCTGTATTTCTGGAAAGAGAGAGTCCGACAAGTAACCTATTCTTTTTGTTGAGAGACTCGGCTTGTGACATTTTCACATAACCAAAAATTTTCAACATCTGCCTCTAATTAACAAGCATTCTTCTACTAGGAACAATGATTACAGTGTCTGAAAGTGCTGTTACACAGATATGATTCATATCTCACTCCTAAGAAGCTCATCTTATGTCCTGAAATTTGAGACTTGTAAATCCTTTATCTAAATATTTTTATCTGCTACTTAGGCCTGATTACGCAGGTGCTTAAATTTGCAATGTTTTCCTGATGCTGATCTGTAAATGCATAACATACGTGTAAGTGTTTCCCAAGTTTGGGAACTTTTCTGTCAGAAGCATTTCCATTTCCAGATAATTTACTGATTTTCTTCTCCTGTGCGATACATTTTACAGTAAAAATCCTCCAGTGTGAAGAATCAACTTCTTTTGGCTGTCAATCACCTTCCTCAAATTCTAACATAAGCAAAAATGATATATCTGACTGAAGGCAAAAAAGAAAACTTGGTGTCTAAATTGTGATTTTGGACCAATGTTACTTTTCTTTTTTTATCATCCAGTTAAAAAGAAACTTTTTTCTATGTTTCACAGTGTGGAAGATTATATCAGAAATATAATCTAGGCTGTTTTTTTTTCTGCATGCAATTCTCCAAGGTGGATTTATCTGGAGATTAAGAGGACCTCTTCCCTGACCATTTAGCGCTGCCTTGCCAAATGTGTGATGGGAGGATGATGCACGACAGTGCCGTGCCCTTCCCACACCCAGGATAATACATAATAGCTGAGCACAGTCTTGGAAAGGACGCTGGTGTGCCTCAAATATGTATCTAATTAAAATGAAAGTCAAGTAAGTTTTTTGCTGTGGTTTAGCACACACAACAGTGCAGCAAACAGGGAGGAGAGAAAAAAAAAAGTAAAAATCACTTACCCTGTTAAAATATACAGAACAAAGCAGAAAGGCACCACTGGCATAAGCAGGAGTCCTCTCCTTAAACCCAATGGCTGAGCGGGCTTTATGCATCATTTTTTCTGCTGTTTTATCAGGTGATAAAAAATACAGCATGGAACTTCAAGTCCCTTTAGATTTATCATATATTTCCCTTCTAATCTGGGGGCAGACAGATTCAGGGGAATGACTTGGGAGAAACCACATCCCTCCGTGCAGCCTTCACACCTGCATATTTACCAAAGACATTTACAGCTGCAAGCCCTGATGCTTAGCAGAGGTTTCCTGATAAGAAACTCCTTTTTCCTTAGATGTGTTTTGTGTTATGGTAATTAAACCATCTTATTCTGAAGAGTCTGTGGAAAAGGCAAAAACAAATCTCTTACTGTTTCTCAGTGAGATGCCTATGTTTAAACTGTATTAGGAAAGTACAAACTCTGAGGAGTCCATTAAAATCAGAGGGAAATAGTAATATTTGGCACTGCTGAAATCAAGTCCCCAGCAACCTGATATATGTGGCTCAATACGACCAAGTCCATTTGTTCAAAAGCAAAAGCAATTAAATGTGATCAGTGTGACATTATTTAACACAGGAAAGCATAACGCTTCCACTGGTATTTTGGTTTTTGGTCCTAAGCTACCATCTCTTCCCATCCATCTCTGCTTTCTAGATGGGTGAAGTCACTGTGAGTTTTCCAGGAGCCTGTCTCATAGTTATGCAGCTGCGCTAGCATAATTCATGGACTCCATTGCAGAGTGTGACTCTGACTATTTCTGTGGGGTACATTGCTTATATTGTGGAAAATAGGCATACAGTCCTTTAATATCCCACTAGGTAATGTAAGGAGTTTCATTCCTGCTCTATGAATCTGGGAGAATTTGGGATCTTCCTAACTAACAGACCTATCCTTGGAGCTTGAAAGTTTTGGGAATCATTTGGGGTTTTTTTGCTGCTGTTGTCAAATATTGGACCATTGTCAAAATGCTCCTTTGGACACTTGCAATGGAAAATATTTGGAATTTTATTAGCTTACATTTTTGTTTTGAAATTTGAATACATTTATACCTAAAAATAAAAGGATTAAGGAAAGGTCAAGTGTTAGAGCTGTTAAAATGAAATTCTTCAGCTGAGATGTACAGGTGATTTTTTTATTTGAGTTCACAAATGTATTTGAGGTTTTGAGTTTTCATCCCTCCCTGGAATGAAAATAATGAAGAAAATAACAGTCATGCCATTTCTTACCATCTCTGTCCAGGACACATGATCTTAACTGAATTCACCACGGTATTTATGCTTTATACAAAGTAGAGGTGGTTTTTTTCATGAAAAGTTTCGTTTTTAACAGCTAGTTCCACCCCCCTGCTTTGGCGTACATTCATTCACTCCTTTCTCCCTCAAGTCCGATAGATAACAAATGCATGGTCCTTCAGGACATTCAACACAGCACGTGCTCTTAAGAGAACTCAGATAAGGGCTGACTTAAAGTAGGAGGAGAATAATTATTTCATTTTTGGTGTTTTCTAGTTTTATGATCTTGCTGTAAGTTTAGGGGTGCCTGGCTTCTTTGTCAATTTGATTATTTTTTTAAGCAGATTAAAGAAACAGAGAAAGAGATACCGCTGGGTATTGCTTTATAATCTAAGCAACATTATACCAGTAATATATTTAATATGGAGTGTTACAAAGGGAATAAATCATCTCTCTAGAATATTAGTATTGGAGAGGAGTGACATAAAAGCATTTTAGGGCTGGCTACAGTGGATGCAGATTCCAACATGAATTTTGCATCTGTAGCCATTGTCAAAAAGGAGCAGATCTTGTAAAATTTGTTCACATAGCCTCAAACTGCAAGTGAAGACGTAATTAAGTGGGAGAACTCATGAAAATTAGGCCCTGTCTCATAGGCGGTTGAAGCCAGAAGGTTGAAATCATGACTGTAAAAGCGGCTGATGACATTTTAGGCTCAGTGACTTCCCTGCACTTATTTAACTGTGACCATTTCAATATGACCATGCTCTAATATGATTACAGTCATTTACGCTGGTCTGATGCACTTGCAAAGAGTCAAAGGGTCTTCAGCGCTTTCCCTTTTGGCCCCTGACATGCTGACCCACATCAAAGCTTTGAATATGGGTGCCGAAAGCTCCGGATGCGATAAAGTGTATGTGGAAAATATGCAGATCATCCCCAGGAAGAAACTTCCATTTCTGTGCCAGTAGTTTTCACTTTAATCCTTTTGCCTTGAAGATTTTCATTTCCTTGGAGGAAGGGGGAGGAAGGGGAAGGATAATCGCTCTCAAGTTCCATTTCTGTTGTTGCAGTGTCCTGATACTGAGATCCCATTTCTCAGGCTTTATTGACTTTGATGAAAGCCTTTGACTTGCTGAACTTGCTCTCACTTTAGGTACAGCTATGGAATTATGGATTTCCCGACAAAATAATTAATCATTCTCTTTCTTTCTCTCTCTTTACGTATTTGTGGGAACCCAATAAACTCATTTATAAAATGATTTTATGCAACTTTGGCCTAAAAACAGTAACATTTTTTCCCCATAAACTACCAGGAGAAATGGCCAAGATGATCTCTGCCTTGCAGGACTAGATACAAGAAGACATCAGAAGTTTCATCATTGCACAAGTCACACTGATTAACACACTTGCAAGAGACCTTAACATTGAGGCTAAGAAAGAGATGGACAACTTGAATGAAATCCTTTTTTTTGATAAAACAGTTAAATGGAGAGGGACACTTTCATATTCCGCCCTAACCTTGTTCAAATCCCCACTGTTACTTTATTTTGTGAAAGATTATGAAAATGAATTCAGTTCAGCATTGAACTGTGGGAGGTGGTGAAACTGTAGCTCTTCAGTGCTGCATCAGGTGACCATAATGTATTTGAACTTGGGAAGAAAATAAATACAGTATGAGCTAAGTGTATTTGTTATCATAACAACGGGGGCATAATAGTTTATATTCTGAACACAAACATATTTAGATGTAAAAAACCTAGTACTGTACCTGGACAAAATAAATAATGGAGAATATAGTTATTTTAAATGTAGGGAACTGGGGCCAAATTTCTTTTGGGTCACTTGGGAAATGGTGGAACCAAGAAATTTCTATCCTGCTTAAATTCTGTGACTCAGACATTTGAGGAAGCTACCACAATTTAATAAGTTTGTGGATCAGCCGGGCCGTGGTTAGTCTGCATGTACACTGTTACCCTGCATCAATGAAAGATAATGCAAGTATCTTGACACTCTTCATTGCAGTCCAAGATGCAAAGAAGCACCCCATGCCAGCAGTGGACAAGGAGCACACACAAGGTCAATTGCTGTATGGTAGCTCCACAAGCCACAGTGAGTCGATTTGATGTTTGGCCCCTCAGTCTGGTGGGCAGAGCATGAGAGGGCTTCTCCTTTCCTTCACGAGGCACTGTCGAGGGCTAGTCCACAGCTCTAGTGTTGCCGTAACCTCTCAAAGTTGGGAAAGAACATCCTCATGGCTGCTGGTCCACAGTCAAAGATTTAAAAAAAACCTTAAGCTGGAATTACAATGGTGAAGTGATAAGTTTTCAGCAATCTCTCTGTGTCAGGTTGATGTTTTACAGACATGGACACACTGGACTTCAGAAGATACAATGGACCCTCCCTTATACACACAGGAGAATAAATTAGATATTTGATGACCTTGTTGGTAGGGTCTTTCTTTTCGCATTGAAGCCATGACTAACATCACAAAAATTGTATCCAGGAATTCAATAGAAGTGAATTTCAGTGAAAATCAATGACACGGAAGTAATGGGCGTCCTTCTGAGTCTGAGGCTTTCATTTTCATGAGGATCCAAGTTTCAGATGCTTACTTGTGCCAAAGTTATTGATCGCTATTTCCCTCTTAGCCCACCTGTTTTTCACAAGTGTACAAGTAGGAAAACAAGAGGCACCTAGTACCCCTCAGCATTAGTGAAGGAGGTAAGCTATACTACGCTAAAGAGATCAGAATATTGCAGCTTCCTCTTGCTGAGAAGCTGATTCCTCAATCCTTTTCTCTGTAGCATGCAGCCATCATTTTAATTTCTCTCAGGATCTACTTTAAGCTCCATGTTGTGCTTGATTCGAGGAGACAAGATGCCCCTGGCAGAGTAGGTTTAACATTTCTGTTAATAGCCAACTCATTTTAATAAACTTTAACTTCAGATCTAAGACATACTCCTCCAAGTTTTGGAGGGTTGTTCTTTCCTTACTCAGTATTAAAGCCTTGTCCAGTGCACCTTGCACTTGGAGTTAAGTGAAATTTTTCCTCTGACAGCAGGATACCTCCTGGATGGTATGACATTTTGCGGTCTTTTCAGGTAACTCTAAGTCACTTGTCAGCTGCTGTTCCTTCCACATCCTAATTATCAAGTCTCATGGGATATTTCCTCATTTTATACACTCCATGATTTCGTCTTGCATTTGGTGGGATGAATGAATTGGCAGTTTAAATGAAATAATCTTACTACCCATTTCTACATTATAAGGTTGAGGTTTTATTTGTTCAAGGCATTTAACTTGCTTCACAACATGTGGTTTATCTTGGGGAAATAAGTTGATCTGGCTATAGGCGTGGAAATGTCTCTACAGCTCAATATTGAGCGTTGGACCAGGCTTCTGCTAAAGACTTCTGTGAGTTTCTTTATGAGCAGCTTAGCAATTTGATCTATGGGGCTGATGGCTAAAGTATGGAGATGATGTGATCTGACTAAATTCCCACTCTCGGATAAATCACATAACTCTCTGCCAGTAAACTGGGATTATTGTCTGAAATTAAACAGTTTGGGATACTTTGGTTTCTGAAGTACTTCACTGTTTGCCTCACAGTATCCCAGTAGTAATGTCTGGCAGTCCATCTACTTCCAGATGTCTGAGTATTAGTGTCGTTTGAATAACTTGGAATGAAGTAGTCCCTTCCCTCCCTGCTTCTGTTCGCCTTCTGGGGATGCTCTGCATTTTCGTTATCTCTTTTCTTTGCTTGTCCTGCTTTTGCCATGTGTCACACATGCTCACCAGGTCTCTGATGTCCTTGGTCATATTTGGCCAGGATACTGATTTCGTCGGCACCTTTTTAGAATGTTTTGGATTCCTGAGATAGCCTCTGCTTTCAGTGAACAGAGTGTTATAATTCAGCTGAATACATTTGTGATGCTACTTTATTTTCTTCATTCACCTATCATGATGTTGCCAGCATTTCTGAGAGTTAACTTAGCCTTCTCCTTTGCAATTGTCAACTCTAACAGAACAGTACATCAACATCTGAATATTTTTCCTGGTACATAGTCTTCAGATTCTTTCCTTGCCTTGAAAATGACACCCAGCCAGCTTGGCTGAGGATTTTCATATCTTTTTATGTTTTCTTTCGTTTCCTCCAGTTGAGAATCTCATATGCTGGTTTATTTTCATATTTTCAATGTGCAGGGTTTTCTGGATGAGAAATCAGCTCTATACATCTCATTTCATTACATGTGATATTTCAGTCCCAGTAGCATGCACTGAACTCATGCTGAAAATGGGTTTTAATTATTGTCTTCTCAAATGGTTCTCCTTCCCTGAAAAGAGAGCACACCCTTCTCATGTTGGTCATAGTAACATCCATGCAAATCTCACCAGATGTTTCTTGGAGAGAATGATGTTATAAGCCGTGCTTCATTCATACCACTGTGTATAGCTTCTTTTTCCACATCATCTTCTCAGGATAGATAGATGGCCAGAATTTTTTGAGACATGAGGTAGCTGAATCAAGTAATCATTTTTATAGAGCACCTTTATCCAGTTGGCACATCAAGGATTCACAAACATCTGAGAAGCTTAGAAAATGTTTCTTTTATAAATCCTAACAGTAATAATTGTTTTAATATATTTCTGTGCACGTATGTGCTCTATTAACTTTATATTTTGGGAATTATTGGAAGCCCTTAGAGCAAAGTGTCCAATCTGCAACCTTGTCTTCATCTTGTTTGTATTCTATTTCAGACGTATTTGGTGTTTTTTTCTTGCAAACAGATGGGGTTGTGATTGTGACCTGCCACAGCTTCTGTCACGCTGCATCTGTGGGCTGTACATGGACGTAGGTGGATTCGCATGCATACGTAAGTGCTAAGCTGGAGACAGTGATGAGTGATTCAGACCAACTCCTAATCAGGGCTTTTGGTGCCGATTTTCCTCTGCAGTCGGGGAAAGAAGCAGGAACCAACCTGTTGTAGGAGTTTAACTGAGGTATGGCAAGCTCTCTCTAGCAAAGGTAAGAAATGTTAATGCCATGGTATTGCCGAAAACTCTGAGGCAAACTTATCTGGATTACTGGGTACGGCACAATGCTCATGTAAGCCTGCGTGTGCCTCTTGGGCCCTCCGGCACTGCTTGCCAGTGAGGGGATATCCCATTATTTCCTGCAGACAAGAGAAGGCAAAGAGACTAAGCACTAAAACATACCCCCAAGGAGAACTTCAGAAAAAGCAAATGGAAATGGATCCTGGATTCTCAAAGACTAGATTAGTCCCAAACAAGCCAGGGCACAGCAGACAAAAACGAACACCTCAACCTGTGTCTGCTGAAGCCTGCAAATAAGCTGGTCTAGCTCACCCTGTATTTGTGGGGCACAAGAATGAGCTGCAAAAGGAAGACATTTGCTCTGAGAAACTGGAGAGGTGTGCAAGCACAGAGCGGAAACAGAACTGTCAAGTTCAATACTACAGCCTGAAATAGTTGAGAAAGCAGAGCATAACGAGGTCAGTGTTGTCTCTGAATAAGGACAAGGATATAGGATTACTGCAATATCTTGGAAAAGATAAAAATTTTGAAGAGTTTAGGAATAAAGTAAAATCATCAAGTAATTGAAAAGCTGAGAAGAATGGCATGGAAAGACGTGAAGCAGTATCCAGCTCAGGGATACTCAAGGGAGAGAGGACAGCTTTCAGATTAAGATGCTTCAATTTAGGTGCTGATATGAAGGTGTCTACATGTGAGTTAGGTGCCTAAGCTCTCAATAGCCTAAACTGAAGCCAGTGGAGAAACAGTCAATATAGTCAATAGAGCCTGGTGTAAAATTTATTTCCTCACATAGCAGACAGCTACACTGGCTGCCTGAATGGTCTCCATCATACTGACAGCAGCCTTATTTCAGTTACAAATCTAGGCATTTCGTGCCACTTGAGACAATCTATACTTTTTGACACACTCTCTGGGGCTGGCAGATATGACACAGGAGTTAAGGGAGATATATGATCTTATAGATCAACAATTAGAGACCATGTTATATTCTGGAAAAACTCAGAGGACACCTGATACCTACATTTAGGCAACTGAACAGAGCTTTGGACTGTGAAGAGATCATGGATACCTAGCTCACGTGTAGACACCTAAATGTCTTAATCTGTGGTCGGAATCCCATCTTAAATAATTGTGTGATTAATTTGAACTCTGGACATTCTCACACAAGTGAGATTTGTACAAGTAGGCCCATGCAGAGATTTAGTCCTTGCAACAGGTTCCTTTTCCCATCAATAGCAGCTGAATTATAGGGCATAGTACATGAGATAAAGTAGAACAAAGAGAATATGTGAGGCATATATATCTGTGGCTTTGGAAATTGGATTTTGCATTGATACTGTCTATTTAGAAAGAAAGATGTGAGATATGGATGCACAACGAGACAAAAATAGCTAGGCAAGAACTAAATAATTAAGACAGTCCAAAAATCCAGAGAATGCAAAAATCTCACACTGGTTTGAAAAAAAGAAAAAGACAGGAAATTATTGTCTAGTCCTTTATCTATCAAAGTCTTCTTTAAAGGGAATAAAAGTCATATCATCTATGAGAAAATTTCAGATTTCCTGGAAAACTTTGATCTTCAGTAAAAAAAGTGAAATAAGGAGAAGAGAAAATTACAATATTCTTTCAGGCAGATGGACAGTTCTGATGTTTTTTCCTCCATGTACAGGTCATTTATGGAAGATTATTCTCACTAAATGGAAGATGTTGTTGTTTCTATTTCTTCTACACTGATTTGGGGAACTTCCTTCCTCCACAAAATAATTAAAAATAAGGAGCTTGGTCTTGCAAAAAAGACATTTCTATTTCTCAGGCAGCTTTACTGGTCAGTAATTTTGTCATTCTGCTTTGCCAGTGCTGTCATATGGCAAGCAGTGAAGCATGATTTATATTTATAATTATTATGTGCTATTGTTAGGGAAGGAATGATTAGAGTCCCCCATTTCATAATGTTCCCTATCTGTGACATGTCCTGTCCCTTTGACTTCTCCACAAGTTTTGGACGGGTTATTTTTAGTATTATTATTATTTCTTGCTGCCTGTGCTTTCAAGTTTCCCTCTGACTTTAATTAAACTGTCCTTAGGCTTGTGGATGTGAAAAGCTAACAAGTTCACCCAGTCAAGATCTCTCCTAATTACAATGCAAAGTAGGAGTTCAAGTGAGGAGAACATCAAACAGTTTTTATTTGACATATGAGAGCTTGACACTGTATTTTGACAGGTCTGTTGTAGAATACGTGATGCCACTAAAATACATTTTAAAAGTAATATCCCAGCTTACACATCAGCCACAAAACAAGCCGATGGTGTAGAGAGCAAGCTGTACAACATGCTGTATGTAGCAAAAGACAGTGTTTGGCGTGTTATTGACTTGTTACATAAACAGTAGTAGGATCCAGAATATGATGACTTCTGTTATTGCTTCTGATATGTGGTGGCACTTAAAGATGAACCAAATCTGTAGGCCACGTCTTCAAGTCTAGGCGCTTACAATGTGGTTGCTCTATGAAACATTAAGCAGCGGACCTTCAGCACTTAAAAAAAATATATCTTCTAAAGCATGGGCTAGACAGTGCAGCCTTTCTAGGCAAGCACAGAGTGGAAACACATTTTCTGTAGGTCTGGCATGGGAAAGAAGGTGTAATACAACCGAAAAAGACCAAAAATCTGTGAGCCATAATATATTCTTTTTTCACCCCAACTGCCTTCATGATCATTTTAAGCTGTAAGGTGCCGCAATGTAGGTGTCTAGAAAGCCAGGCTGTGAACCCAGCGTCGGCCTTATTTTTGGGTTGCCTTTCATCCACCCTGGGCTGAGATGAATCGTACTGAGAGGTGTCTGTTTTTCCCACTGCTTGTAAGAAGAGTCAAAGGTGGCTACCTTGGACGTCTACTCTGTAAGCACCTACAGTTAGCCACATGAATCCCACCTGTATACCAGTCTGTCTGTATTTTCTATGTCCTCTCTTGAAATTTTAGCTCTCTGATTAAGCATATAGTATGCAAAGTAGCTGAGGAGGAAGACAAGCTGGGACTGGGAGAAAGGAAGATGAGAGGGTGTATATGATTAGTGCATATTAGCAGAGCCAGAACAAGGAGGCATTTTTCACTGAGAGCTTTCCTCTTTCCATGGAACGTTTGTTGCTGTTGCTAAAATTAGAATTTTGGTGGAAAATATCTCATTCTGCTGCGGTCTTAAGACATTGCAACAAGATCAAAAAACAACACAAGATGTGCGAAGAAAGCGTCAGTGAAAAGTATTCAAGGTTAATTTCCTGACCTTCAGCTCTAGTCATAACTCACCATCATCAGCATTGCTGTGAGCACCCTGTAGTTAGAGCTGACACTACAAGAGCAGGAATGGGTGAGTCAAGTCCTGTGGGCGTGCAGATGAGTGTACAGGACATCTGCGTGACAAGCACCTTTTATTTCACAGTTCACGATGCCACTCAGCACTCAGCAATGACCTCTCCAGTTGCAAGATCAATATGCTGAATGAGAAGAGGCAGAGAAAGGAGAAATACAGGAGAGAGAAAGAGCAGAAATGTGTAGCAGAGCAGAGACGGGAAGGGGAGGAATGGGATCTACAGTGTGAAAATGCCACTAGTTTTTTTCTGACAGTTGCACACAGCTAATCACACACCTTTTGGGGCAAGGGTGACACTTCTGGGAGGTTTGTACAGCATCTAATCCTCAGCGGCACCTTCTGCTTTCCACTGTTGATATGAATGCAGTGTTAATAGCAATATTATTTCACACAGCTTATTGCAGCTTGAATATTTAAAGCATCCTAAGTGCAGAGGAACCGACTAACAGCCATTCATCTGAGCAAAATTCAGGACTGTGCAGCAGAGGTACTCTGCTTTGCCTCACAATTCAGGCCAAAAGGAGGCAACAGCCACCAAATTTTGCTTTCTGCTCATCCCTGGCTGAGAAAAGCAACGATTTCCAAGAACTGGATGTAAGTACAAAATATGCTCGAAGCCAAAATAGTGTGCAGAGACAAGAAACATAGTGTCTCATATCTTAAAACGTCTTAGGCAGCCATTATTAGAGATGCATTTACCTAAACCTATCTCAGCATGAACAGTCTTGCGACGGGTATATACAGGCAATGGTGCAGTTATTGTAACAGCCACAGGGCCTCGCTGGATGGCACAGCACAACATACTGTACTTAATGTTGACACTGTTCAGTGAAACAATTATTACAATCAATTTGACTTCTAATGTGACTTCTCTTGTAAATCTCTGGGTCATTAACCTTAACAACATCAATGTACTGTCAGTATCCAATTCCACCAAATTAGTGTCCGAGGTAATAGGAGAAGGAATGTATTAATGCATTATTGGTGACTAATAAAGACAGCAACCCTCTAATGTGCTATGAAGAACAGCTGAAGCATGCAAGAGAAGAAGAAGCAGGCAAAGTCAGAGGAACAGACACATTTGGTGGTATATGGCAGGTCATCAGATTAGGTGTTAAACAGCTTAACCTCTTTACCACAGGCTCAGGAGGACCAGGGCTGTGGCAAGGTCCATGGCACATGACAAATGAGCAAAGCATCTCATTTTGCACTGGGGAAAAGGGCCGTTCTTCACAAAGTAGCTCTCCACATTCCAGCAGCCGAAGAGCGATATCACATAAAATCATATGGCTCTATGACTAGAAAGAAAGGGAAAATACTCCCGACTGTGAAAGGATTTAATTTTATTAGCCCTAAACATGCTCCATAACCTAGCTTCAGAGAACTTATGTTATACAGCACTGATTTAAATAGGCCCTTGCATCAGTGCCATCCAGTTTATCTTCCAGTTGGCAGCCTCTAAGTGACATCTTCTGATATTGTTCGAGACTGCTCTTTACTGAGACGATAGGTGTCACAGTCCATCACATCCACTGCAGCGAAAGGAAGGCTGAGCGCTCGCAGCGCAGCAGAAGGGGTGCACCGAGGGTCTCGAGGGAGCAACCAAGTAAGTGCTGGAAATCCCACTGACATCCAATAGTCAGAAGAAGCGCCGTGCTTGAAGTTGACTCCTGCCAGCTTGCGTTAGTGAAGAACCCTGTGGTGGGGGAAAGTGGCATGGCAAAGGCAGGATTTAGAAGATCCCCTTTAATGCCCTGCAATATCAGCCTTTACCTCTAATTCCTGAATGGGCAACACATTTTCTCTTCCAATAAAAGCCATATTCAGATGTTTGGCATAGCATAGAATAATGTTTCAATAGATGTCTCTCAGTAATAATAAAGAAAAGACTAAAAGCCATTATCATCTTCTTCCCCAAGTTCCCAAAGATCTTTAGAAGTTATAAACAAGAATTACCAATTCAGCACCAAAGCAGAAATCCTTTAAAATCAACCCTTCGGAAAAGAAGAAGGGGCCATGAAGAATTAGTGGAAAGTTTAATCATGAAGGGAGCATTTCTTGAACAAAATACATCAGGCACTTCATTTAGGTTTGGCAGGATCACAGGGTTAATACCTTTTCCTATAGAAAAGTGCTATAGAGTTTTAAAGTTTATCCTGTAATTAGGATTTCAGTCTTAGGACTGAAAAACTTCATTCCATATTCTGGTAGAGCAGTGTTCCTGACATTTAATTTCTTTTCTGCAAATCCATACACAAAAATAAATAAAATTAATATGAAACAAAATGTAATCCATATATTTTGGCAAAATAGCTACTAAGTATGTAAAAATAATTAAAGTTTCAGCAACAGTTTTATATAACTGAGAAGTTCTGTCCTATATAGCTGATCAAAACCCATGCTTATTTATTTGCTAAAAATTTCATTTTCTCCCATCATGAAAATCTGATGAAACATGTAGTCGAAAACTCATGAGAAATGAAATTTTAACTGCCTCTACTCTCAGAAAAACTCTGCTGAGATGGCCTGATACCAGACCCATCAAATAGTTTCCAATAGTATCGATGGATTTCTCAGATCAGGCTGTCATTCATTTTTGGTTTTCATTAGTCTCATCAAATGGGACTACTTTCACCTAAGTTTAGCCATCTGAAGTTAAGTGTCTGTGTTAGTCAAATGACCGTACCCTACAGCCAGTGTTTTTAGATAAATCCCCCACAGGGAGGGTCACTGCATGCTGAAGTACGTAACTAGGTTGGGAGAACAAACCAGCATTTCCTGGTATCTTTCTTTCCCAAATGATGGAGGAAGGAACTGAGATGACTCGTTTAGAGCTAATAAAAGCTTAAACTTCTGTATGACTAAATTCAGCAGTGAGACGAGTCATACCTCTTTTGATCAATGGTAGCTTTGATTAGCTTGCGATGGGGCAGTGGTATGTCAGGCACCAAAGTCTTTGTATCTAGTTAAAAAAGGTACAGTAGGGGCAATCCAAAGGGAACGTATTTTCTTGTTTTACTGTGCTCCTTTGGGTTATCATTTTGATTTGTTCCCTCTCTTGGATGCCAAAGCAGAATGGAGTTTACCTTATCTTCCACTTCGTTTCCTTGCCTTTTTTAAAGCTACAAGAACATGGAGTTTGACACTTGCATTGTTTTGCCTTGGGCTGTGTCTGCAAGAGAAAATAGAGGCAATAGCTCTACTTTCAGCAATGAGTAGCCTAAGAACTTTTTTTATTCAGGAGGATCTGATGAGGCAGGAAGTTTTTATTTCTCCAGGCCATTTCCATGGCATGAATTATGAATATCATGAAAATGTGGCTATTAACACGTTTGAGAATATGTTACTGCATAAGGTCCACAAATGGGGGGTGGAAAAGGATGATACGAGATTTTTAAATGAGGTGAACAAAAAAAGTGAATTTGCAGCTATGTGCAGATTACCATTTAGGTTCATATTTCTATTGTTTGGACAAAACAATTCTGTTTTGTTCCATACAAATACACAGGATGCTTTTCTGTGTGGATTAATTGGTATATCAAATATCATAAATAATCCCCGGTACTTGACAGCACTTTCCTTGGATGCAATACTTTATGAACATTGGGTGGCATTATCTCTTGAGATTCAGCCTCTTTGCATCACTCAGGAGCTGCAAAAAGACCTGAAACCATTAAAAATGGCCAAATAATGCAAAACAGTAGTTTCACATGCAGTCTAAACTGGTGTAAACCAACACTACTGCTGAAAGTAGTCATTTATTACCACCCAAGATCTGGCCAAAAAAAATACCCCAAACCCTAAACTGATTAATCAGCTCCCTTATTTGGTTCAGCCTGTGATTGCACATGCTTGCGTTAGCACAAGGAAGAAGGTGTCGTGGGGAGAGAGGAATATAAGGCTCACTCTTTTATTGCTGTGTTAGGTTATGCTGGTTTGAAATTAAACATGAAACTATGAGCTGAGATCATATCATCTACCGAGAGATGTCTACCAATAGTGGGCATTACTCTTACTTTCCATCGATATCGTATGGATTGTGCATGGGGAAAAGAATAGCTGTAGTCGAGCACTTCTTCCACGCTGCATATTGGCCAAGCTGCAAGTCTGTTGTCTGTTCAGAAGAGAAGTGGACTCTCCAAGTACTGAATCTTCAAGGCCAAGAAGGGGCTGCTCTACTGAAAGAACTACATTAGTCAAACACGAATTATTGGACTCCATGCAGCAGTAACTGAATACATTTTTTATTGCCTGTGTTATGCCAAAGGTCAAACTCAATGAGATAATTGTCCTTTATGGCTTTAAAGTGTATAAAAACAGATAAAATTAATCCAGGGGACACTTTTGTGCCTCTAGATGCCTAGCGAGATATCTGCTCTATCTGACTTTCGGTATTTGGGGTCATTCTAATTCACAAGCTGTTATTTCTCTTCCATTATTGGATTTTCTGTCGTTGCAGTTCTCAGCCTTTATAGGCTGTAAGCAGAAGTAATGAGTGAGTAATGTGAGCAGCATCTTTTTTTGCTCTCCCTGCCAACCTGGACCACAGCCACAGTCTCCTTGGTTTTAAGGGTTTTTAATTTTCTATGGTCATGAGGAATGTCTGAACGTCTCCAAGGCAGCACATAGTCTGCAGCTCAGGTTGGAGGCCATTGCTCTAATAAATGGCTCCTCTGAAGAAGGGTCACATAAGGCATCGGGCCCATCTTCTCTGTCCTGTACTAATAAGGAGGAGGGTTTTCTCTGTCATTGTTCAAAGAAGAAGTCTGAGGGACCAGGTCTGAAGTAACAGAAACAGTAGCATGATAGGAAAAAGGCTGAGGAGCCCTGCCATAAGACTTCTCAGGTTATTTCCGTTACCACCCATAAAAGACTTGTTTAATCATAAAGTGAATTTTTTTTTGTGTGGACGGAATTTGACATTTTGTTGTATACTTATGCCTCATCACAGTAGCTTATCAATAATAATGTTTCCTGGCAGGTATTAGCGAATTTTTCTTCGCAACTCCCAAGAGATGTGGGCAAGTGCTATTCTTGTTTTTTTGGATGGGAATCAAGGAATGAGTGTCTTGCCTCATAGTATACATGAAGTCAGTGACAGAGCTGGGAACCACACATACGTGAACTTGAGTCCCTGTCTGGATCTGTAATCAAAGCACCAACTGTCAGTAAATTAAAATCTTAATAATACCGATATATGTGAAAAACATACGCGTCTGAAGACGGATGAAGCAAAATCTATCTGGAAGTTTCTGTAAGATTTTCAATCTTTTTTTTTTTAACCTTTCCACCAGAAATGTATGGAGAATCTGTTTCCTAAGGAAAAAAAAGAAACGTGGACAGTCAACGAATACCAATTCATGGAAAGAAACGAGAGGGGCGTCTTGGCTCTCAATTACACAGATCCTTTGTCGCAGCTCAAGTGTGTTCTTTTGGCCTGCAAGTGGGATGGTTTTCCTACTAAGTCAGACACTGGCAGAGTTTTTATCTTCATCACTTTAATGGAGCATGTCCATTATTCGATGAGTTAATTTCAGAAAGGGGGCCAAGTTTGGAAGGATTAACTGCCAGCTAAAGAAACAAAGCTTTCATGATCTCCTGCATATCTTGCTCGGGGGGGAAATTGATGCAGCTTTCTATGTGTGTGCTCATTTCCAAGTGCCTTCATGAGACATGGCGTGACAAAGGCTGCCAAGTGTTTAGCACAATAAATGGAACCACATTTTAAACACAATAAAAACCTAATGAAACCAGCCTCTTTTAAAGCCACCCACCTTTAGCACAACACATTAGAGGCTTTGTAATAGAAAAGCAAAAGGAAACAATAAAAGATATTTCTTTATGTAAAAAAAGAAAATCCACTCTCTATATATGCATACAAATGCAGGACCCTGAGTGGAAATAAAAAGACTAGCAGATTTAAAGGTATTGCTTAAAAGGCAGCAGAGACAGAACAAGATATGTGTTCAAGGGAAGTAATCTCCACAATGTAGCTAATGACCTTGGGAAAGGACCAGGGAGCACCTGAAGGTGAGCAAAACGCCTGGAAGAAGAGCAGAGAGTGAGATTGCTCATCAACAAATTGGGAATAGAAGCCAATATTTAATGCTTAGAAGTTTTTTTTTCTGCAGCAAGGGAAGTCAGAGAAAGCTTCTCCCTCCTGACTCTGGACTAGCAAAGGAGATGGCTGAGGACCTGGGAGAAGGCGCTGCTCGCTGTGACTCTGAGGGCCACCTGGAGATGTTGCCTGCTTCCAGCCTCGGACCACAGAGATTGCTCCTCTCCCAAGAGCCCAGCGTACTGCCAGGGTAGGCATGAGGGAGAAGTCAGAAGAGGCAGGAGAGGAACGTGCCTTGGAGGGGGCTCCTCTGAGAGCATTTGGGGTCTCCAGCCAGCGCTGTGACCCCTCAGTGCCCACACTGGCTCCTCAGTGGGCCACAGCTTGAGAGAGCAGCACTCCTGGCACTCACAGTAGGGTAGCCGAGCATCCAGCATTCAACAGGCCCTTCGGGATATGTCCTCTCTTGCTAAAGAGAGACCTGCACACGCATACGGGAACCCAAGAAAGCAAACAGCCTGGTAATCAGTATCCGTGGTTCCCTGGCAGCTCAACTTCCCCCAGAAACGAGAGATGGTTGTAACTAACAGGGGGTTCACAAAGGCTGTGGTGGACTAGACAAATTCGGCTGCTTCGGTATCTGATTTCCTCAAGGTGGAATTACTTGAAATTCAATGCAAGATGCTAGAAATGTGAAAACTGAAGACTCTAAGTACAGTATTGAGAAGGTTTTTTATGTTACTTGTTCAGACAGCAACAAAGTCATTTCAATTCTCTGAGAGAGAGAGGTTTTTGAGCTTAAACATATATATATGTGTGTATTCAGAAGAAGGTAGGACTGATACCCTTCTCTGGTCTCACCTTCAGGTGAAGGGGAAGGCGAGATCCTGCTGGGAGCAATACATTTCTCTTTATCTTCTTCTAGTGTAAGGTTTCTCAGGGAAACTCCTAAACAATTGCATAAGTTAAAATGGCTCCAAAGCAGCTCTAACATATGCTGATGGCCCAGATCAGAGAGCCATAAACGGCTTCTGCCCTTCTCCCACATGTCCAACAGAGTGCAGAAAAGCTGTGAGGCACCTGTAAAATGCTTTGAAGCATATCTGGCTTCTAAAAAGAGGTATTTCTCTAGAATATCACAGGGTCTCACATGGTATGGAATTGGCTTCATATATTCATGATATAGAAATGGAAAAGTTTTTTAAGGCTGCCTTGCCTAGACCTGGCTCTCAATGGGTACAAGGAAGCAAACCAGGCCAGTGGGCACACTCAGATGCTCTCATGTCTCTCAATAATTTCCTTTCACTGCTGACTTCAGAGCTTACAGAGCAGAAGAAAGTCATTCGGGTGTCATTCAAGTTTTCTTCCTTGTATGATAAGTAAAAGGTATTAGTCAAATACAGTGTAAGCCTATCTGACTCTTAACCAGAAGATGTGATGATGATATTATTTGCTTTTTTTTTTCTTTTGTGGTAACCTATTTTTGATGGCCTGGGGAAACAGTACATAGTTAGCTCCCCACAGAAGCTTACGATACATCAGAAGTTCCTGGACTGACATGGAGTTTCAGTCACATCGCCTTTGGTTCAGTGACAATGACACTTTTTGTTGTTCCTGAGGTAGCTTTAGCTTTATTCTTTTCAGAAGAACCAATTTCTTGGAAAGGACTAGATTGAATATAAATCAGTGTCCTGAAGCAGCCTGCAAATTTTCCAAACATCTAGTCTGACACTTTTAGGTCCCCAGGTGTCATCTCTAAGGAGAAAACTAGCAGTAAAGATGCCTGCAGTTTGTAAACAATGGCAAGAAGAACATCCTGACAGGAGGCTGTAATGTGTCTTTTTTTTTCTCTTCATTATTTACTTGCTGAAGAGTGAGATTTTTTTCCTCCAGCCCCTTCTAGGTCAGAAGGATCCTGGTCCGTGCCCTGAAATAGCATTTGACACTCGCCGTTTCCACAGCGCATTCTGCCTCAATGATGGGCGCAAAGATAAGCCCTTTGGGAAGCGCCCAGGAGATCTCAACAGAAACTACGCGATATAACTCTGCTTCTGGAAGGTAAGGAAGGGCAACCACCCACCTGCGTGCCCTCCACTGCAAAAAGCATGGATGCAAAGAAACACCCTGAAATACCACAAACCTGTTAAATATGTTTTCAAAGAATAAAAAGGTTTTCTGAGTTGCTGCACAGAGCTATTTCTTCAGCTTTCAGCCACTAGCTTTAACAGACCAGGGAGTTTGCTTACAAATATTTCAACATAAGGCTTTTCAGTTGTTATGAAATGAGTCAAATGTGACTAGAGAGAGCCAGCTGTCGTGCAAGCTTCTCCCCATATTTTTGCCAGCCTGTCGCTATATACAGTACCTATATACCACCATATGTAGTACCTTGGATGCTATGATAAAGGGGCTTGCTAGGCAAGGCTAAAGATAAGAGCTGGCCCTGGGTGTTTTTAGTTCTGAGGAACACATATATGGTCCCAAACACAGGGGACGGAAGTCAATTGCCACCTGAAAAATGACATGTTGTGCCAGTAAGTAACCAGTGTTACTAAGGGCTCCTGAACAGCCCTCTTTGTTTTAGTGGTACTTTTTTATGGTCAGATGATGAGTTTGGTTAATGGACTCAGTCACACACACATTTTTTGAGATTAAGGAATTACATTTCCTTGAATCGGTCTGAAGACTATAAGGATCTGTTCATTTAAGGAACCTCATAGACAATTATGTGGGATGATCAGCAAAAGGCGACCTCTTCCCTTTACCCCAGCTGCCCCAAATCTGGATTTCCTTTACTGGACCTTATTTTTAACAATTTCTTCTCCTCCTGTGTGTTTCTGACACTGCAAATTCAGGTTCCACCTATGGTTGAAAATGCCGCGATAGCTCCTTGACTTTCTAAGGCCAAAAAGAGATTGGTGGGAACACAAATTTTGATCTCTAGACTGTCATGGGGTTTTCTAACTAGTTAAACGGCATAGTCACAGCAGTGAGGGGATGCAAAACTTTCATAGTTCTCAGGGAGATTTTGTAGTCAGATGGCTTATGATTATATCTGGATTTTATGCTCAATGACCAATTAGTATTTTACACCTTTTCCATCCAAAGTAAAGTATTAGTCCTTTCGGTAGGCATCCCTTGGAAAAAGCTGTTTGTGAGGACACAAGTGATTATTCCTGTACCAGAGCCCGGGGACCTGCATAGCTTGGGATTCAGTAAAGGTCTGCCAGACCTCTGATCTGCAGGCTGCTCCATCAGACCAGCCCAGGTCATTAGCAAATACTTGTTGCCACCACCTGATGGTTGTGGGATGACTCTGAAGCAAAGCGAATATTTCTGAGGAGAATTTTGTCTTTCTCCATTCAGCCTGTATTGAGTAGTTGTCACATCACAAAAAAGCACCGCCATGAACTGACACTTCGTTGTCCATCTTTATACAAGAGGCTGGAGGGAAGCGAGCGTGGAGACCAAGAGATCCTCCCCCGTCCAAAGGTTCAGGTCAAGGTTGAGGGTCTTTTGGCTGGGGGCTGGCCAAGCTGGGCAGGCTGGTGCAGGGAGCATGGTTTTGCCTCTGATCAGCTTCTGTGTGTTCTTCGGGAAAACACCAGATTTGAAGGTCCGGAGCTACCAGTGGAGCATCTTTCACCAGCACGGAAAAAATTGCCTTGCTTCCCTCTCCTGCCACTTCCAAATGAACTTCTGAAGCCTGCTGAAACTTTTGTAGCGACTTCCTGCTTGATCCTGGAGACAAGAAGTAGACTTAATACTCTGTTCAGGTAGAGTGGGCCAAATTCCCTGCTGGTGTAAACCAGAGGCAGCATTTTACATAGCACTGTATTTACGCTAACCTCTGCGAACATGCCCTGACAGGAGACTTGGCCCTTTAGCCTCTGGAGCTTTTAGAGAACTTGCATTAATGAAAATAAAATAAGACAAAAGCAACATGAAAGTATGCTCAGACTTCCAGATTTCAAATCTTTTCTTACCCCAAACAGAGCACAAAGGGAAAGATAAATGGCATTTTGTCACAAGCAGTGAGCAGATGATAAATGGGTAGGGTTCATGATCCAGTGTGAGAAAATGTTTATTTTCTTTGCCTGGGGAAAAAAAATAAAGTAAATCCAGCTAACTAACAGCTCAGCTGTTTTCCTCTGCGCTCAGTTGCCCCCACCTTATTGTATTATGGTAAGACTGGCCCACGTCAGGGAAGCTGTTCGTTCCCAGATGCAGCTTCACGGCAGGAAGGCAGGTTGAAGATGTTGTTGTTGTTTTCTTTTATTATCCTCGAAGGTGCCTCCTCTGGTATACCAGCTTGGTGCTGCTCTTTTCGTGTATGCAGGATTTCACCTCCACTCTGTGCTGCGGGTTGGATGTCTCTAATGAGATCGTTTGGACTTGGATTTCAGTTGGAGCTAGTGACTCCAAGCACAAAGGTTAGAAGAAAAAAATGGGATCACTGAATCATTTTTCTCCTCCTCCTCCTCCTCCTCCTCCTCCTCCTCCTCCTCCTCCTTCTTCTTCTTCTTCTTCTTCTTCTTCTTTAAGGGAAGAAGGATTAGGGAAACATACAAAAGGGAAATAAGTGTGTTTCCACATGAAAGTGAAAACCTTGGCTTATCTGAAGTCACCAGTGTTCAAGAGTGGGGGTGCTTTTATTTCAGAAATCAGAGCCGGACTTTTAAGTTACTCATTTGACTAAAATCATGACATTTCTCTCCAGTCCACACTTTTTATAATGCTCATTTCTCCTTCTTCCCTCTTTAATCTGTAATAATATATATATAAAAGAAATTCCTTTTTGGAGAGGGAGCTGAGGGAACGAACCATGCCGAGCCTCTTTAGCAAGTGGTGGAACAGTTCCCCTCTACACTGCAGTTGCTTTTGTTCAAACCCAGCCCTGTCAAAGGGTTTCCATAAGTCAGCACCAACTACTGTCACTCTGGTAGCACTTGAACATAATATACTGGGAAGTGAATAGAGGTCTCATCCTAGTGCCCAGCTGACAATGAACCTACTCTTGAAGAGGAGGTGGTAATTAGCTTCTCTGCTGGCATCCTTAGAAGAAGAATTAGGGATTGATTGGGCTCTGGAGCCCAAATTGCCTACTTGCCACTAAAAGAAAGATTGGCGTATTGTTTCAGAATAAT
This sequence comes from Apteryx mantelli, assembly GCF_036417845.1. Lineage (NCBI taxonomy): Eukaryota > Metazoa > Chordata > Aves > Apterygiformes > Apterygidae > Apteryx > Apteryx mantelli. Next base: position 82,499,844 of record NC_090020.1, on the reverse strand, counting down.
GTGAGAAAGGCTGGTACGGCTCCCATTCAAAGAGTCTGCAGTGAGATGGGTCTTGCGTGGTGCAAGCAAGCAACAGTCCATTGAAGAGAAATTCAATGGGTGATCTTGTCCGGGAAAAAGGTTTGTCTCACCTCATGATTTATGGATGAGACTTGCTCATTTGATCACTGTTTCATGCTCCGCATCCCTAACCCAACCACGTCACAGGACGGCAGGAGGAGGGAGGAACGCGCCACTCCGCAGCTTGCACGGCTCGTCCCCGTCCCCGACCCCACGGCGGTGGCCCTCCCTGGCTCCCGCCTTGCGCAGCGCGTCCATCAGACAGCCTGCTCTGTAATATCGCAGGCGTCAGGTGGAAAAGCATTTCAGAGATCCCAGAACAAAATGACTGCTGTGCCAGCGTGACACTTTACATGAACAACAGAATCACAACAAAATTTAAATATATAGCAAACTAGTGATCAGAGGGTTTCGTTTCTTAGAAAATGATACTTCTCCTGTTGTATGTAATAAAACTCCTAACTTTATGGAAAATATTTGTAGGTACTGTTTCATTCCTGTCGGCTAGCAATCACAGCAGGAATGACAATATTGTTGGGAAATAGTACAAACCACAGTGGAACATCTGAAAGCTTGGCTTGCTTCAGCCTGTTTTCCGCACAGCAGACCCTGACTTTAATATCTCATCTTAACAGAGAACAATTTCTCTGGGAAAAGCAATAATCACACAATTTACTCACTGTGCCGCTGTATAGTTGCAGGCTTTCAATGGGAAAGGAGGCGAGTCATTTGGATTTCTATTTTAATTGAATACGGCACTGAAAAAATAGACATTGCTGAAAACTTCAGACGTGTTCATCTTATTTTTGGCTGAGAAATCAGCCTCTGTATGCTCAGAGACACCTTGCATTAATGAGTAAACTTCTCAAAATGAGTAATATGGGAAAGGAGAGGAAATCAACTTTTCCTCAGATAATCTTTTGTGAAACCCAAATCTCACAGCCAACAGGTTAAAGTGTGAAGCCAAGAATGCAGTCAAAACAGCCTAAATGTCATGCTGGCCTGGCCAACAAATTAACAGAAGGCATGTTAATGTGTGCCAGAGGGTGTCTTTGATAAGGTAGTGAGGGCAATTGTCGGTATTAGGTGTTCCACATGAACTCTGATTGGGGTTGTCTAAACTAGGCCTTTCTGCCTCTTCCAAGGACTCCAAGCCTTAGGTCCCCTGTATGGTACAGAGTGCTTAGAGGTGACCCAGGAAATCTTTTTCCATCCTCGCCTTCTTTCAGAAATGCCTGCGCTATAAATTCCACCTCTGTCCTGGCAGTTCACTACAACGCTGGTGATTATACTCTTTCAAGATGTTTTGAGCGCAGGAGAGAAACAGGAATATTACAGAAAATCACCCCGGGGAGCACACAGGTGATCAGTGTCAGTGGAAATTGTCTGCAATTTTCATGCAGTGGGCGACGTTTCATTACTTCACCGACGGGAACATCTGGTGGCCACTTCTGCAGCTGTGAAGGGTTAGAGCAGACCGAGACTCTCGCAGGAGACATTGCTTGAAGGCTCAGCCCTGGGATTAGGGGGAGAAATGTGAGTGGAGGCCACAAGAGGAGGGGAGAGGGTATGGTAGAGAGCGTGGAAGTAGGAGACGCTGTTAAGGCAACTTTTGTTAAAAAAAACCCAAACAACTACTGCATGCTAATTACTGACTTCTGTCTTATCACTCCTTTAAAGTGTGAATTTAATGCTGCAGCATGATACCTCTGGAGACTGAAGATCTCTATCCCCAGGACAGACGTCGCGAGGGAACAAGCTGGGCAAACTTTTTCCACGTGAGCTTGCAAATGTGTTTCAGCTTGCTCGGTAGCAATGAGGAGGAGAGCCCCTTCCAAGTAAGGAGCGAACAGAAATCCCACAGCTCTTCCAAGTACGCAGTGCGGGGCCTCCAAAGGAAATGCTGCAACTTCTGACGTCGCTGGGCCTGCGGTGCAGCGGAGCAGTTAAGCACAAGTTAAAGCACAAACTAATTTAAGTGCATGGTTAACTGCTTTGCCAAGTCAGGAATAACAAGCTTGTCATGTTTCGCACCCCGGGTTTAAATGCGTGGCTGAACAGAGCTGAACCAAGGCCGGCGTGAAGGTTTACAAGGAGCACTCCGGCTTCGCAGGCGTTCACTGCGCCGGGATGGCTAGTTTCACGCTGGTGTTAATTCCGCTGGCGTGAAAACTGGCTGAATTCGGGGTTGAATCATAAGCCTGATGCACTTTGCTTTCCAACGTTTTTTGCAGCGGGGTTACTACGTGCAGCGGCTGGGAGCGCCGGGACGGATCGCGATTCCCGTTGTCCTGGAGATACGGCAGTGAGATTCTGCTGCCGATTTCGCTCAGTCCGGCTGCATCAGCATCACTCGCTGCCACCCTCCCTCACCCCTGCGCATGGCTCGGGCTGTCTCTTTGCATCTTTCCTTCGGATTGCTCGGTTTTTCCTCCAGGCGATGGCTGCAAAACAGCGACTGCTCAGACCTGCGCGAGAGCCCCGTGCTGAGCGCCCAAGAACCACATGCAGCTCCGCCACCGGAGCCTGGGAATCTGCGCCGCATGGAGCAGCGCAGGCCAGGGCCAGCACATGGTTCGCATCACGTTACTGTGTTTTATTTCCTCGAGTTATTTTTATTAATGGCTGTTTCCAAATAGACTTCCTGAGCTGTGTTCACAATGCACTTGCTAGTGTAAACTCGAGGATATCCACACCTCCAGCTGGTTACATGAACGCTGTATTTCTGTGCCTTAACTGAACGTGAAGGCGATCTTTGCCAACTGGAAGCTTGCACCTAATTTGATACCTCCCAGAACCGATGTGGGGTTGTACGAATTCAGAAGGCAGTCCACAAATGGGATTACAGCATCACAGTCTTGTGTTACAATGCTGGAACGTAACTTAGATAAAGCCTCGTTTCTTTTCCAATCCATTTTCTAATGACAACGTTACTCCCCCCAGTTAGAATATATGCCTTGTTTGTGTGCTGCATTTTTGTTTATTTTTTCTGGTTGAGATGAATGACTTTTTCCTTAAACGCTTCTCATACTTCACTGAGCCACTTCTTTGCTACTGGGATATGGGGGCTGAGCTATTTCAGAGCAGTGGTCAGCCTTAACTAAGGACAATGCTGTTTCCTTTGGACAGGAGGCAGCAGCTTTTAACTCTCCCATTTAGCTAAGCCCTTTCTTCAACTGACTTAAGTAGAAGGCTGAAAATCAGTGATAATGGGTCAAATCCACAGCTACTAGAGATGAATGCACTTGGCCCTATTGCAATTGGATGTTATCACACATGGCCCAAATAACTTGAATCTCTGAAAAGAGCGGTTAACTGAGCGGTTAAATTTTATTATGCTTGACATTTTTGAACTTTCTAGACTGCAGTTTGAGGAACTCTAATGGTCTGAGGAGCATTCATGTGTAGTCCATAGAGAGGTGGCTAGTCACAGGCTAATTATTATTCTGTTTGTTTAAGGAAAACTAAAATACTCACTCTTGCTTTTTAATGGTGCTTTCCCCTGGAAGCTTTGCAGTAGTTAGCACAGAGACATCCTAGTGACTGAGAAAGAAAGACGTGGCTAGCAGATTCATAAGGCAGAGGGGAAGTGCCTGCATCGAAATTTATGTACTTGTTTGTGGTCTGCTCACTACTAAATGTTTCAGGATCCTCATTCTGGATAATAAATTCTTTAAAACAAAATAGAAAAATTGCACTAGACGAAGATTTTTTTTTGTTGTTCTATAGTCATAAATTTCAAGGCCAAGCAGAACCGTGAGGTTCATCTGCTTCCCGCTTACCACAGGCCGCAGAACATTACTCAGTAATTCCTACATCAAGCTCTAAATTCTGCTGTCAAATCCTAGCCGGTCTTGACATAAAAACAGAAAGCAAAGGAAAATGCCCCTCAATGTAGGCAAGGTATTTCAGTGGTTAGTTACTTTTACGTGCTGTGGGTGAAGACTGACCTTTGTAAATAGTGAAAATGTTATGGGCGAATTTTTAACTGCAGCTTCCCACTTATTACAGGGTTTTTTGAAGAGGAACTTCATGTTAATTCGGTCTTGCGTAAATTTAATGCTTGGGGAAAATAAGAAGTTAATAGCACTGATTTCTTCCAGGCGTTCAATAAGAGTAGATTTGCAACATTAGCTATGCAGCTAATGTGTGGTGTTTTAGAAGTATGCTGCATTTACTATCAAACTGACTTCTCAGTGGTAGAGGTGAACCAAAAGGTACAGCTGAGCATGTTAGCATCCAAAAGAAAAGCCTTGCACCATCATCTGCTGGCCATGACCGCCGTCCCACAAAACCCAGCTGAGGCAAGAGCCAGATGCAGTGACCATAAGGGAAGAGAAGGGTCAAGAGTGGGTTTCTCAAAACAACAGAGAGAGAAATTGTTGTCTGAGTAGGCCAAGAATAGAAAACCAAGAAAAACATCTAAAATAACCAATAGGCCCTTTAGAAGCAGGAAGGTGAAGGATTCAGAAATGATTAATGTTCCATGCTGAAATAAAATATTTTTTAATTTTTCTACCATCAGATAGCTGTTTTCTGTGATCTTGTTCATAGAAATGAATCCACATCACATCCCTGCCTAGATGCCTAGCTCAGATGAGGGCTACTAGATACCCTAACCAGCATCTCGAAAGGGAAGGACGTGATAGTATTCATACTTGACCACTTCTATTTCCCCGGTCCAAATAAGCAGCTAACTTGTTATAAGGGGCTAGTTAGTGGGCAGCATGGTTAGATTGAAAATGAATTCCTAAATGAGAGCCCTTTTGAAATTCCTTATTACTTATTGTTTCCTGAAAATTTGTATTGCTGGAGGAATTAATATATTGCTGGAAGCTTCACAGGTGCCATATTATGAAATGCATTTTCGGAGCATGAGAAAAATAGTCTACAAACACACGTGCTGTATTCGGATATCTAGCAAACCACTGATTATCCTCCAAGAGTTCTTACAAGCAGATGCCTAAGGTAAGAGTGTAGAAATAGAGTTTAGGTGCAACAGGCCCCTTTCATCTTCCTAAGGGACTTTCTGCACCAGATATTGCATTATGAACAGTTTGTTTAATAGCTACCAATGGACCTGCCCCCCCACTAATGTGTCTAGTTCAAAACCTTTGAATGGGTTCAATTTTATGACTTGGGTCTCTACAACCTTGCAGCAATGAGCTCCTCAGAATTGTGAATTGTGTGATAGCACATTTTCTTCATTCTGTGTGTGCTTTAAACCTGCTGCCTAGATCTTCTATTTTGAGAGATGTTAAGTAATAATTCCCTATAAATTCACTTTCTCCATAGTGTTCATAATTTTATAGATATCTGTCATATCCTTCTTTCAGTTGTCTATCTTCCAAGCTGAAACATCTATTTAGTTTCACCTAGTATAGAAGTCATTTCATACTTCATAGTCTGATATTTTCATTCATTTCATAGCCTGATTATCCTTGCTGCCATTCACTGTGCCTGTTATAGTTTTACTATATCCTTTTGAGACAGGACAGGCTGAACTGCATGAGGTATTCAGAATATGAAGGGTTTTTTTTTTTTTTTTTGGATCATTATAGGCTGATATTTTCAGACACCTAATCAAAATGAATCCAATATCTCTTTCTTGAGTGGTAAGCCTGAGGAGCTAAGTTAGAACTCATGGTCTGTTACGTGAACTCAGGGTTTATTTTTCCCCCCAGTGTGCTCATTACTTTATTCTCATGTATGTTACATCTCACCTGTCATCTCACCATTTAACCTTTCAGTATTGTGAAATACTTCTGCGGCCCTTTGCAATCACCTCTGTATTTGATGAGCTTGAATATGTTTTCTTTTCCATTTAATCACCAGTAAACTCTTTCATTTTGTTATTTGACTCAGCTTATGAATCCCTTAAATAGCAGAGATCTTCAGGCCACATGTGGTAACCTCTCCCCAATTTGCAATCTGACCACATATTCACTGTTGAGCTGGAAAAGACTTTTATTTTCTATATTTTAGCAAACAGTAAATGCATAAAAATGGATCATTGATTACTGGAAGAAGAGCAATTTTTTTTTAAACTAGCTTTTTTAAAGATAAGTAAAAGTAAAATGGTAAAGAAAGCATTGCTCCATGTCAGAGATCTCTTTCAGGTTACCATCAAATTACATTTTTAAAGCTTTTGTTTCTCAAAAAAGAATTCTGTTTACATTTGAGCTTAGTGAGTTTTACCTTCCTTATCCTCCTTTGCCTTCTCCCCTGTTTCATGGTTCAAATGTTGTATTGCATGCCTTCCCCCATACCTCATCCCGTCAATTTGCCCAACTTTGGTTCTCTGTAGCCATATAAAAGAGGTCCATGTTGGTAGATCATTAAAGATCATTGAGACAGATACAGGGGCAAAATTTATCGTCTCACAGTAAAAGGAATAAATATTTAGGATGATTTGTTTGAAAATAGCTTTCTTTACACATCCATGAATTAATGGCTTTAGACTGTTGATGGCAAAGCACAAACCACATGAAACTGATTACACATTACTTCAGCTCCCATGACCATATATATTTGTGAATATTAATCAGGGGACACTAAATAATAAGACCAGACAAATTAAGCAGGGAGGCAAAGACAGGCACGTGAGTAACAGATAAGAGAAACATTTTGCGTAACGAAACACATAAACCATATAATCTGGAGAACATATAACACAGAATTGACAGAAAGGGAGATGTGGACAAGCACATGCAGGACAAAGGATTTCTTAGAAGAAAGTTTTTTTGTCAGGGATCATTTAGATAATGTGTTAAATCATAAACTTAATGCCAGCTTAGTTATGCATTTCACAGTATGTGAGTAGGAAAATGTTCCAGTAGAAATCATGCAGGACGTCTGAAAAAGCCAAGTCAGCCTACAGTTTGGTCCGTGCTGAAGAAAGAAATAATGCTAGAATGAAATGATTGGAAATTTCTTTTTCTTTTTCCACAGGCCCTCTCTGTGATACCTGGTGTATGGCTACACTTATGTGCACCAGGGTAAGTCCTGAGAACAGGGCCTGCTGGTCACCCCCTTGGCATGTCTGGGACACGCTGTAGCTCATGAGCACCCATGGTCCATCTCTGCATAGTCATGTGTCTTGCCTCTAACTCCAGCCCTGTAATCTCAGAGCTACCTCCCTCTCCTCTCTGTGAAGGAAACCGATGCTGAGAGGGTTCCTAACAGCTTATTCCACTTAAATGACTGGAGATGTCCATGATGAATCCAGGCCATAAAAAGGAAACACGGAGAAGCTAGGTAATTACAGAATGGTGAGCTTTAGATCAAACTCCAAAAGAAAGGAAAAAAAGAAACTCGGAAACTAAAACAAATAGTCAAATAAACTTAGAAGATAAAAAGAAGAGAAACAACCAATATGGATATGTCAAAAGCAGATCTTGTCAAATCAATTCCCTTCTAGAAGGAGCAATAAGGTTTGTCAATATGGGAAAAAAAGTAGGTGTGATTTTTCTTGACAGGAGTGAGGTGTGATTGTACTTTTGACACTGTCTATCATGACAGTCTATCTGTTAAGGCAGCTAAGGATGTACAGTCCGAATGAAACTACTGTGCAAAACTGAAAAGTTATCAAGATTTATCGTCAAACTGGAGAGAGTGAAGTTCTGCAGGGACATGTCCAGTATTATGGTATTTTAATTAACGACTTGAATGACAGAAGAGAAGGTATGCCTACTGAAATCGCAGATGATGTGATGCGGAAGAGAAATGGAGGTGGCAAGCCTACTTGAGGATAGGTTTAGAATTCAAAATGATCTTGACAAATTGGAAGAATGACCTGAATGAATAGGATACAATTCAACAAAAGTACAACACAGTAGAAAAAGAATCAGCTATAAAAATATAGGAGGGATAATTACCTGTTGCTGAGACTTCAGCTGGACAATTTAGTTCTGTTTTGAGCATTGCACATGAAGAAGGCTGTGAACCAAATGGAGACTGGGCAGAATTTCAGAGGACAGCAACAGTAATGATCTGAGGTTTAGAGACTGCAACAGCTGGGAAAGACTGAAACAACTAAGTTATTTAATTTATAAGAGAGACAAAGTAGACATCATAACCATTCCCAAACACATTAAAAATACTGTGTTAGGAAGGAGAAACCAAGTAAGATTTGCTATCCATGTCTCCTAGGTGTAGGACAAGTAGTAATGAGTGAAAATGGCAGCAAAATTCTTGTAAGTCTAATAGTATTAGGGAATTTATTGTTGTATTATATTACCCATGAATAATAGGTTCGAAAAACATCTGCATGAATGACACAATAATGTGTGGGAATGGGCTGTATAGCCTGTTTGTGAAGATCTTTTTTATCCCTTAACTCTCTGATTATAATAATGAAGTGGGGAATCAGGCACTCTATAGGAGAGAAACCTGTTAGCAGAAGTTACAGTTTCTCTAAGTTATCTGTAAGTTAGATCAAAGATGGACACCCTACAGCATGATCCAGGGCTCCATGTATATGGCTTATCACCTTGCTGTATTTTGTGAAAGGGACGTGGTTATTGGACAAAAGCAATGTATATGTTGATAGGAGAGTCAGGAAAGGTGTTAGAAAATATTGTCTGGCCCTCAGCAAAGAAAAGGTTTCCTATAAAAAAGCATATTCAAAATATTTAGAGTTCATGAATCAGTTACTGAAAACTACAGCAGTCTTGTGAAATTACCCATTGCCTTGTTCTTAATTGAACCAATAGCTAAATAGGTGGTAATAGTGGCAATTAATCATAAAGATTTTTTCTTGTACTTTTAGTTATTTCGAGAGAAGCCAGAGCTCCACGGGGTCACATCTCCTACAAAACTACTTTTGTTGGGGAAATGTAGCGAGACCATTTGTCAACTTTAAGAATGCTCATTTTGGCTGAAAGTCTATTACCTAGGGAGCCCCCAAAATGATGAATTTACAGATTGGTGATGTCAAGGCAACTTGCCGGATTCTTTTCCCTGGTCTTTCCTACAGGGAAAAAGCAATGCTGAATTGATACTTTACATACCTTTTCTCTCCTTTTCTCAATGCATCTAACAAGCAACAGACAAAAAAGCTAAGGCAAAGTCACTATAACTAAATAATCAAAGTGTGTGATTTACAGTTGAACATGCACGTTTGCCATGATAAATGTTTTTTTTCTTTTTAATAGCCAGTTTTAGAGATGATATGGACTGTTTATGTATGGTTAATTAAAAAATAATTATCCTCAGCTAGGAGAACGAGAAACAATAAATGTGCCATAAAATCTAAACAAACACAGAGGCTGTCACCGTTTCTTTAAATCACAGCTAAGAACATTTATTGCAGTGGTTAAAGACATGCCGCAGCAGATAGTCCAGGTAAGCTGGTGAATATAATAGCAAATACCACCCAAAAGGATGTATATCAATATCCTAAACCATCTCATTGTTCGTGTTAGTGGACTTCGCATTATCATGAAAAAAGAAATAACTCAAACTGTATCATAAAAGCTTGTAAAAAGCGGCATCTCTGTCTTCCCAACTACTTATTTTTAGGAATCTGATTACATAGGAAACAATTAGCTGATGATGACCACTTGTGTTTACAGAGAAAGAAGAAAATCTCCCACCCTGATCTACTCTGGCTAGGCACTTTTACCATATTTCTCTAAGTACTTACATATCCCACTCTGAAGGAAAATGTCTTATCCCCCAAACTGGAGAACCATTGCTCACTGAAATTGATGCAAATCTTGTGTGGAAAAAGATCAATCTATCTTGAGTGGAAAAGAAACACAAAGCAATGGTTATAGGTGTAACCCTACCATATGAAAGTGTTGTAACAGCAGTGGCGTTAACTATTTATTCTCACTGATAAACTTGCAGTCGTCGCTATCTACTCATAGGAACTCTCTGAATGCTTTGGGGCAGGGCTGTCTAATACCTGGCCTATTTTCTGCGCGAACTATATATTTTCCTATCTAGATCACAAGGGCCTTTGAAATCATCCTCTATGAGTATATATGCATTGACAGCACTCAGTAGATAATGAGGATAGTCATAAATTGCCAGCAATGTGAATTATGATATACAGACTGTCATAAGTCAGTCCACTCCACTCAATGGTATTGCGGGTTAAATGAAGTCTTCAGGTGTGATGTTTCAGTGAGATGTAAAGAAGCTAAATTCCTTCTATTATGCAAAGTCTGTTTTCTATCTTATGCTCGGGACCTATGTATGTGTGTGTCCACTTTTTGCTGGAGGGAAGAGTTTTTACTGGCATGGGTAAGAAGGCTTGTGTCCCAAAGAGGATCATTTTAATCCGTAAATCCAGTTTCTACTCTGAGCAAAAGCTACTTCTTCTAAGTCCAGAAACTGATGGGAGGCCTTCTCATTAAAACTGCATGCATGATTCCTGCAAATTCTCACCCTTCCTCCTTTCTCCTATTAGCCAAAAATAGTAATAATAATAAAAGAAGCTGCCAGAAGAATACCTCACAACGTGTGGCTGAAGAACAGTCTGTGTGCAACCAACAGATATGATGGCAGGCACATTTCATGAGTTGCATTTATAACTTGTTTTGAATTTGGCCAAGCACACAAAATATCTTGGACATCGAAGAGTCAGCTAAAACCTTCCTGCAAAAAGCACTGGTCTACTGGTGCTCCCTCTTCTCAGGTTCGTGTCAGGAAATAAGAGTTTTGCCCAGCAGTCTTCTCTTGGTTAAGTGCACTTCAAGCATGCAAGCAGACTCATGAGTCCCTTTTTCTTCCTCACTCTCCAGGCGAACTTTTGTTCTTTGTGCTGGATGATCCAGCCTTGATCCATCTTTTCCAGTGTAACTGGGTTTACAGGCAAAGAGAGTGGGTAGTGGAAGAGGCTTGCGTTGTAAAAATGGCTGTATTCCGCTGGAAATTAATGAATAACATAATGGCAACACCGGATGCATGTGTCTAGACCGCAGAAGGCTGCAACATGTTAGAGAGTTATTTTGGTTTGAAGGACAGCCCAGGTCTGTGAATACTCAAACTCTACATTGCTGTCCTCTTGGAGCGGATCTGGGCCTGAGGGCCTAGATAGAGGTGTCCAGGTTACTTCTATAATCAATGAAAATGATAAGCAATTCAGGTCACTAAGACTCTAATTCAGCATCCAGAGGAGCTTCTTCCCATTGGGTAGAGCTCGTAGGCCAACTTCGCTCTTAAATTGAATGCCTCAGTACCCAGGGTTAAGGAGAAATGACTACTACTATTGGTATGCCTGTCAGTATTTTAACATGGCACCTCTCTAATAAGCAGTATCAAATGAGGGCAAATTCTTCTTCATTTTAAAGGCTAAGGAAATCATTGACTCTTAACAGGATTGTCTATAGTATAGTGACATCACTGATATTTTACTGAAAACAAACACATCTAATGGCCAATGCTGAACATAAATGTGCATACTTAAAAAAAGATGAAGGATTAATCCAGCACCAAAAACCTAAGAATGAAAGAAATCCAATTACTGAAAAGTGACCAAGACCAAAAAAACCCCCACCAAAATCGATTCTAGAGACCATATACATTGCAGCACACACAGGACACACAAAAGGGAAAGTATCAGTACTTGGAGCAATATGGGCTCAAGTGCACTGGCTTCCATGCAAAACATCAAATCTTGCATGGAGATGAGTTTTACTAGTTACAGCTACTATCTGTGACTTATAGAACTAGTCCTGTTCTTGATTTTCAGTAGTCAAACCTGGTTTTCCAGGTGGTCTCTTTCTAGCCTCTGTTATTGATCTTGCTGGCACTTGAAACTTATTAGAGACACAAGTGAAATAACTATCCTTATTCCCCATCACACACCACAATCAAGTTCTGTGGACAATCCCACAATCCTTATTGTTCTCAGACTGTGATTTTTTTTCCTTTTCTTGTCTTTCTTTTGGCCCAGATGTGATATTCTGATAATACCACTTCTCCCTCCAAGTCGAAGCTCAAGTATCTTTATTTAATCCACTTCACCAAACCTCTGTTCATCTCTGATTTTAACTAATAAGGCAGTGTCCTGATGTTCCACATTCCTAATACACTTTTTCCTCTTAAAAATACAGCTGAAAATTTCTTCTTTCTGCTCCATTGTTCTGAAAACTCATAGTATCAAGAAGAGCCAGTAAAGATCCTATGAACAACACACAGATCATATGATATTCCAGGATGAACACGTGTACGTACATAGATATATACATATGCAGACACATACCCTTCAGAGCAGGGGCATGTGTACTCGACAGGAGCAGTATAGACCCAGGACAGGTCAGAAAGACAAATGTTGCTGCTTGATTCTCTGTTCTCCAGTGCTAATGTCTTGCCCTCAGACTTCAGTCCTCTTATCTGCTTTTACAGCTTCTCACATTGCCCCTGTCAGCTCCACTGAATAAATGATGTCATCCTTGTCTGCTTGAATGTTTACCTCTTTCTATGCTGCCCTTGGCACAAAATACTCTTCCCCAAACTAATCCATCCTGAAAGCCATTTTTCTTTTCCTTCTGATCTACCCTCAAGGCCCACAGCAACATGGCAGCTGCAAATGCCTAAGTAGATGCTAAGAATGCAAAAGCTTTTTTGAAGTATCTGCCTCCTGCAGCAAACCCTACAATCTCAAAGTAGGCACCTGAACTCCCTACACAGGCATGGGAGGACTCAGGCAACTCAAAATACAACTGACTAGAAAAAGCTGATTAGAGTTAGCCTGCTCAACAGAGAGCTTTCAAACTCGTGAAGGGCTGGTCCGTGTCTGAAAATCACCACCACGCTTTATGACTTAGTTTTCTTCCTTGGAGCTTCAGGGACACACCACCCACTGCTCTCTGATCAAAGCCCAGAGCCTCCAATGGAAAGAAGCCAAGAAAAGGAACTGTTTTCCTCTACAATGGAAGGAAGCAGCAACAACAGCTGCAGTTGATGCCGTGTGTTTGTACACCAGCTCAGTGGCTAGACTGTTCAGCCAGGAAACACAAGTGACAGACTCAAATTCAGTTTCTTCACATGCCTGAGAACATCCAAGCCTCTACCATGCTTTGAAAGAAAGTGGCAGACAAATGTCTTTCTCTGACAGACATCTCCTCTAACAGGCATGCTGCTATCCCTCCCCAAAAACCTCTGCAACAGTCCACGGAGAGGAATGGCTTATCCATGAATCCTGATGGAGCCTGGACAGCCAGGTGAGGGGAACTCAGGGCATGTGCTAAAATCAAGTGTCGCATGCTTGGGGAGCTTCTAAAACAGAAGAAAATTAGGGTAAGGTGGTAGCTTTTTAGAGAATGAAAAGCTTGTACCTTGCCAAGGACTTTGGTCTCTCCCAAGATTATTCTCATTTTCCTCCAGGCTTATATCATTTGTCCTACAGAAGAGCCAAGAAGGGACTCTAGGTTTCTGAAGCCCTCAGCTAGCATCCTATTTCCTTAGTCTTCTGCACTGCAGCTACTTGTTATGTCTAAGTTTATTACTGCTCTTTGGAGGGCTATGTATTTATTTACACATTGTCCAGTATAATGAAACCATGATCCAGGCTAAGTGTTTTAAAAGAACTAAAATTATGCAAACGGTAACAGAAAAAATGATGGAAGTCTGTATGAAATTGGAGGAAAAAGTGTATCTTCTCTGAGTGTTGGTTCCTTCTTTACAAGCTCTGTTGTACTGTGTAATTCTGTGCTAGGTTCGGAGTATGTTCGTCACTTGATACAACATAATCTGAACAAAGAGCTATTTAACAAGCATTTTCTCTTTATCTTCTTACTTACATGTAGCAAAAAAACAGCAAGTGAGCCATTTAAATAAATTATGTTCCTTCCCTTTAATTGAATTTACTGGTTTCAATATAATTGCAGACTCAGGACCATTGTTTAATTTCAGGATTTAGTAAGTGTTGTCAGAGCCCTTGTAGATCTCCCTAAGGGATGCACATGAGGCTGATGAACTGATTCCTGGGTTCACTTGTGCCATGTGGTCTTAAACTTCATTTACCCCAGATCAGTCTGTTTCTTCCCTTGACTTATGTGGCCCATCTCTGAACATCTTGATGGGTTATACCTGTAGGAAAATATTGCCCTGTGTATGCAGCCCCCTTATACCTCCAGGCTCATTGCTAGCCTCTTACTCTTCCCTGTAGCTTCTGTTTCTCTTGCACAGAAGCAGAAGAGGACAGGATCTACAAGGATTCAGCTAGTACGCTGTCTCCAAATACATCTACATGATAAGGATGTCGTTTAGACCAGTTGATTTTTGTCTGGTGGAAATAACACAATAGCCATCCCCACACAGATGCTTTTCATGATTTATCAGTGCACTTGTTCACAAGCTCCTTCCTTCCCCCAAACTGTCATACATGCATTGTGCTGATCCATGGCCTTAGTTTTAGGGGGTGGTAAGAGCACCTGATATCTGTAAACTCAGCATGCTTCAGCACAGGACAGAAAGGAACAGGCTGCTGAGAGCAATAATCAGATTAATTAAGATGAATAAGAAAATATTTCAAAGACCTATTTTTGAGCTATACCAATGGATCTCTTTCATTTAAAAAAGGATATCAAATTATCATTAGTTTCTTTAGGTTTAAACATTAAAGAAATACTTGTAAAAAACATCTAGTGCCCTGATGATCAGTTAATCTTGACTCACTACCATCTATCTGGTCAATTTAGCCAGCCACTGACTCAGAAAAATAGCTACAAATTCTACTTTCTACTCTCTCCTTCCCTCTACAACATGAGCATCCTCATGTTTCCTTCAAATATCAAGGAAAAAATAAAGTATTCTCAAAGGTCATAAATTATTCCCTCAAATAACATTATGTTTCTTCCTATACAAATGTTAGTACAAATCTCACCTGCTCACAGCTATGGAAAGTAAGAATTTAATGAGATAAAATTGGAATCAACCATAACAGGTAAACTCTTTTCTTTAAGCAGCTTGAACTCAACTTGTGGGCCAGAACCAGAGAGCAACAAATCATTAGTCCTCTGCAGCAAATTTCACCAATACTAAAGAGATTTAACTAAAGATTTAAACAAGGCAAAAGGAATGTAAAGAAGGGGAAGAAATATTGAGAAGGCTGGATATGTGGAATAAATGTAGGCAAGAGGTAAGGAGTAAACATTTGAGTACTGAAGGACAATGGCACACCATAAAGATTCATATACGTCATGGTCCCTCTATTATTAGATCCAATTTAATTTTTTAGATAAACTATGACAGAAGGTACAACTCTAAAGTCTGTTTGTAAGCTATATATGTATGCTTGTTGAACAGCAAAGTTCAAAATCTCCATGCCGACGTCAACCCAGGTACACCTTTGTGAAGAGGTATTAGTTTAGATAACAACAACACAGTCAGACTGCATGACTCTGTCCCTTAGGTGAAATAATTAAATGCATAATCATACTGTTTCTGATTTCAGAGCTAGCTCTCTTGATGCATAGCCTGGGGTCATTTCACCAGGCTCTCTATGCAGATAAATAGATCATATTGTGTTTATGTGTTATCCGTTGCACTGGAATTATTTAGATCTGATAGGAAATCACAACCTTTTAACTAAGAGTCTAGAAATGCAGCTGGTGCAGGTCAGAGCTTATAACTACAGTAAGCATTTAATGTAACAGTAAAAGAGGTTAACAAACATCTAAGAGAGTTTGAAGGAAAGAGGGAGATCTGTATTCCCCAAGCAACCTACTAAAACCAAAACCAGTTTTGCACTGGGAATTTCTATGTACCTTACATTTCATCGTGTACTCACGGTGGGTCAATCACCTTCGGACCTCTTGATATCTCTGCAGCAGGATTGAGCTCTCAGGACAGGTTTTGTCTTAGTCTTGAGTCTGCTGCCGGGTCACCAGCTCCTAAAATGAACAGAAGTTGCGACTTCAGTGTTAGCAAGAACAGAATTTGATCCTAACCTGGGTAAAATTTTCATGAGTCCTGCAGTTCAGAGACAAAACCATCCACCACATTTATTGCAGTTCTTGATTATTGCTATTTTTTTATACACAGTGTTTTGTTCAGCTTATTAAATCTGTACATTTAAGTGATTCTTCTCTATACAGAAGTGAATATTCCCTTCCTTCATTTCCTATGAGATAATCCCATATCTTCCCTGCGGTTTAACTTCCTGAAAACACCACAGGAATATATAACTGGTAACATGTGGTGCCACACAATAATAACTTTTACCAAATAATTGAACTAAAAAGACATCTCAAAAATCCAAAGAGCTGTTTAACAAAGTGAACCCGTTAGGAAATAACTACGAATTAACAACACCTTGTTTTAGTGGTTTAAAGTCAGAATCAGCTACTGTAACTATTGTTGCTGCTGTTGAAGACAATGTGCAATTATTTCCCAAGTGGAACATACTTGAGAAATCCAGGAAATCAGAAGGTGTGATGAAGGTCTACAAGCAGGTATGCATAAAAAGAAAAGGAAGAAAGGATATCCACCAAAAACATAGAGTTACCTAGAAAATCTACCCTCTGCTGTTGTAATCTTAAACACGTAATCCAGCACTACTGGCAGTGTTCAGCAAGTTGGCTGCTATCATCTTACCTTTTTTTCATGGAAGCAGTGGATAGATGCGTCTTTTGAGTCAGGATCTCAGTGCTGATTTGTGCTCCTTCCAAGTCCTTTTTTTGTAAAGATTTAAGAATAAGCTTTTTGAATAAAAGGAGTGCTGATTCCCTCTTTCTCTCCTTATTAGCCGCTATTCTGCACCCACTAGTGCTGAAGGTAGTCCCCTGCCAAATAATTTGTTTAGATTTAAAAATCAACTTTAGACATGGTGCTGAGCTCCCAAACTCATGCTAATGAACTATTTTGATACTGCCAGTATATCAGTCAAGAATGATGTATACGTTTGCAATGAATTTTTTTTAAGCTGAGTTCTTGTTGGAACATTAACCCTGTCTCCAGCTACAAAATAAGACTTTTGCTTTTCTTGCATCAAGTATTTTCACGTAATTACATATCCCTCTCTCATCAGCGACAGGTCTTTTCTGAAAAAGGTTCCTGCCATGACCATCCTTTGGAATGATCTCTGTATGAATTTGCAAGCAGAATGCAGGGTTAACTGTTGTTTTCTAATTAATTCAGAAGATCTGATAGTTTTTCACAGATATTGGATATACTGATGTCTCAACTGACCCTGACTGAATATATCTTCTCTTATCAGCTCTGGATCATGAGCAGTCCCAGCTCTTTCTCTAAAGCTTGAAAGAAGGACTACTTGGAAATCCCAGACAGAAAACAGGAATAAGCCAAGGACCCATGGATAAAAGCATGGAAAATATGGGATCACAGAGATGGGACTGCAATAGCAGAGTCTATTAGGTCACATTTTTACTGGTGAGTTAGAACAAAAACAGAGAGAGGAGAATCCGTACCAGTCTCTCGGTGCGGTTGGATTTTATCCTCCTTTATCCAAAGACTAACACATTGTAATGTCACTGCATGAGAAACAACTCTATATGCCTTGTTTGACCTGGGGGTCCCATTTTCTGCTTTTGCAAACATACCCTAGCAAGATATTAATGCTGTGGTTGACGGCTGGATACTGTGTGGTTGGCATCCAGCTAGGTCTTGTTCCAGAATTTCCTCCTCCCCTTTCTCAGTCCTTCTGATGTATTAAAGTCTGGATTCTTATTCCAAATCATCAGACCATATCATTTAACAATGTTTGGCAAGTTTTATTTATTAAATATTTTCCAACAAAAGCCTGTAAGGCAACAGAAAAGTAAAGCGTAAAATACATTTGACTTAATTGGCAGCAGCAGACTGCATGCGTCAGAAGGAATTAACCTCCAATAAAGCAGGATGTGCAGGAAACACAATGTACTAGTTTGATATGGTCTTTCAAAGCTACCATTTCCTGGAACAGAGGCAGAAACACAGGTTGGCTACGACTGGAAAAGGCCTTTGGATTTACATGTGCATGCAGTGACTCTCAGAAGCTCCCACACATGCACATCTAGAAGTCCAGCATGAAGGAATTTGAGAGTCTGCTGCCATGTCAGGGATTTCGTGCTCCTTTTCCCCTTCAGTGTTCAGATCCAAGGCAGATGAAGCAAAACTTCTCTCCTTCGCCTCCAGCGATTCACTTGCAACCTCTTTGCCCAGTCTGTGATCTGAATATCAAAGCAGTCAAACCAGACAGCAAGAGTTGTTCAGATACTCTTATCAGTGAAGGTATAAATGACTAATCCAGAATTACATAGCATCGCATAGCTGGTATCTTCAGAAACCCACCCAATGCGGATGAACAGAAGTGCATGAGAACTATTTATGGGAGGTTTAACAAAGAAAGGATTTCATGTTATTTTTCAGGTAATGAAGGATGGGCAGAAACATATACCTGCAGCAAAGAAGGACAAAGAAACCCTCGCTCTGGTTTAAGGATTCATTTTTACTCTGCTGTGTAAACGACATGGCCTCATTTTTCACGATTAAAAGAAATAAAGAAAGAAGCTGACTTGGAGAAAATGTGTTGTCGTGAAAGTCATGATAAGGATGTTCTCTTATATGAATTGCGCCTTTCCCACAAAGGTTTCACAGCCTTTTGGCAATGTTAGCGACTATTCCTGCAATGCATGCAAGCTCTGCTAATGGTAAACTGAGGCCTGGGGCTAAGTCTACTCTGTGCAATTGTTTAGAACAGGAGCAGATCAATTGCTATTTTCACTGAAAAAAATAATTAAACTTCAGTTTGTCTGACTGGGGCTGGGTTTTGGAATTGGAAGTCAGGTAAAAACCCACTCTTTTAACAGCAATTAACCATCTACTTTGTTTTAAGATGTTTAAATTTTATTGAAGTCAGTGGGACTAAACCAAAGGTTAAATGCAAGATCTTGTTTATATTATGTGCTGAACTGACATCAGCGTGCGTGAACGTGATTTTGTGATTTGGACCACAGAGGTGCTACGCATTCTTGCTTCCCTTTTTTTCAGGAAGAAGCAAAGTCACTCTTTGCTGATAGGATCTGGTCCCTCAGGGTCACCCTGACAAACCTGGAGATATCATTCTTGTCAACCACTGTTTAAAAACAAAACAAAGCAAAAAAACCTTCTTGTGGTATCCAGAGTAAAATCCTACCAGCTGACTTCAAGTCAGATTATCTGCAGTTTGACAAAAGTCACCAAGATCCACGTTTTGGAAAGCTTGTCTCCAACAGTCCCTTCAGCCATGGAGATCCACGGCCACTTTTTAAATATTCAGACAATACAGCTGTGCATGGTACCTCAAAATGGAGGTTTGCAATAGGACTGTCCAACTTGGAGGGTCTGAGCCTCATTTTCTTGGTGTTTCAGTTGCCTCCTCTGAGGAGTGAGATTGAGCAGTGGTTTGTTCCTGGGCACGAGTACCTGGCATCCTTGGGAGAAAGTACGTTGCAGAGACTCATAGTAGGTGGGAGTATCTGACCTTAAGATACTCAGTGCTGATGGTCACTCAGCATAAATTGTCCACAGGAAGTTATGGGATCAACAGCAGCTGAAAAGTATCTTAATGACTTTGAAGTAAATTAAGCAAAGACCACTTACATCAGAGGGGGCATCTCCTTGAACCCCTGTCTTTGTGAGCAGAGCTCTGTACAACTGTGTCTTCACTCTCAAACCTTTGCTGTCATTTGCTAAACCTTGACCAGTATTTTGGTGAGCTTCTGAGTGCCAAAAACTCAAAGAAAGTTTTGGTTTTTTTTCTTGCAGTAACTATCTATTTATCTGCAGCATAAAGAGAGAGAACTGAGGACTAATGTTCACTAACTATGCCCTGATGGTAGCTGTTTAATGAGGATAATTAATGAGTGATGTGTTAGCTTAGAAAGCAAGCAATAAAGTCACAGTAAGCAAGCAGGCTGCCTCTTCTGTCTTCTGTCGCAAGCTCCTTTTTTATGCTCTCTCCATGACCTAAATCTTCATAACCTCCAGTCTCTCCCGCTCCCTCCCTTCAGTGAATGTCCTTTTGTGTTTCTGAGCTCACTGCTTCCCCTTCAAGTGTGCTGCTTTTTTTTTTTTTTGCTGTCTTCCAGAAAACTAAGCAGTGCCCTCCTTTGTCATTATCTTCATTACAGCTCTGCCACATCATCATTTGCTTCCTTCAGAGATCACTTTTCATCCCGTTTCTAATTGTGTTCTTGCCATGCTCTGAAAATGCTCACCCACAGATGCTCTTCATGTGCTCTCTTCCTTGCTTTTACCTTGCAGTGGCTTTCACAGTTTGTCCTTTCTTATTAATTTTCTGCTTGAAATACTCGTTCTTTCAGTATATAAACAGAATATTGGGCAAGGCAACCAGAAGAGGCATTTGAGTTCACAAATAGTATTGTGGCATGCTAAATCAAGGAGATGCTGCAGGGAATTTTGTTCCCTTTGAGTCAGTGACAAAAATTCTATTGATTTAATTGGAGCATTATTTACCAATAACGTTGTAGGGAGAGTTAAAGAACTGCTAGATATGAGCATGTAGGAGAGTGTAATGGAGACACGCAAGAAGCTTTTTCATGTTTTTCAAAGATACTCAAGGCTGACCAAAAAATTATATTTGTGATTTTTCCCCTTATCTGGGGCAGGTCACCAGGAAAAGGAAAGCGAGATGATAGGGTCCCTGGTGTGTGCGTTGCATCTCAGACTGGAGGAGATCCAGAAGGAGATAAATCCCTCCAGCCAAACAGATGCCACACAAACCACATCTATTTCAAGCACTGCAAAAGAAATACCGTGCTTCCTATATATTTGGATTTTGCAGGGCTGATGTGCTCCATGTTAACTAGGACTTGGTGAAAATTATTTTTCAAATTTTTTTTGAAGCACAACAGTGTCCAGAAAGGGAGCAAATCATAAATATCTTGTCACTCTGCACAAAACTATGTCTCCTCTTTCTTCCAAGGACTTTCCACATCTTCTCCCCTCTTTTTTTAACCACAGCTTTGATATAACCATAGTGATCTGACTACCAGTGCTGCTGAACCAGTCTTCTAATTTTTAGTAAGGGGCTATATTCTCCATAAGACGTTTCTTACAGGCAACAAACAACAGTAGTTTGTATTACATCATATTACTAGCGGCACTCCCAAGCCGCTTTGGATTGAATAGTTTCCATGAAGAAAATGAAAACAGATCCTTTCCCATTACAAGCTGGTTTAACACATTTGAAACCAACAGTGCTGATCTGTATAAGCTGAGAACGTGATCCAGTGGGTCTTGCTCAGTGTTACAGGGAAAGTTAATCATAGTAATGAAATGACTTACGATTACACTAGCATTTTATTAAACTCCTCTTACAGCTACTGTGCTGCTTGCATGCCAGTTATTCCTGCAGCTCACAATAAAAAATGCATAGATCATTTGATATGCCACACTTCACTGTGATTTCTGCACTCCCTACTAGCCCTCAAACCTCCACGTTAGCGTGATGTTGTGGTTCATTAATTACCCATATAAGGCCAAAAGTATATTTTCTTAGATTGATGTCTATATAGCGAGAGCTTGCTATGTACTGAAAGACCTTGAATAGGGTCTGTCACTGATCCCCTGAAAGTCAATGGAGTTTTTTTCTACTGAGCTTGTAGCAGTGGGATTGGTCTAAAATTGTGTGTATGCTTGGTTTTACAGAATACAAAATAATGCTATCATGAGCTCACAGACCTTGCATATGTGCTGCAAGAATCTCCACCAGCTGAACTTCCCTTGACACAAACTGAATCCAACACATTTGGACAGATGTCACAAGAAGAGCAGGGGATGGTCACTACGATGGGCTGAGCTCAGGGCATGTCACTGGGAGCTGAGAATGAATTAAGGTCACCTCGGTCAGACTGCTTATCCCAGCACACGAACAGCAGGTACTATCAAGAATGAATTAAGAACATACCTTGAATGAACGGATACTGCTGATTTCCTTATCTGTACCTTGAGGGTGGAGTTCAAAATTCCCTCCTGCGTTCAAACTCTGACAATATGAAGGATGACCAAAGATGGTTTAAACAGAGCGTCACTATTTCTGTGAGCAAAGAATCCCCAGAAAAAAAGGGTGACAATCAAAAAAGAACATTATTTCTGATGGCGGTTGTTTCTGACACACATGATGTTTTAAATTATTTTCAATTATTTCAGGCAGAGGAGATTAATAATGAAAATATTCTAAGTAAATTTGGAAAGCACTAAACACATGCAAAATGAGACATGACTAAACCTCATTCAACAATGAGTACCTAAAAAAGTGACAACCTACCAGAGCTTGTGGTTTTTCTAGGCTTTTTTATTTTTGGTCATTATCTAAGATTTTGAAAGCTTTTTCTAGGAGGTGATGTAATCCATAGGAGGAGACAATACTGGGGTAGCTACCTGGGACAAAAGAGCTGCACAGAAAGATCCTAGTGAGAGCCAGACTTAACTCTGAGAAAGCAAATGGGGCTGCTGAACAGGCTTCTCCTGGCCCAGAAGGAGGCCAGTGAGGAGTATGGTGCTCTGACACCATAAGTGGTGTCAGCAAGGTGGTGAAAAGAAAGTGCAGAGGCAAGAAAGCATGAAAAACTCAAGGATGGAGTCCCTCACCCCTAGCAAGATGACATGAACCCAGCACTTGCAGCTGTGCGGGTCATGGGCAACAACAGAAAGCAACTTGGCATCCAGCAAGGACAAGAAGACAACGGAGGGAAGACTCCATCCACCCTCTGCCTGTGGTACAGCCACTCAGGGCAGGACACCGTAGGGTGGGTGCAACACCTGACTTTTTCACTGGAAAAGGGAACTCATTTTTCTTCTGCTCTCCACATGTTGTTCCACCATCCCTGCAAGATGACTGCACAAAAGTATAGCGGTGTTCAGCGACTGCAGGAGGCAAATGCCAGTAAAGACTTGACTGAAGGGGAGACTTCAGTCCTCAGATGCTACAAAGGCAAGCATGAAACTTGACAGTTCACAGATGCTTCCAAGGAAGTCTTACTGCAGGTCGTTTACAAAACTGTGATTAGAATCAGAGACTGATAAAAACAATGAGCAAAGATGTCAGTGCTCTTGCAAGCTGTTGTCAAACTCTGGGGCTATGCACAAGTTTAAAAAGAGAAGAGAAAGCAAAAGCCCTGTTAGATTTGAGATCTTTGGAGGTGCTCCACTCAGCAGTGGATGGACCTAATTTTGGGGGGAAGCAATAGCTGTGAACAACAGCAGAATCACAGGAGTCGTCCCTGTGGTTGGATGAGTTTGTCCCATCAAGTCAACCCATACCACAGAGCTGCAGAAGGGAAGAGCAGGAAAGGACACTAAGCCATCTATCTCTCTGACTTTTCCAAGGAATGGGTTTTACTTTCCACACGAACGTTACTGAGCCATCAGGCACATTGGCCGAGCCTCTGTGAGGAGGAGAAGGAGGAGGAGGAGCAGGAAGAGGAAGAGGAGAAGGAGGAGGAAATCTGATGTTGCTGGGGAGTAATCCTCAGGTGAGGCTGAGTCCAATGGTGAGGCCGACTGTGTGAGTGCAGCTGACCACTCTCAGTAGCTCATTGGAAAAGAAACTTCATCAACACTATGCTATGAGCAACTCCCCGTCCCAAAGACAGAGTGGGAGATTTCACAGACTGGAAAATCCTCCTCAGCCTCCGGTCCTTTATCTCTGGTGCCCCATGAGGGGTGAGTTGGGTCCTGTCACCCCCCACATCCATAACCCAGTTCCTGAGACCTCCTTCCCTGAAGGGATCTGGAGAGGATGCCCCACCACTTCTGGAGCGGAGATCCCACCTGTGCAGTGGTTACCACCACCCAGGTGTCCAGGGATGCAATTTGGACCATAGATCTTTCCGCTTGTGTAGTAACACGCGCAGGCTCAAAGTGTGAAGCCCCCTTTTGTCTATGAGGCCCACAACACAGTCCATTTTTAACTTTTAAGGATATTCTGGGAAAAAGAAAAGGGGAAAAAAAGAAAAAAGAACAGAACCAAAGCATGTTTTTCTCCATTACCATAAAGACGGCTTGTGAATGCATGGTATTAGTATCCCAAAAGCTATTAAACTTCTTAGTGATGGGAAACAGATGGAAAATAAGACAAAAGAATTCACAACTCATGTTAGACTGAATTGAATTCCTTTAATTTCACACAATGAATAACATATGAATAGGATTAACTTTTTTTTTTTTCTTTTTTTTTTTTAGTTAAGTGCTCTATACTGTGCTAACCTGATTTGGTAGCGAAAAGACTGAGCTTTGTTTTAGAAAAAAATGTTTAAAAACCAACATCTAAGATCATGAAGGAGCATGACATTAAAGCATGCCAGATGTATCTAAGCCTCAAAGAACATCAAGTCCATATCCATTTTTAAATGTACAAAAATGCTTCATGAATAAAAACTGTTACAAAAAGAACATTTCAAACAATGTACAAGTTTTTTTTCTTGCCTCTATATTCAATAAAATACAAATACATTTTTTTGCTCTAAAATATGTTTACATACAATCAAAGTAGAACATGCAAATTACACTTTAAAAAAGGCTTTTAAAAACCACTTATGAATACAAACTAAAAATTAGCCAGCACGACTTATAGAACAATCTTGTGCCCCATTCGTTTGATTTTTTTTAATTTTTTTGAAATACAGTATATACATATTTAACACTTCATGTGCATTTATTCTTTAAGAAATAGCTTAAAAAAATAAAGAAAAAGAAAAGTAAAACAAACCAACATGGGGTTGAACTGCTTCCCCATGTTGTCCAATTGGCAGCTCTTTTCGTGTTTTTACATTTTTTTTTCTTTTTCTTTTTTTTCTACGTAGTGTTTTATACAACCTAGGCAGGCATCTTAAGGAGATCTCAAATATGTGTCCTCTGTTGAAATGTGCTTCTAATTGTCTCAGAACTGCTGCACCCCAGTTTTTGGATGATATGGAAGGAAGAGGCATTGCAAGGGCATGATGTTTTCCTTAATCCAGAAAACCATCCCGTTTCTTTCTTTTTCCTGTTTTTTTTTTTTTTCCCCAGGATACTACTTAAGTGTGCTTAAGTGCAGTCCTGAAGCAGGGCCTGTGAAAATAAGAGTCGGGGGGAATCCTTGCGGATGGAATGACAGTTACTGTTCATCGGTTGTATTGCTGTAGCGCTTAGAAGCCCAGGGATGAACCAGCACTTCAGTGTACCGGACGCTAGCCAAAAAAATGCGACAACACAAACAGAATATTCTACACGAATGGTCCAAAGCATTGCTGTAAAACGGAGCGGGACGGGCCGTGCTGTAGTAGCCAATTGCTATTACCCCTTGCATTTTTTTCTTTTTTTTTTTCTGACAGCTACCCAAAAACATGCAAGGTGCTTCACAGAAAATTTAATAATTCAGGGCTCAAGAAACTGGCAGTAGGAAGCTATTGGAGACATAAGCGTTTCTTTTTTCCTCTCTCCCCGCGCACTTGTCCCCTTCTTTCTGTTTTATGCCGGGCTGAAGAATATAAGACCCACGGAGAGGATGCAAACCCATGGCCTCAGTTCACGTGGCTCAGAGCCACCGGATTTTGTTTTGCCTTTTCTTTGAAGAATGCTAAGATGGGCGTTAATCTGTGACACGCCAGAGAGGTTTGAAAAGTCTTTTTGGTCTTAATAAGCAAATAGGGCTCTCATCCCGGTTTTATACAGTTCTTGGAAATGGATGGAGAGAATTTAGAGAGTTCCTCAGTAAATCTTCCTAGTAGTAGGGGGAAAAAAAAAATCAAAAAAGCTCATTACTGGAATATTGTTGGGTAATAAACTGCAGGAGTGGGATTTTAGCCCTAAGCCCTAAAACTAAATCCGTTATGATCTGCATGTAGTACATCGCCTTATAATATTATTCTGTCAGCAACTTGCTTATCATATTTATAGACTAGGCAACATGCAGCACACAAATTCTGAGTGCCATCTAACAGTATTTTCAGCCTGCTTTCATCCAAATTAACGAGCTAATCTGCCTGTCAGCCAGATGGGGACGCGCAGCCAAGCCATCGGCGCCCGTATCCAGCCCTTCCCGGCGCCCTGTAGGGTCTGGCACGTCTTGAAGCCCCGACGGGCGTCCAGCGAGAGGATTTGGTCCTCGCGGACCTCGGCTCCGCTCGCTCCCCACCGAAATTTCCACGAGCGCTAGTAAGCAGATCGCTATGGAACCAGGGATGGGTTGGCATCTGGCTTAATTCCAATTTATGGACTACCTGGAATAACGCAGGCTTTTTTTTGGTGGTTTTTTTATTCCTTGCATTTAAAGAGACACTGTCAACTCCTGTCAGGCCCAAGGGAGAGATGGAAAAAAAACGTTTCTGGATAAACTAAATCTCAGTCGAACACTTTTTCAGGGAGAAGGGAGGAGGCTGAAGCGTGGTTTCCGCAGGCCTCCGACGTCAGTCAACCACGCCACACTAATTCGAGGGAACCGAGAAGCAAAACTGGTTGTAGCCGAAGGAGCAACTGACCGGTTTGTTTCTAAGCTGCGTTAATTGGAAACCAAAAAGCGCAAACGAGTATGGTGAACGATGCAAAACAAAGTGGAAAGAAGATTCTGCGATCCCTCTCGGTTTAAGGAGAGGGGGCCTCAAGATTTGTTCCAGCCTTAAAAAAAAGCATCCCCTCGCCCGGACCCCCAACCCCCAAATGCATTCACTTTCAATAAGCTAAGGTGCTATCACAGAAGAAAAATCAGCCTCTAAAAATAATGAGCTGTATGTTTACAGTGTCCCTTTAACACCATAGTCTTGATATGATTTTTTTTTTGTAAATAAATAACAGAATAGAAATGCAATATTTTTTTGTGGGGACTTTTTTTGTTGTCTTTTTTTTTTTTTTTTTTAGTGTCGTGCTATTTTAAGTTTCCTTGGCAATAAGCCAGTTCAAAGATTTCTCAAAAAAGGGAATAACAGTTGGCTTGTGAATCATTAAATAACTCCACTCCCCGCTCCCTCGCTGGAATTTTCCCTCCCCCCCTCCCATTTTAATATCCATCTTGCCATGCCAGGTGTTGGGAGTACTGAAGGTCTTGAAAAAGAAATAAAATAAAGTTGAAAGTACCTATTTCAAATTTCAACAACTGACTTTTTAAAAAAGCTTTGTTACTGCAATGGAACAGCTTCACGTTCAGTCTTTGTTTTAGTTAAACATTTTAATTGGGCTGTGGAAATGGAGCTTGGGTGTTTTACCCAAGTTAAAACAATGGCTAACGTACAACTCGAATGAGAAACGTACAGTTTGAACTGACCATTTAAAGAGACGATTTGTCACACACAGTTTGCATCCATGCAGACTGAGAGCTTTATAATTACATTATGTACAAAAAAAAAAAAAAAAAATTTTTTTTTTAGTTTATTAAGGCAACCACAACTTGGAGAACATGTCCAAAGTGGCATTAATACAATTGCAGTGGTGATACCCTTTGAACATTTTTATTTTTATTTTTCAGATAAGAACACTTATTCCTTTTCTTTTTTAAGAAATAATTGCCAAGAATGAACCTATTTTCCATAGGGTTTTGTTTTCTATTTTTTCAAAACAATCTACTTTAACTATTTTCTTTAAAAGAACATATCAAGGCATTGCTACCCAATGCAAACAATTCAGATCCTGGATTTCCCATCAATTTCACTGGGAATTGCAGGTGGTAAGAACTGGTAGGTTTGGGCCCTGTCTTTTTACTCTATTATTTTCTGTCCTATTTTTTTCTTTTCTCTTTTTTATTTTTTTTTGGTGATTTTGTCCATGTTTGCTATAACTCTATTCCCCAGAAGTGCCCTGCTGTTCTCTACTCATATGTACCGAGCATCAAAACAACTTGGTTGACGGATGACCCCTTTTTCACATGCCATTGAAAATGCCAAGTTGTTTCACAGAAACATGCTATCATAATTGAATATCCATGTACACCTTATTTTAAATGCTATGATATTCCATCGATCCTTGGGATAGCACTCGGAATGAGTGTGTGCGCATGTAAGGCTCTACTTTTCTATTGCCTATATTGCAGCTAGTTGTAACTAGGCAAGTAAATGAGAAAAAAAAAATATATAGCTCTAGCAGGAGTCAGGCGTTTTGGGTTATGCTGCCCCAAAGCCTGGTAGGTATATAAAACTGAAAAAAAAAAAAAAAAGAAAAGAATTCAAACATCTTATAACCAAGATCACAGTTGAGAAAATTACATTTTTTTGTTGTTTTTTTTCTCCTTTTTTTACAGTGACTTCTACTATGGTATGGTTACTCTTAGTTTCACCTGGCCCACCAAAACAGAATCGGAGTCGAGCGTGCAGCTCTAACGACAGTGTTCAGCTTACTGCGCGGATGACCTCCCGCTTCAGGGTACGGTATGAGAACAGCAATGCTGAGATGCGGATTAGTTTTTGGAAATTCGGCAAAGTAGACGGTCTCGCTAACTTTGACGGCCTCCCCGCCCTCCGTGTCCCCACCCGTCCAACCCCCACCCTCGCCCCGTCCCCCTTTTTCCTCGGGGCTGGTGCCAAAGCTGATGAAGAGGAAGATGCGAATCACTGCTGGCCAGCTCTCCGCCGAGGGTTTTCGGCTGCCGTGCTACTGGAGAGAGGAGTGAGTCCGATGCTGCCGCGGGTGCCGAGCGGACCTCGCACCTTCAGTCCTGGAGCGCCCCACGCTCGACGGGGTGCCTCGGCGTTAGGGAAGGCCTTCGCTCTCGCTCCCTCTGCCTTTCCGATGCCGTTTCACCTTCACGTCCTCCTCCTCCTCCTGCGGCGACTTGCTTTTCCTCTTCCCGACTCGCGGCGTCCGAGGCGGAGGGAGGGGAGGAGGAGGAGGGGGAGGCGGGAGAGGAGGCGGCGGAGGTGGCGTCTCTCGAGCCATGTGTATGACAGCCTCGATGGTGGCCATGATTGTATCTTGGGTGGCTGCTTGTTCCAATAGTAAAGGATTCAGTGTAGGTCTCTGACCTCTCTTGCTGGGAAGGTCAATGCATTTTTCCAGAACGGGCATTTGGTCTCTGGAGTCTTCGTCGAATGAGAGAGGTTGCTTCCGGGGACGCCCTCTCCTTTTCTTGACGAAGTTATTGCCTGTCTTTGATTGTCTCTGCAGCCGCTTGGCTTTCAGGATTTTGTTCACATGATCCAGGTTCTTCTTCGTGGACAGGATCTTGGTGTAGTTGCACATCTTGCGCACCTCACACTGGATTGCTTCGATTTCACGGCGCTTGAACCTTTTTTTCAGCGGTGGGCTGGCTGTTGGGAGACAAGGGCAGAAACAGGAATGGATCAGACAAAACTGAATGGAAACCATCCTTCTCCTGCTTTTAGTACCATCAAGACTAGATGCTTTTAAGTCTAGTAGGCTGAATATGACTATTAAGACTGAGGAAGCAATGGCTGTGAGAGAGAACTCTGCATCGAAAAGCAATTAAAAAAATGAAAAGATTATTTACTACAGTGACAGCCCCAGAAGAATTGCTGTTACCTCCTTTTTTACTAGCCTAGATGAAAACACTTACAACTTTGACTATTAAACAGTCCTCAGAGATCTCTCTGCAGCTCTCTCCTCTTCTAAAGCAACAGAATTTTTCTGCGGCAACGTTTTTATTATGGGTTTCCTTCAACCTCACCGCCTCATTTCTAAACCTCTAGTGGGAGGGAAGAAAGGGCTGCTTAATATAGGTGTCATATTGGCTTACCAGACCAGCTATTAAACTTTGTATACCCCAAATATAGACTCCGGACATCCTCCCCTTGGTCTTTAATGCTCAAATCGGATGTCGGTTAGTATAAAAAGGTTTTGTTACTGAAACGAGCGGACACAGACAAGCTCCGTGGCTCACCTCACCTGTGGCAAATTCATTGCCCCTGCTTGGGTTTCTTTAATAACATCTCCGCAGATACTAGCTGAAACTACTCAGTCATATAATTGACTTTAATGGCCTCCAAAGCAAGCTTACTCCTGATTCAGATCACTGTAGTCAAGATCTGAATGAAGTCCAAAGCAGTTGAGTCTTCTGCCAAGGTCACGTTGTGAGTCATTGTCAGAACTGGAAAGAGAACCCAGCATTCCTTGGCTCCTGGTGCTTTGCTTAGGACACGAGACCTTGCTTGTTTTTCTTAAATTGTTTAATTGTTCTTTACTGAACGTGGCATCTGTTCAGAGTTCAGAATCTGCGCACGGATTAGAAGTAACTACCCCTTTGTGAGAGAAACAGACTATATTAATTCTGCTATTGCAATAAGTGGTGCTCCCTTTCACTCCTAACATATCCGTTCTGCACTGCTGGAAAAGAAATGATGGAGTTCAGAATTTCTTTTCAGTAAAGAATAAAACATCCCACTAAATTAACCTCAGCCCACATCTACTTGCAAACTTAATTTACACCTGACTGTCAAGCAGTCATTTGGGTTTGAAATCCTTGAAGTTTCCAGAGCAGCCAAGATTTCGAGAAAGGTTCATTTGGGGGTTATCACGCCCTTCATGGCTAACAGCCCAATCTTCTAGCAGTAGTTTAAAATAAAGTTGCTATTGTAGCATTTTCTGTAGATAACCAGGAGCTGTCAAGTGGCAGAATCTCTCCTTGCTCACTATGGGATATGACAGTTTCAGCATACAAACCTCATTCACTGTCCTCCCCTTTTAGAGAACATAAATTATTGGCTCTTATACTACCATGTTGCTTGGATTCAGCAAAGAGCTTGCGTAAACAAACCCAAGTTACAATGCAAGAAGTAGGAGTGAGTCATAAACAAAACACAGACATATGCTCTCTTATAAATAAAGACCTGGATGGCCAACTTCCCAAAGTCTGGTTTTCATTAATTACAAAACAAAATACATTTTCCATATGTAACCCACTCCCCATACCAAAAAGAAAAATAAAACCCATTTACAGTTTGTGATTCACAGAGGACAAAAGAAAAGAGGAATGCAGTCATTTTGGTACCAAAGAAAAAGAGAAAGGAAATGAAATATCGAAATTGCTAGGGAGAATCTAATTAGTTGCACAAAACTCCTCTCAAGTAGGTCACCCCTAAAAAGTGTGGATTTAAGAGCCCTAAGGGCAAGTGGCAGCGAGTGAGTTATTTCTCAGTCACCTGATCAAAAAGGTTAGATCCCTGTCACACAAAACAATTACTCTCATCCGGCCTCACTGGTGATTGACATATATTTTCCCAATATTTCCAGCTCTAAGCATTCACTCCTTTGAGTCACGACTCCCCCCACCCTTCCCCAGTCCTAAGAGTGGCTTCAGGTCATGAGATTTTAAGAAATCAAATATTTTGTGCACGCTTGGTATTTGCTGTCCACATTTTGCATTTCATGGCTACATTCAGGGCACATTTTCAAGATTTTCTTTGCAAAGGCCACATGTTCAAGATGCAATTTTTTTGCAGAAACCAAAGTTGAAATTTTTCTGCTCATGGTGGAAATCTGGCATGTGAGAATTTTAGCAAAAATACAACACAAATTGCGAAGTCCATGGGGAAATCAGGAGATTTGGCATTAATCTTGTCTTCCAATACAAAGAAAGTAAGCCAAAGGACAGGAAATGAACCTGAAAATAAACATTAGCCAAATATCTGCAAAGATTTTATGTCTTTACTGAGATCTATTGGTGT
The DNA here is from genome assembly GCF_036417845.1 of Apteryx mantelli. Lineage (NCBI taxonomy): Eukaryota > Metazoa > Chordata > Aves > Apterygiformes > Apterygidae > Apteryx > Apteryx mantelli. Next base: position 82,468,240 of record NC_090020.1, on the reverse strand, counting down.
CTGCTATTTCTGCAGCTCAGCATTAACATCCCATTGCAGTTAACAGAGATCTAGTCAGTATGGGCAGTAGAGGACGACTTGTTTTTCTAAAGTAGGAGCTTAATGCCTTTTGAGATGACCATGGGAACCCTTCTGAGACCCAGAGACTGGACAAGGAGGGTGCAAATCTCCTGTAAGTCCTGTGTCCTATTGGCCAGGCCCGATGGGTGTCTTAGACACCCAAATGGTCCAGGACACCCAGGCTTAGAAAACTGAATGGAGCCCAACGGCAGGTAGACAGTGACTGCGCCGAGCTGACGTAGGTATCTGCTTTCTGCTGAACTGCCTAGTTCTCCAAGATTAACCGATATGACGACAGTTATGAGTAGATGCCTACAATTAGATGTAAATCTACGAGCTCAATACCACTACCACTGTCTTCTGTCATGATGTTTAGATACTGCGCCCTCTTATAACTTAGCAAGCAGACATCCCCTTCACCTTTGGACTGAAACTTATTTTCTCATTCAGCAGGAAGTTGTTCTGTGCTGGCTCACCGCACTGATTTTTATTCTGTAAATGCTTTGGGGTATTTATTACCTTCTCAGGAAGCTTGTTAGAAGCTACTAATAATGTTTTTGCCTTTCTCCCTACTAAGCCTCTGAACTCCCAAGCTTTAGAAAGTATTTGAGCTGTGTTACATATTCTGTCAACAGTCAGAATATATGTCTTGAATAATTAATATCCTTTTATATCAAGCTTTTTTAAAGGACATATTTGGAAAGCCAGTATTATTTTGCATTATAGTCAGGGACATCTGATTCTACATTTGGAGTGGAGAGACCGTGTGGAAAGGAGTCTGATGCGTCTGCAGGGGGAAAATTTGATGAGGTGTGTATATGACAAAATATCAGGGAGATCTGCCAAAATAAACCACTATTGAAGTGAGAGCCATTAGGTGTTATCAACTCATCTGGAAGCTCTTGGTGAGCAATCTTTGATATAAAATATTTTGCTATCTTGCCATGCGATATACTGCTCAGCTTAAAAGCAAACCTAAGCATTAATCTTTTCCATTTTATCCAGGCAGATCCTGCCCAGCCCTGGGCACTAGTTTGTCTTCATTGCTTTTAGGCTTTGTTGTTCTCTTCCCGCACCTAGCTTAATTTTTGCACATGGGAGCCTTGACTTGGGAGGAAGACTTTCGTTTTGCTCTATCCGGTGGAAGTCATCTAAAAAGGGCTGAAGAGGAGGTGGGGAACAGTAACACACATCTGTGCACAGGCAGATGAAGAGGGAATATGCTCCTAAAGAGATGATACAACAAGAGGGCAGCCTCCGTATACCAGGGAGTGCAGGGAGGGACCATGCTGCCTGGGGACAGTTATCTCCCTACGCTTCCCCAGGCTGCAGGGCCATGCACTGCCTCCACGAAGGCCTGATGCTATTTGGCACCATCCGGCCCAAAGTGAATGGAGATTGCAACTACTTGAAGCAGCACAGGCTCAATAAGAGCTCGTCTGAACCTTCGCTTGCTCTGTGACCGTTCCCAACTGTGGATGTCTACCTACTTGCAGCAATTAGGCCATTTCCTCTCAATGCAGCTGCATATAGAGACAGCTTGAATTTGACCATGCAGAGAGGTGTGGGAAGAGACAACTTCTCGTCTTCCCACCGTAGGACCTGTCTGGAGACTTGGAAGGACAGAGAGAGGCAAGCCATAACCTGAAAATTCAAGACTGTGGAAAAAAGCAGTCAGAGCTCAATAAAAGGAGGAACTCAACTGTCAGCGAAAGGCTGTCAGGAGAAAAATGCCTCCTGATTTTCCTCTTCCTCCACACAGAGAACGCATTTTGGAGGAGATCTTTCTCTAAGCTCACTAGAGCACAGGGAGAGGGAAGAAGTCTGGCCTCCCAAGACACCGGTAATTCAGATAAGCCTCGGCAGTTCTGGACCGCTTTCTGCAAACATCTGTGTGAGGCTTGCCCTGTGCTTATTAGAGACACACACGCTGCAGTACCTTCTGCAAACGCCGCATCTCGAACGCAGGCTGCGAAAACAAACCACAAAATTACACACCGGTGCTGCACTCTGCTGCTGCTGCTGCTTTCTCTCCAGCCAAGCCTTGGTGCTTTCGCTCCATCTCTTCCTAACCCTCCATGCACAAACAACCTCACCTCGCTGCCCCAAGTGAGTCGCAAGCTTAAAAAACAGCTTTACACATTTAAAATAGGGCACATGAAGGACTGGAGTTTCTCCCCTCCCTGAGGTACACGCGCAGTGTTGCTCCTTCTCACAGCCGGAGACAAATGGAAATGACTGCGGGCCATGCCGGGAAGTCCCGGAGGATTAATATGACGCAGGAAATAGCTTCCAAGGGAAAGAGAGAAAGCTCGACCGAAACCACACATTTTCAACGGCAGTTTAAAGCAGGCCGAATGACCTACTGCAGCACAGTCGTGCTAAAGGAGGAGGCAAGCCCAGGTAGATCAGACTGCTTGGAGGTTCTCCATTAGTCCCCTAACTTCATTCGGGGCGGCTTTGGTATGTCCGTGGCAGTAGAGATCAATCTTCCTGCCTGTCATTCTAGATCCCTTTGGAGGTGCCTGAGGCCACTCGCCAGAGCACTGTACAGAGAGGAGCGTTTGCTCAACAGCTGGGCTCGGTTTGTCGACTTGGTTTGAACAGAGACATTTTCAAAGAGCTCCCCATTAATTACAGGAAACGCATAGCACTGTCCTGTTTTCCCATTAACACAGTTTTCTCTCAGTTTTCACTAAATTATTTCCACATCTGGGCTACAGATAAAGCAACAATTTAATTAGACTTCTGAAAATGGAAAGAATGAACTATGCAGTCAGGCATACACTTTCATCTTGAGACCGATCATAAAAAATTTGTGTGCTTTCATTCTCTGCCGCATTAAAAATCTGTCCTTAGTTTATACATAGGAAGGTATTAAGGGCTAAACGGAGACTCCTGATTTTTCTTATATAAAATTTTATCTTTATAGAAGCCACTTTACAGCATGGATCCCTTGTTTTCACTATTTATTCAGGAGACTAGAGGAAACTCAAAAGGAGTACACTGCAAGCGCACTTCCAGTTACATAATTAAATACATAACCATATAACTCAGTGATACGAGTAAATTTTTTGTGAATGTGGAATCAGAGGTTTGATAAGACCAAGAAACTCCTAAGGGTGTATGTAGGGTAACGTACAGAGGGTTCCCCATTCATTGGAAATTAAGACACAAAGCAAGATTAACTTTTTTATCCATGCTGAGAAAAGGCACAACGATGACTGAATGACTTGGCTCAATTTCTGACTGTATAAAGCTATCAGCTTTCTGATCTGATTCAAAATAGAAGCACAAAACATAAGCTGATTGAAAAACATGCTACTCTGACTTATTTATTCCAATATATTTTAAATCACAGTTCATTGCACCAGACAATTTCACATTTGCAAGACAGAGTATAATGCTAAAATCACTGAAGTATGCAAAAAGAAATCTCGGCTGCTCTTCAGATATTCACTGTGTATTCGGCATATTCATACTACAGGGATGGGGACATTCAAAGAAATGAACAACAGGGCTGAGAAAAGCACTCACAAGTCATAGTTCCCTGCTAGACCATACGGATTGGTGCTACTTATGTCCTTATTATTGCACAAATGGTAGTACGCGAATGGAATAGATTTGATACGCCAAGATATCATCACGATAAGAAAATATTAGAAAAATTACAGCCTGATTATCACATCAGATATGCACATTTGCATACTCAAATGCAACTATTCATAACAGGAAGAGCTGTACAAACATGTATGGAGTCTTGAAGGAAGAAGATGGAGAATAAATAGAAAGGATGGAGAAAAACATTACCTGCTTCAGATGTTGCTGATGATGAAGGTAGGAGAGATAATACTGGAGTTGGCATTGCAACACTGTCAACAGCTGCTGGTTTCCTTCTGGTCATCATGTTACAGGCAGAACTTTCCATTTTACTATGAAGTGAAGTCTGGTCTGCTTTTAAGTGGGGACCTGCAATTCCTGGGGAAAAAAACAAAATTTGGATGAACACTGATGAAGTAACCTAATTTGAGAATATCTGCAAATGGGTAGCCAGTTCCAGTCTTTGCTGCCCTAATATATTTCCATGTTTCCCGGTATATGTGCTTGGAATATGGTCTTGATACTAACAAGGATCATGATTTTTGTTTGCTTTTAATAATTTTGCTTCAGGATGTACCATCACTGATCTCTCAAAACGATGGTAAACCAACACAGTAATTCCGCATGACTGCTTTTTCTTCTCAAAGCAAACACACACACACACATATGTACATATAAAGACAGACATGCTTCATATCTCTATTCAGTGGGATTGTCTATTTATTGTTCCCTGGGTAGTGTATTCTCCACACACTTAAATACTTCTGCTCTACAATCACTTGGCTCAGTGGGTGTTTTGTCTGAGTAAGAAGCAGGCATCAGAAACAGCCTCGGCATGTAATTCCCTATCTAAAGCACATCATTACACTTTTACTTGTTTTTTAGGAATCCCCTTCCTAATGAAAATTTACCTTGCAAGTCATCAAAGAGGTGGGAGTATATAAAAAAAATGAAAAAAACCCTTTGTCATACACTTTTCTACCAACAGATTCTGACGGAATCAGAATTATTCTCACATGGATTACAGCATGGAACAAATGAGAGTGGTAGAAATATTCCAAAGAGATCACATGTCTCAGAAAAATAATAGTTATACAAGAAGGGCTGGTAGATTCCTCCCTTGGCAACGTTTCTCAAACCTTGTTGTGATTTGAACCCATTTTGTTTGCTTGTAAATGTGTCAAGTTTCAACTGCTTGGGTTGAAATTTTACATATTAGATAGCTCCATGTGTCTGCTATATCTGAATGTGCATCCAGACATTTATATATTGTGTGTGTGTGTGTGTGTGTGTGTGTGTGTGTGTGTATACATATTGCATTTACATATGTAAGTATATGAATTTACCAAGGGGAAAGCAGCCAAAATGACTCAGTCATTTTTTACAATAAAGCTGGGTTTTTTTGCCCATTTTAGATAACGCCTAGCAGCTGCTTCTTTTTATAACTCCAGTAGCCCCACTCTGCTAACTTATGAAAACCTGCTCCTAGTCTCTGCGATGCTGGGCTTCAACACATCCAGGACAGTCATTTATTTTTCAAAGGTAATCCCTCACAGACTGCTTATCCTTTCAAACCTCAACCTGCACTTGGATCTCAAAGATATATTACATTTAAGCAATTACATGACACAGAACCCCAGAATGGCTGACCTCTGGGGCATCTTGGCCCCTGCTCAAGCAGGGTCAAAGAAAACAGGTTGCCCAGGACCGTGTCCAGGTGAGTTTTTAACATATTCAGGAATGGAGACTCCACAATCTCTCTGGACAACCTGTTCCAGTGGTCAATCATCCTCACAGTAAAAAAGTGTTTTTTTATAATAATTAAATGGAGTTTACTGTATTTAAATTTGTGCCCATCGCCTCTTGTCCTGCCACTGGAGACCACTGAGAAGAGTCTGGCTCCATCTGCTTTACTCCCTCTCTCAGATATTTATACACATGGATAAGATACCCCAGAATCTTCTCTTCTCCAGGCTAAACAGTCCCAGCTCTCTCAGCTTCTCCTTGTATGACAGAGGCTCTAACCCTTAATCATCTCTGTGGTCCTTTGCGGGACTCACTCCAAGGATGTCCACATCTCTCTTGCACTGGGAAGCTCAGAACTGGACACAGCACTCCAGATGTGGCCTCACCAGGGCTGAGGAGAGGGGGAGGATCACCTCCCTCCACCTGCTGGCAACACTCTGTCTAATGCAGCCCAGGATACCATTGGTCATCTTTGCCACAAAGACACACTGCTGGTTCATGGTCAACTTGGTGTCCGCCAGGACTCCCAGGTCCTTCTCTGCAGAGCTGCTTTCCAGCAGGTCAGCCCCCAGCCTGTACTGGTGCAGGGGGTTATTACTCCCTAGGTGAAGGACCCTGCACTTGCCTTGGTTGAACTTCATGAGGTTCCTCTCCGCCCGCCTCTCCACCTGCTGAGGTCCTCTGAATGGCAGTACAATCCTCTGGTGTATCAGCCACTCCTCCCAGTTTTGTATCAGCAGCAGACTTGCTGAGGGTGCATTTGATCCCATTGTCCAGGTCATTACTGCAGATGCACTTGTAGAAGCCTTTCTTGTTGCCCTTTATGCTCCTCACCAGAATCAGCTCCAGGCTTTGGCTTTCCTAACCCCACTTCCACACACTTGGATAGTATCTCTAGATGTCTCCCGAGTCACCTTTCCCTGCTCTCTCCTCTTGTACATTTCCTTTTTATGTTTTGTCAGGAGCTCCTTGTTCATTCACGAAGGCCTCCTGTTGCCTTCACTTGTTTTCCTGCTCACTGGGATGGAACATTCCTGAGCTTGGAGGAGCTGATCCCTGAGTATCAGCCAGCTCTCCTGGACCACTCTTCTCTCCAGGACAGACTGCCTCTGACCTTCACATTTCTGAGCAGTACTTCCCTCTTTGTAAGTACAAGGTCCAGCAGAGCACCTCTCCTTGTCGGCTCCTCGATCACCTGTGTCAGGAAGTTGTCATCAATGCACTCCAGAAACCTCCTGGTTTTGCTTGTGCCCTGCAGTGTTGTCCCTCCAGCAGATACTGGGGTGGTTGAAGTCTCCCATGAGGACTTGAATGTGAGGCTTCTTCTGCTTGTCTGAAGAAGGCCTCATCTACTTCTTCCTGATCAGGTGGTCAACAGCAAGCACCAGCCATGTTGACCATATTGGTCCACCCGCTACTCCTGACCTATAAGCTCTCAAAAAGCTCCTCACCTGTCCCTCGGCAGAGCTCCAGCATTCCAGTTGCTCTGTCACATAAAGGGCAACTGTCCCTCCTCTCCCTCCTGGTCTATGCTGACTAAAAAGCCTGTATCCATCCATCACAGCATTCACAGACCTCTAATTCCTCCTGTTTGTTCTCCGTGCTGCATGCATTAGTGTACAGGCACTTCAAAGAGGCACCCAGTTGTGATGATTTCCCAGAAAAGGTATGAGAGCTTCCCATAATGCTATCCTGGATGTTCTTCCTTATTTGTGTGCATATGCTTGAAGTGGGCCCCTTTCAGCTCTGTTTTGCTAATTAAGAGGTCTCTCCTGCCCACATCATCCTGCATCCTTTGATTGCCAACCTGGTCTACCACTTCTTCACTTGATTGTGGGCCATCATCTCCCTCCTCTGTTGTTGCTAGTTTAAAACTCTCCTCACCTGGTTGGTCAACAAGTTAGCAAAGATGCTTTTGTCCCACTTAGTCAGGTGGATCCTGTCTCTTCCTAGCAGTCTTGGTCCCATGGTCATAAAACCCAAATCCTTGTTGCCAACACCAGCTGTGCAACCAATTATTGACCCACAGGACCATCTGCTCCTCCCCAAGCTCTTCCCCCTCACCAGCAGGATTGAGGAGAAAACCACCTGGGCCCCGATGCCCTTGGCCATTGCCCTCAGAGCCACATAATCATGCGTGATACGCTCCAGGTCTCCTCTGGCAGTATCATTGGTGCCCACATGGAAGAGCAGCAGGGGGCAATAGTCCAAGGGCCGGACAAGCCTCAGTCGAGGTCTCTGATGTACCAAAGGTAGATGCTCCAGTTGGTGCTGGGGACTGTGCCCTGCGGTGTGTCACAACCATTGCTGAGAATGTTTATGCTGCCTTTAGCAGAACTTCTCTTCATCAACAGGAATAGATGACAGATCTCGTTAGAAGCTGCTACAGCTTGCTAGAAGTCACGGCCTCCTGTAGCTATCCTCTCCCAGCAGGAGGAGGTACCCTGAAGTTCCTCAAAGAGTTTCCTGATGATCCCAGAAGCAGTTCCCAGAAGTTCAAGAAGATCTCAAAGCAGAGCACAGAAACTGTGTTCTTGGTGGCTGCCTCTGTTGGTTGCACTCGATCACTCTAGATATGAACTAACATTTCCTTCAGAGCTGTCATGAATGGTGCTACCTTTGTCCCTGCACATAAAATGTGAAATAACAGGGATCCTATATGTGGCCCCAGAAACTGCGGAAGAGATCTCCACCAGACTCTAGCACAGAAGATCTGTGCTGGTGAGAGGAGTCTGAGAGACTGGGTGCAAAAGTCTGGGCCACTCTAGGATAGGAGTCCTGATGAAAAGCCTGTGGACTTAATGGATGAGAATGAGTCTGAAACAGAAAGGACCAAGACAGGATTGCTGCAGAAAAAGTCATGGCTTGGTGGAGACACATAGAGGAAGTCTCTGGCTATTGGACCACACATCCTTCCAGAGCCTCAGATCAAGCAGTAAGTAGCTCAAATTGTATCCATTCAACTTTAATCTCTCTCTGCTCAGTTTCTCTATTGCAAATGAGAACAATAATATACCCCTCAACTCAAGAGCAGTGCTGCGAAAATAAAATTATCAACAGTCATGAAACATTCATCTACCTGTAGCAAGGTTTAGATATGCGGAATAAATGAGACATGAGGTCACACACTGAATAACGAGAGGAAAATCAAACTACCAAACAGCTATGCATTAGGTGAGTGCTATACATTGAATAAAGCAGTGGCCCACAGAAAAACTGGGATATTTGACCAGGCAATTACGCATATGGGATCAGAGCACTGTGGAACTGTGCCTATGCAAAAAAGGAGCCGAAATAAGTTTTCACAACTTCGTAGTGCCACAACAGGTTTTGTTCATGAATGCAGTTCGTGTGCAAGAAATGTGCGTACGTGGGTGTACGCCTCAATACGCATATACATACATGCATGTGCATACGGTACATAATAAAGCTAACAACCTCATAAATTCAACATCTGGTTCTAATTAAACTGGAGGGCCCATATAAAGAGCCGTATGAAAACATGCAGCTGTAACCTGTTGACCTCTATTGATAAAAAAAATAAAAATAAAAAAAAAGTCTCTGTGAAGCTGTGCTTCAACATATCAAGGGACAGTCATTCATTTTTCAAAGGTAATCCCTCGCAAACCACTTATCCTCTCAAATCTCTACCTGCACACAGTGTTTGCATTAGGGACCTTGATTTATGGATTCCCACTCCTTGGATGGAGAGGCCTACTTCCTGTTGCCGTGGTTACTTGGATCTTGGTTCAAGGTTAAACTACTCCCAAATCAAAATCAGTGGCAGGCCCAGCATCTAACAGCCAGGTTATTGACTACCCTAGGATGCTTAAAGGTCAAAGACCAAAGTGCTGCTTACTGCCTTCGGGGTGAGTCAATATTTTCAATATTTTCATTCTGTTTCTTCTGAAGAAGCAGTTGCTGCTCAATTACCACCTATCTGGGTTTAGCAAGGTCATACAAATCATCGAGGAAAACCCTCCTCCTACAGATGAGACACAAATGCGATGAATTACTTCAAAGCCTACGTGGTCCAACGGCAGCTCATCACCGGTGAATCATGGCTTCACCCGTCTGTGTTTTGTTCCCCACACTTCGTTTCTTCATTCTGCATCACTCGCCTCACTGAAAATCATGTCGGAGCTGAGAAACAGGAGTAATTAACCGCTCTGGAGCTGCTAATAAGTAAGAACCACCAGGTTTCTTTCACGGATATCAAAATGCAAGCAGAGGAACCGAGGCGCTGCCGGAAATGCAAGGAGGCGCCGTGATCTGCGGTGCTTCACCTGGCAGCAGTGGGAGACCTACGCCTCGAGCGGACGGACCGGGCTGACGCAGCGTCGCTCCCTTCCGTTGGGCTTTTCTTCCCGTTTTGGGTGTTCTGTTCAGGAGGCCGCACGCAAGGGACCCCCACAATTCACTCCGCCTTTGAACTGCGGGAGAATAAATCCTCCTGACACCTCAGTTCCACGTCACTGCCAAGAGTTGAGAGTTTAAAATTCACGCAGCCCATGACCCCAGGGTATTTTATCCTTTGCTGCTGTCCCAGAGAAGGAGACAGAGCGCAAGCCGATGTATGCGGGTGGCCTGAGTCCGATCTTATTTCCCGCCTGGCTTTCTGTCGATCTTTGTGGATTTCCTCCGATTTAGGACCCGCTTAAGTGAGATATCCCACTAAAGATTCCTGTCTGAACTTTCCTGCGTCCTGCTGATATCGCAGATTATAGCGCACGCGCATGCAAGTAAGCAATGGGGGGCAAAGCAGAGAGGAAATCAGTCATTATTTGCTTAATGAAGAAGGGGCAAAGGGAAAGGACAGCTTCAAAAGCAAGGGCAGACAGAAAGGAGATTATTAAAGAACCTAAAACAATAATGGCATGATTATAAATAAATAATCATAATGACTATAAATAAAAGGGTGAATCAGGAGCAGCACCATTTGGATTCAAGGCAGACTGGCAGAAAGCCTGTGCAGGAGGAAAAACAATAATGATGCAAAACTGGCCTTTTCTTAAAGATTTATGGCTCCCTGGACACTTGGATTAAAAAAAAAAAAAAAGGCATTCTTCATTCACCGGCTAAGCAACTTCTGAGCTCTGGCTGATCATTAATACATTAATTTTAAAGGCCTAGTCATTATTGTTTTGTTATTAAGTACTTACATTGCAAGTAATGTGGTTGAGTTCCATTGTGCTAGGCTCCGTGCAAACGGATTAATTAACAGCCCTGGCTTTCCTGATAGATCATGTTCACTCTGCTTACTGCATTTGTCTGTTTTCTCTCATCTTGTACTTATATGGGAAGGTTCAACATCCACCTTTTCTTCTTTCATTTGTGTACAGAATCTAGTACGACGCACCACCAGGCTGCGACTCTTAGGTGCCCGTTTGAAAGAGGTAATAAATATGAATTTGCCATTGAAAACCAGGAAAAAAAAACCCAGCTGATAAAATTGATCTCTGCGAAGATACTGCTATGGCAGATTTTTTCCTTCGAGAGTTCATTACATTGGATTTCATACTCCCCGCAGACTTCTGGAAATCTGCTGCTCTACTTAAATTGTTTATGCATCAGGCCATTGTTACCGGAAAACTCTTCCAGAGGATTTTTCTTCCAGCCTCTTTGCACAATTTAGCTACACAGTGCAGTTGTATGGGAATGCACATCTAAACATTAAGCTGGTCATATTATTTGCATTTTGATAACGGCTCCGTTTTGAATAAAGAACCAGAAGAAACCTCATATCTGGATGAAACTTTTTTTTAAGGCTGATTTTAAATAAATCAGTCAAAAGTTGGGCATTGAATCACATCCCAGAAGGGAGAACTGAATTACTATGTGATAAATGTAGTTAAGGAAAGTAATTATTCTTCTTAAAGTAATATTATTACCTTTCCAACTTATGGAATTCAATTCCCTGGTTTCTATTTGACGTGCATTATCATTTAAAAATAACTGTACTTTCAATGTACAGCACTGCTTTATGGCTTTAGGTCCTTTTATCTTCCTCCTTTTTCCACCATCACATTAGAGACTTCAAGTTTACCTCTTCTGTGAGGGGATTCCATTCTACAGGATGCGTCTCCCTGAATAAAACCAAGTTCCTGTAGAATAATCACTGCCAACAGGCAAAAATTTAAGACACGAAGACTGCTTTATTTCATTCCAGCTATTTTCCTACCTCTTTTTTTTTTTTTTTAAATCAGGATAGCTTTAGACTCTAGAGAAAGCGAGACGGAGACTGAGAAAGGCATCATTAGATAGATCTTCTGATCTTTATCTGCAGTAGCACAGTCAGAAGAGCTAATGCTATGATGATAGCTTTGAGATCTCTTAGGAATTGGATAAAGAGAAGCGATAGTGATGAACTCCCAGCTAATAAACAGAGAGTGCTTATTTCTGCAGAATGATCAATTTCCAGATGTCCTGAGGCTTGTCTGATACAGCTGATTTACTCATTCGCCCTTACTTCACTAATAAAGCTCAGGTCCAACATCAGATTAGAGGAGCGCCAGATTTCTTAAAGGGGCAGGAGGAGGGCTGGCATCGTGGCACGCAAATGCTGGGAGACATGCTAATCTCTTCTGCCTCCTCCTATAACCACCAAGCTGTCTTAAACAGCTGCCTTCTGCCGCTGAAATCATACCCTTTATCCGCTTTGGGTTAGTACAGTAATACAGACAATTAATTTGTTATCTTGTTAGTGGAAATTTAATGCAATGATCTAAAAGAACCCTTACATATTGTGATAAACTTTAGTGCCTCCAGGGCGCTTCTCTTCCATAGGACTCATTTCACATCCCATCCATTATGTAAATGAGATGTGGAAATAGTTTAGTTCCCCTAATGTATCTGTACACTGATAGATTGCACAAAGTCAGCCCTACTGCAACTAATGAGGTTAAATGCGTCTTGCCATTCCTTTCTACTTGGGTGAATCTCTGTGCCTGAGTTCAAGAAATGCCTGAGTTCCTCTTCACTTCTTCGTGGCGATGACGGTGTTTCCCGACAGCGAGCACAGCGGCAGCTGCTCTGTACCTGGGGCCGAGCAGGGCGTCACTTAGGCAAGCGGAGCAGCCACTGTTGCTGCTGCATACAGATGTGGGGTTGCAAGCTCCAAACCATCCTCCGTTTTGGGAGAGAGTCCTGGCACGGTGGGGAGCTGCAGGCTGCAGCCATCAGTGGGGTGCAGTGACATGCAACGTGTAGCTAATAACGTTACCCGTGCGAGAACTAAACCCAAAGAGGAACGGGGAAGACCGTTTTAGTTTGCTCCTCATCAGAACGAGTCTCAAATCCCCATTGCCCCTCCAGCTACGAGGACGATCAGCTGTAATTTGATTCAAAAGGCCAATCTCCCGTGTGTTTCAACTCCGTGTTTGCTGTGAATTAGCCTTCCTAGGAGACGGAGCCTTGAGCCTTGCGGTTTGGGATTGCTTTTTCCAGGAAGAATTACAAATTCTCCGTTTCATTCCCTTCCCACCTCCTCTGCATATTGCAAGCCTGGAAGCAGATGGGGCCTGAATTAGGAGACTGAGGAATACTGGCTGTGTAGCCTTGGTCAGGGGAGAGGATGGGATGTGCATTTGGGAGTTCAATCACTCACGGACTGAGAGGTGAAAAGGAAGCTAATGGAGCTGGCGGAAGCAGCTCATACGCCGGTACGGTACCAAACTGTAACACAACGTGTGCTTAGTCTCGATTTACTCCTGCCCTCCCTGCACACCCTTCCCATGCCTCCAGGCCCTTTAAACTGTGCAGGAGTGAAGTTTGAAGATGTCATGGAAGAAACCACTAACATTAGTCATGCCATGAAGTGATGAATACAAGAAATGAGGATTTCCAGGAGAACTTGGATCAAAGTAGGAGAAAATGTTGGCTACATTCAGGTGACAGCAATCAATAAATTTAATGAGAGAAAACCCTAAGGGTTCAAAAGGCTAATTCAGAGTCAAAGGCTCCAGGATGCCAGGCCTTGTGAACAAAGATTTAAGCTAAAGGGGCTTGCTGAAGGATTCAGAGTCAAAGGCTCTTCCTGCCCAGAACCTGAACCTTTCGGTTTAGCAGAAAGTTGCAGTTTACAGTTGTTGCAGAATGACAGAATCAAGAGAGACAGACAGAGACTGACAGTGCTGAAGAAATGAAAATCACTGTGAAATATCCCAGAGACTGAATCATCTAATACACAGCGATGAAGAACTAAATTCTATTGCAGGGGGGGAAGGAGAAAAATTAAAATCTTCAGAAGGAATGAAAAGAAAAAGAAATGTTTGAGGAAGTAAAGGAGGAATGGGTGGAAGGGTTCCTTTTAAGGCACAAAAAGCCATTAGGTACATGGAGGGCAGAAATTAAAAGACTTGCAGCTAGAAGCAAGAAACAACCTGGAGGTGAGTAGTCACACTGAAATGAACTGTCACAGTGGAATGAGGATATGCTCATTGGGGAGGAAGAAAAAAGAAGATAGGATTTCTTTCTCAAGAACACAGCTGAGAAAAGACAGATGGGGGAATTTTAGTCCGTAAGTAATGAGAAAAGTCAAGGGTGGTGTTTTGAGTTGTTGTTTTTCTTAACAACAGGGATGATCATTTTTAAATGTGGCAGATAGAGCTGATATCCCCTAGGCAAATGGAGTTGGGTACAGTTCATATTTATCACACGTTAAACGGGACACTGACAGCTTTGGTAGCATTGTGCTGGCACGAAGCACAGGCAGAAGAGTCAGGCCACTACTGGGAGGAGGATGAATGAGGCACACGGACTGGGCTGGTGCAAAGAGGGAGTCATTTTTCAGGCATATCCAGTGCAGAAAGAGAGAGAGAGAAGAAAGCATTGTAGAAACAGCGATGAAAGCCCAGAGAAGGTCGGAAAATAATTTGCAAAATTCTTGCTGAAAAAGTTCAAATCAGATATCTCCACTGGGGAAAAGCATTGCAATATCCCTCCAGAAACTGTAAAGTTTAGGCATCCAGTAGAAGGTAATATCTGTATGATGCACAAACTTAGGTGGTATTTTTTCTTTTTAACTGAAATGCTGTATTTGCATTCAACCTATGTAAGTCCTCCTTTGGCAACGTGTATGTTAGAAAAATAAAAAGTACCATGCAAAAGTAGATGCTGCTGGAAGTCAGCTGCCTGTACAGTTGCATGAAAGGAAAGCAAGAGGATGAGGAAGTCACCCCTGCCATCTGATTTAGTCCAGCAATATTTGGAGAGTTTTCCACATGGGTCCATCCTTTCCAGTCACTGAGGCAGCAAGCTAAGGGGACTATGCTGCCGCGATAGCCGCTTGCAGTCAGGTAGGATGAGGATGGGCTGAAATGCTTTACCGAAAGTCAGCTATAGAGCTGATAAGACATTCCAAGACTGCTGACTTCTGAGTTAGTGTTTTCCCTACTGGGCCACATGGTCTTTTCATTTTTCTGCTTTATCTGTAATAAGCTATGCCCCAGTTCATGGGATGAGAAATACTCTGAGTATGACACGCATTTGAAGTGAAATCTCAGCACTTAATGGAACTCCCAGTATACTCTGCAATCTAGTAGACTGTAACTGAGGAGTTTTTATTTTTAGAAAGTCTCGTGCTGGCTTTGTTTTAATATCTGAGTCCATTCATCCCAGTTTAATGCTGATTTATCACTAAAATGAGTGCTTGCTTTATCAGCACCAGCGATGAAAAATAATACACACTGGGAGTGCACATATCGTTCTCCCTCTCACTCCCATTCTGTCTTCGAGATCAATAGATATGGGGGTATTTTCTACCTTTCATTCTGAAAACCACAGTAATTGACTGCAATATGAAAATTGAAATCTATTTAAACAGATGCATAGGTAAGATCGTAAATGTTATTGCCAATTAACCTCAGTGACAAAGAAGTTTAACAATTAGCTAGCACAATGATATATAGTACTCTAATTGTTGCTCTATTCTAATGGCATTCCGAAAACACCTAAAATATTTGAAAATGATCAAATGGAGTACAATGTTAGGCTTTATTTTAACAGCTCAGGGTTGCTGTGGATGGAGAAAAGCCAAACAAACAGATCTAGAATTCAGGATTTTTCCTGAAATTCATCCTTTCCTTGGCACCCTGTCCAAAACCTCAGGGATACACCATTGCTCTGATAGGAACTTCAGTGTAAAATCTTTGGATTTTATATTTTTTTCAAAGGAAAATTCAGAAGGAAGTACTTTACTGAGAGTGGTTTTCATTAAAATTCTTGCTGGAGATTGCTTCCTATAACAGTGTAAGAAGGATGGTAGAGAGACCAAATATAATAAGGTCAGAGAATGCCTCGGTGGAGTGTAGACACAAGAAGGGATCTGAATGATGAAGAAGAGGTTAAAGAGGTGAAGAGTGCACAGTGGAATGAAATAGGGAAATAGATGGAAATAGAAGAAAAAGAATAGATTGGAAAGAAGGTGGAGGAGGGAAATCACTTATCACAGATGTGTGAAAAGCAGACTGACGAGAACCAGTATAAAGAGCATATTGGGAAAACCCTAAATGCTCTTAACCACTGACATTTGGAGTTATGCTATCAACTTGAGCGCTATATATCTGAGTGTAAGCCATTCTGAATTTCTAGAGTGCCTTTCTGCATAACTTTGGTGCAGGCCTGTCTTCAGTTTTCATATTTACCGGAGCTAAAACAGGATGTTTAAGGCTCTTCAAACAATGAACTTCCCTCCCCATAGCCATATATGCTTATTTTATAACACCAGGCAGACAAAGCAGAAAAGAAAAGGCATATTAGGGTAGGAATATATTCCCTTTACACATGCAGAGTTTTCTGAGAAAACGTCATGCAAGAACGAAGACGATATGAGCAGAGCTTTTCTTTAATTATGTTTGCTTTGCCGGGGTAACAGAATGGTATGACCCAAAAGGAAAGATTTAACAGCAGCAGAACCTGCTACTATACTGATGCTGACTGAGATCTTGGTAAGGCCATCAAACTATGGAAAACAATGAACTTTGGGAAACTGGCAACCTCAGGTTCTCAAACCTTTATGTTTGAAATGGGGTTGACAATGTATTTTATGTGTTCAGCACTGCATGTTGAAGCAGACATTTAACCAAAGGTAAGTCCTAGCTTCAGACAACTTGTGTGCAAAAGCTGGCCTTAAAAGTATTGCAGAAAAACTAGAATTCTGGGAGGAAGAAGTCTAAAGGGATCTTATTAAGCAATGTGGGCATGAAAAGTCACTCAGGCTTAGTTTTCTCCAGCTGGGAAAACTCCCCAATAAAACAGCTCAATAAAATTCAATATTTTGGATTTCATCTTCAAAAACAGATCTATGGATTAGTACTCATGCCCTCCTGATGGTTCATTTTCTTAATAGCTAAGGAGAGAAGGGGTTCATCTCATTTAACTTTAGGTGGTCGAAATCCAAGTGTCTACATGAGAGTTCTGTGTCTGAGCTCCCATTATAGGCAATAGAGATCAAATTAGTTCAATCAGCAGAGTGGAGAGGGTGACTCATCTGATGAAACATATAGGTCTACTTTGGTCTAAGATGAATTAATCTCTAGAATCCTTCAGCTGTATTGGCTAAACTTTCACTGCCTATAACGGAAGTTGAGAAACCTAACTCAAGTAGCTATCTGTGCTGTAAACACCCAAATCTGGATGAGAGGATCCCATCCACCCAGACTCTCTGTGACCAAACCACAACTTCTCAAGCTGAAATTCATCCCACTCAAAGGAGTTGCTCAAATGTGGAATGTGCCTCCCTAAGGTAGGAGTGTAATCGGCAGAGGCCTTCTACATGGCCAGCAGAAAGAGAGAGAGATTTCCAGGGATAATTCAGCTTCTACAGGCCAGTCATGCTGACAACTGGAGGAACTCACCTCTCATTAACTCTAGAAATTAGACACCTGTCATGGGTGCCTTAGCTAGGTGCCCAAAGTTAAAGAGGGATGAATCTCGTGGTTTGATCCAGTGGCTCTGTATAGGCACCTGGTTGTATCTGAAATGCCCTAAGGCATTCGAAACATCTGCGCGAGGCTGGCAGACATGATAAAGGGCTCCAGGCAAGACCTCTGCCCTTCTGGAATAGCAGCTGGAGGCCAGACAGGATGTCCTAGGCGTCTCAAGTAACAGGGGATAACTCTGTGTGGGCAACTGAATCGAGCCCTAAGCCTTCATCTTAGCTTGTCCCAAAGTCCTCATCATTGTCGGTATCCCCTTGTCACCAATGAATGACCAGCACAAACACGCCATGTCAACGCTTCCCTGAACGGAAACAAAACGGCTGCAACACAAGGCATCAAAGTATACGTGCTATAAACCTAAATCTGCAGAAATTTCCTCTGCTCCTTTAGAATGGATTCCTTACTGAGGAAGAAAATTAGAAATATTTTTTTCTATCCCATAATAAAAGTCTTTTGTTTGAGACTATAAAGAAGAAAATATATATTTTTTCTTTCTTCTAGGAAGCAAATCATTAAGAAAAAAGTCAACAACCCTGCAATTCAAAATTGCAGGTGAGAGAGAACCACAGGAACTTATGGGGCACAGCTTTGTAATTGCTAGTATGTACAGAAGGAATCAATGAAATAAATATAACCTATCCCAATAGATACAAGTACAAGCCACCCCAAATGCATAATTCACTTCGTCTGTGTCTGAAGCTAACTCAAAGCAAAGAGGGCAAAATGTCTCGGAATGATTAGACAACTAACTAAGCTTAACATTTCCTCTCTCCTCTTGTTTATCCATTCTTCATTGTTCATTTAGTGACGGGAAAAGGCACTAGAAGCAAAACTGTCAAGACAGTTCACACACATGCATCACTTAAATCCTACTCAACCTCTTGAAAAAGCCTCTAAAGACAGCCTAAGTTATGGTTAGGCCTTAAACTGGGCTTCTCCACAGGAATTTATCTCCTCCCCACAAACACAAGAGCCATTTCATCTGGAGATGTGACTCTTTAAAGATGGGGAAAAAAAAAAAGCCAACACAAAATGCCAAAGACCCATCAGTAAAATATCATCCGTTGATGAAGATTAACTGTTTCAGTGAGGAATAAAAATGTTTAGCAACTGCTGGGCATTTTCAGGGAATGCTGTGCTATTTCTGTATAGCTGTGTGGCTGTTTCTCATTCCATGAGTTAAAAAAAAACCCAAAAACCCAAGTCTTCTGTTTTTTTAAATGATCTGGAACCACTTGGCATGTGACTTCTGAAGTGTTTAGCACAGTCTTACGAAAACGTCATGAAAATTTATCAGCCTAGGCCCCAAATCTACTTGCCTGCCTTGTATCATCAGTCATCATGCTAATGAAAATACTAATGACACTTCAATTGCGTTTCAAGAGAAATGAGCTGCCTCAGCCGAACAGGAATTAGAAAAAAAATTAAACTTTTGCACAAAGAGTATATCACTCCCCCTTTTTATTGTTATTAATTAGTTGAAGCGTTTGGCTTCAATCAAGTCAGGGGTCTCCACTGCACAAGTCACAGTAGACATAAACAGTGAGAAACAGGCCATGTCACAAAACAGAGAAAGGAAAAAAAAGAGGTAAGAATCAGAAAGTGGAATGGGAAACAGAAACCCTCAAAATGTTTTAAAGTCAGACACTAAAGTTCAAGCTAAGTCATTTTAGGACTTTTGATAGTCAACAGAGGTAAACAGACATCTCCAGAGGGCAACTCATCCCAGCTGGGTTAGATGCTTATGTTCGGGTAAGATTAATTGCCCCTGGCGGCACCCAGATTGGCTAGCTCAGGCCCAGACATCCATCTCTCAGATGTGGCTGGATGAATCGCAGGCAAAGCATCTTCTGCCCCCACAGCACGGCAGGTCAGCAAGGGATGTGGCTTCACTCTCCTGATCCCCAGCCCAGTGCCCTATCCCAGCCACGGTCTCGGGAGAGCTCCTACGAGGTGTGCAAGCAGAGCACCCCTCCTGGAGCACGGGAGCTGGAGAAACACAGCCGTCCAACTCTCCAGGTGGCAGCTGGTGGCCCAGCCTTGTATTGCCATAATGCTCTCCCTTGGAATGATGGAGAGAGGCCCTGGCTGATGAAGGTGTCAGTAGATGGTGCTGGCGACCAAGGGGTGCAAGCCCTGGTTTCACTGCTCCTCGCTCATGTGCAGTATCAGTCACTATCCCGCAACTCACATTTTCCCTGGAGATCTGAAGTCAGAGAACTTGAACACCAAGCAGGGATCGGCTCTGTACACGGACATCAGCTAAGTCCAGGAGGAGCGGACGTGCTGAAGGCCTGCACAGTGCTGGCATCTGCAATGGCCCCGAACACACTGAAAAGGGGTTTCACTGCTGGGACAGCAGAGTCACAGCCGGTCCAGAGACAACGACGGGTAAAGGGAAGTTCAGAAGAAGGTTTGCACACACCTTGACGTACCCAGCTGCAGACACCTGGCAGGGGACGGGGAGGGAGCAACCTTTCTGGGTCTCACAACGGACACACGTGGAAGCCGTGGTCACGCGACAAGGGTGAAGCTTTGGCAAGGGGCTTGGGCGTGCGGTGTGGGTGGGCACGGCCTCTGCCTCCCAGGCACAGCCATGCCGTGGTGCTTGGGAAAGATCCAGCTCTGATGGAGCTGCCTGCAGCAGCAGGTGAGCGGACCGGACAACCCAAGGCTCCATACTACGTTAGCTCCTAAACCAGCTCTCCTGGCAAATACTTAAAATTTTGGAAATTTGGAATCTTTTGAGTAAAAAAATAAAGGAGGTGGGGGGGGACAATGTTTTTTCTGGGTGTAGGGGGGGACAAAACCCCCCAAATCCACAACAGTTCCCATGTTCCAATCTGCTCTGCCACAAAAGCAGAACAAATTGGCTGCAGCACGGTTTTAAGAGGCGATTATAAAACACCCCATCAGAACATAAACATCCCACATTGACAAAGTAATCTCTGTGGATCTCGGTGGGCCTGACCCCGCGCTGCCCTCTTCCATGTATAGTCATGAATACAAATGCAAGGTGAATGCCGGCTGCCGGCTGATCCGGTGACATTTTACACCCGTGTTACTGATGTCAACAACTGCAGGAGGGAGCGGAGCATCAAACCCAGGATAACTACTTGGAAAAAACAGAAGAGCGAGCCGAATGCACGGTTCCAAGGAGTCGGGGTATTTCAGCTCGGAAGCTCGGAACGGCTAAGGCAATCCCTTCTGCGCTCCCACATTTACTTAGAGAAGAGCCCTGGGCTTCACATCGCACTACAATTCATCGCTTGAACACACACCACCCTATCTCAGTAGGAGAGCTGTTGTCCGTCTCACTTTGCGGGTAGAAAATCAGTGCAGAGGAATACCTCCAAATACCCACAAAACTGTTCAAAAATCCGCGGAGACCAAAGCTCGCCGCTTCGGTCTACGCGATGCAATGGGAGGAAAAGGAGACTTGTGGCTCATTCTGTTCAAACGGTCCTTTCTCTTTTAAGCAAACAAACAAATAAACAGCAAATGCCCTATTCCCACCCGGCATTAGTGCAATGTTATGTCTGAGACTTTAAAAAGCGTAAAAGTCAAACCATTCAAAATGATGGGTCCCGCAGCAAATGTAACAGGGTCCCCAGAGTACATACGTAGTGTATGGTATTGCTGCACATGGTATTAACTTTTATGCCTTCATCTATATATGCAATGTGGCTCATTTATAGTTGCTCTGGGAACCACTCTGTTTACATAAATTTTAATTTCCTGTCTTTTGTTTGTTCTCTTTATCATCTTTCTAAAACAAAATTTTCCTTGTGAATTTTAGTGCTCAACCAATTACCGCACAGATGGAGGCACAGGAGAATTGACATCCTCTGATTTCTCCGTGTGGCCCTGGCAATACGCCTCCACTTGGGTTTGGACCCGTTAGAAAACTGTGAAGATCCAGCAGTGGCAATGTATTGCTACTACAGCAGGCCCGGTCCCACAGGTCATGGAGGTTTCAGTCCACTGGGATGTGCTCAAAAACTTCCTACTGTGTCGACGTGGGTCATACTCACTATTTTACTCACTCATTTTTCTGTTTTTGTTTTCCTTTTAAATGCATGTAGCTTGTGAACTGAATGAATCTGGTACTAGACCGCATATAACCACAATGAAGCTATATTCCTTCAGATTTTGGTGTGAAAAACTCTTTGCTATCTGCTCTGGTAACTAAAACACGGTGTTTAAAACTGCTTAAAATATATCTTTTGTTCAAGCTTGCAAAACTAGTGCAGAGATCTGACTGCACCTTGTTACAGAATATTACTATAAAAGATTGAAACCTTAGAGATGCCAGTTGCATAGGAAAAAAAAGAAAATGATGGCCCAGCTACAGATTAATGCAGTGATCTTCGCAAACTGTTAATTAAAATTCAGTGTTGACAGGACCAAGCCTTGCTACTATTTTTTAGGGAAACAAAGAATAACAGATAAAGCCAACCTACAATAGGTCGGTGCAGCAAATCCAAGAAAAATATGGCAGTTCTCGGCAGCTGTGATAGGAATCCTTCCTCTTCTTGAATAATAAAGGCTTTTGCTAATTTTAACCAGAGCCGAAACCGAAAAACCTGCAGTCGCGTGTGACTCAGAGAGCCCCAAGGGAACGGGAGGTGGGGGGGGGGAGATATGTGTGTGTGTACGTCTGTGTGTATAATCTAACAGTGCCCAGAGCTTTTGAGATCCTGGACCACTTCAATAGCACAGGCCAGATTCATTAAAAACCCTGGCTGC
This sequence comes from Apteryx mantelli, assembly GCF_036417845.1. Classification (NCBI taxonomy): domain Eukaryota; kingdom Metazoa; phylum Chordata; class Aves; order Apterygiformes; family Apterygidae; genus Apteryx; species Apteryx mantelli. The sequence goes on along the minus strand of NC_090020.1, from coordinate 82,446,146 downwards.
ATTCCAGCAGTTAAAATTGAAGCAGCATATTTATTGCATTTTGCTCAAATAAATCTGAAAACGTGTGAATCATATCCCTCGGAGAGACGGGGAGAAGAAGTAAACAATCTCGGGCTAATACTTGGAGGCAGCGTGCGACGGCGAACAAAGATGCAGAAGGGTCATCGGCGCAGCGAGCCGGCAGGATGCTCGGCAAGTCGGGGGGGTTCGGAGACCGCGGACTCGGTCGCCATTTTCCTCAGCGCCGCTGTCGTGGCCTCCGCTACTCTGTTTAGTTTTCTCTATTTTATTTATACACGCGCGCGCACACGCACACACACACGCACGTATGTTTTAAAGAGCTTCTCAGCTTAGGCAACTCGGCTCTGCGGTTCTCTGTGGTTTTCCAGATGCTGCTCATGACGCTGGCACCTCACCCCGACTGCAGCTGCGTTCAGCTGGGATTCAATTATAGCCTGTCTTGCAAAGGCAGATTGGTTTTTCAAAGATAACATATTTGGGGGAGGGATTTTTTTTTTCTCCCCCCCTCCCCCAAAAGCAATTTTTATTAAGAAAAGAGAAGCATGACTTGCGGCGTGATCCTGCCAGGTGCTGAGCGCCTCCAGATGGGTCCTTAGCACCCTCAGTGTTGCTTCACTTCAGCACTTTTCGGAGAGGACGCACAGCACCCCGCAGGGTTCGATTCGGACCGATTAAAGCGCTGGCGGAGGATGGTCCCAAGGCTGCCGCCCTCGAGGGGAAACTTTCTATCGGAAATAGCATGCCGATAACGGGGTTTCTCCTGCCTGATTTTGCAAACAGCAATCGGCTCAATATTAGCAACCCCCAATTTAGGGAGGGGGTGAAATGGGGGGGCTCAGAAAATACTGGGAAAGGAGGAGAGAGATATTGATAAAACAGGCAGTGCTTGAATACTCCTCCAAGGCACTCCCTGCACCCCAGACCCTCCTCTTCCTCGGGACAGGAGGAAGAAGGGGGCCGTTCGCAGAGTCCCCGCACCGTGGGGCCGCAGACACAGGCAAGGTGGGAGGGAAAGGACGCGCCTGAACGACCCGGAGAGACTCGCCTCGGGATTAAGAGCAGACCCCGCGAGCATGAGGACTGGAGCGGTGGTGGCATGTCAGGTTTGAAGCTTCCAGGCCTCGTTTTGACTCAACCACGTCTTCCTAGTCAATTATTGGTTGCACTAAGGAACCCAAATTAACCATCTCATTGCTTCCACCCAGCTTTGGATGGGACTCGAAGAGGCTGAACACGGTGCTGGGACTCAGGAACCTCCGACACAGGCGCTGCTGCTCCTAAAGCGTTTTGGGAAGTCAAACAGAGCAAAACTATGAATCGCATATTCCTGACATCAGACACGGAAATAAGCAGCCTGATTTTTGGGATGCCAGTTGCCTGTGATGTCTGGTGAGATCACTAGGGGCAGCTGATAGCTGGAGCCATGGACACCCAGGGGGTAAAATAGAGAGTTTTGGTGACTAATATCATACAGCCGCTTTGGCAAGTGCTGGTCTACACTCTTCTGCCTCAGTTTCCCCTATCTGTAGCAGGGGCAAAACACTCCTTATCTGGGGCTGGCAGAAATAGTAAGTGCTATGAAGGTGAAAATAAGAAATTGCTGGTTGTAAAGAAGAAACAATGCTTATTAAATGAAAGCATGCTGAGGCTGCTTGCTCTTTTTTTTGGATCAGATGGGGAGACAATAATTGCCTTATTCATCACTTGGGTGCAGCTCTAGCTTTCCTCAGTCCTTCCACGTGTGATTTATTTGCATGCCAGTAAATCCAACTGCCCTTTTCGGAGACTTACTGAAGTGCTGTAGTTTTAGGGAAAGCAGCCCTAGCACAAAGGAAGTGAACAGATTGAGGAAATAAAACAGGATGGCTTCGATGGAGGAATTGCTTCAAATTAATCAAAACCAAACAGACGAGGCCGACCGAACGGCCAGCAGAGCAACCGCGGGTATTGTGCAGGAGCAGACCTACGCTCGATGCGCATCCTCCTCGTACCGTTAAAGGGCTGACGAAGCACTGCTCTTTCTCAAGTCTCTCCCTGCCTGTTTTATGCATTTAGCTGCAGTGGGAAAGCTTGCCGAGGCCACGGAGAAACCATGCCGCATTAAAGATGGAAGATATGCGGGAGCGCCTCGCAGGCGAGCCGAGCGCAGCCCAGCTGCTTGGCTGGGGGAGGATCGCTGCCGACTCCTCTCCGGGCTGCTGAGGGACCCCAAGGGGCTCCGCTCCCGGGGAGAGGGGACCAGAAACCGGGCTTGCTTTTGCTTTGCAAAACTTCACGGCTCGGGGTTTGATTTCCAGCATCCAGAGGTGGTTCGGAGCTAGTTCTCCTTTAATGTGAATCCTTGGAGTTTAATAATAGATTTGCACATATGTCTTGTAGTGCCTTTCACTTGAGCAGTGCAAAACATTTTGATATATTAACAAATTATATGTCTAGGACCCCTGAAGAGGAAAAATATGATCCTTATTTCCTAGGGAGAGAAGCTAAGCAATCCCATTGATTTTGTATCATGACTTCTCTTGAGTTTTAGTGGGGAGGCATGCACGGTATCTACAGGCAGACTTTCCGTATTATACCTGTAGTATCTGGGTGGGCATTTGAGATGAAGAGAGAGTGTTTAATTCCCCCAATAATCTCCCCTTTTCGAATTAGTGAATCTGAAGACAGAAAGAGTAATTGAAGGTCCGTTCAATGAGCCACTGGGGAGCACCCCCACTGTACTAAGGGGACACTGCCGCGCGGCGGTAGCACAGGGACCGGGAATAAATGAGGGATTTGATCCAGACAGGGGAATGGCTCTGCAGACCTTCAGCCTTCAGCAAAGCACGAAGACCTCCACGCTATGCAACGCAAGCAAGAGTCATTAATAACTATTTTAATGACCTGGTCCTCAAGCACCCTAAATAAAATACAGTGTAGGGGAGGAAAAGGGGAGCTATGTATCCTTCCCGTATTAGGCACCTAATGTAGGTGGTTATGAAGAAGGCAAATCTCCCTCTGTTCCCTATATAGTTGCTGGAGGGAGACAGGATCCCCCTGAACTCCCTCGACAGGAGCCTACTGTAGGTGCTCGACTGACCCTGAACAGCTGGTACCTCTCCGTCGGCTGTACCTGTATATCTCTACCTACATACAGGCGAATACCTAGCAGCCTGCTAAAAGCTTCTCGGGCATTGCATGGTTTTCAACATCAGAACATCCACCTGGTCGGCTTTGTTTCATAAAAATAACATAAAAAAAAAACAAACACAGGAAACAAGTCTCTGCTTGTGTTGACGGGGAAGAATTTACAGTAGGTAAGGAAACCTTGTCTAAATATTGGTCCATCTGACTTCTGGAATGTGTTTAATAAAGGCATTTTTCACGACAGCGTGGTCCAATGCCCACTGAAGCCCTGACTGGATTTCTATGGACTTCAGTGTGCTTTGGATTGGGCCCTAAATGAATAAATTAAAACAAACATATACATTGTCAGCTTGACGCATGTATATTTAGCTGAAAGGTTCCCACTAAATGGAGTGAGAGTTGTGAAGCTAAATCTCCACGCATGACATCAAAGATTTGGCTATAGAAATGTATTTATTAAGGCTAAGCAGGACTTCAGCGCGTGCAGTTTAAAAATAAAAGCACGGCTCGCTAAATGCAGCGCCAGCTCTCTGCTAATTCGTTCCTCCCTCATCACATATATTTTCCTTTAAGGAAAAACAAAATCTCGCAGCCCACTTGTGTGGCACGGTATGTGCTGTCTGCAAATAGAAACAGGCCTGCTACAGGCCTCTGGAAAACGCCGTTTATAACGGCAATGCCAACTGACCCTCAACTGCGGTGGCACTTTGTGGCCCCCACATGCAAACAATCATCTATTGATTCCCAAGGCCTCCAGCTTCAAACCCACTTTTGTTTTCAAGAGGCTTCCAGTTTCAGGCAAGGCACTGTCATTGCTAATTCTCCCTGCCCTGAGGCTGCTCGGTATTTCTGCTGCTCGCTTGAAGAGTTATCAAAATAACGGCGGCTTGCAAAGCAGAGTCGTTGAATGTTAGTTTTTCACTGTTTTGGAGTAGAGGCAATGAACTCATAGTCATACAAATGGGCTTTTATTACCGCCCTCTTCACACATCTGCCAGAAAGAATATTGAGGAATATGATATAGTGAAAATACTGCGCCAGGAGGAGGAATGGAGTAGATCATCTACCGTTGCGGCGTTTCTCAGGGCAAATTTCAGTGAATCAAAGGCCATCTAGGAAAGCTGTTTAAGTCCTCTGTGTTCTCTACGAGCAGATTACTATATGTATGCCACAAACAAATCCTCTTTATGGCCTATGGGGAAGACAGGGAGGGACCCTATAAAACGACACTGGAAAAGAAATATGGCAATATCCTCAAAAATCATATCTCAGATCTTTGCCGCAAGAGCACCAACTTGCATTTCCATCGCCCAGGCCACTGCAGCAATCCCAAAGCCCTTCGCGACGGTGACAAATCCTCAAATCACATCGGTACACCAAGCAATCCTGGGGGACAGGATGCAACAGCTGTGCAGCGCGCAGAACACCGCGACACCAACACTTTGGAAGGGGAAGCAATCTTCAGTTGCATGAATTTGCAATAATTTCCCAGACTTGATTTTAGCCAAAATTCACATGTAGCCATGTAGAAAGTATATTGGTGCAATTAGGGAGATTAATATCAACTGACTGAAAGTGCCTGAATGTTAGATGTCTACAATCAGAGCTTGTCACTCTGGGTTTGGAGACGTTTATATCAGGATGAAGCCTCCGTTGACTCCTCTCTGTTGACCGTAAATACTGACCTGCTCATATATCATTAGCCTCTCTCATCCCAAAGGATCCAGTCCTTAATCTCTATGACTGAAGGAGTCCTTATTGTTGGTGGAAAATGGTGCGTTATTCCTAGTGTCATTATGGCAACCTGGAGCACTGTCCTGGTGCTGACTCTGAGGAAGATGCAGGATCTACTGAATCTCTAACGCTCAATTCCAGGCACAACCCTCCCTCCCTAGTGGCATCTCTTCCAGGTAATTATGGGACTTCACTTTACTAAGCATGTGATAAATTAAACAAAAAAGAGAACGTGGGTTTGAGTAAAAGAGTTAATAGGTGAGCACTGAAGGAGAGCACCTCATGCGCTAGGAAATATTAATTACTGCTTTGGGACCTGAACTTCCTAACTGCTAAATATCTCCCAGTAGACACAGCACATGTTTGCAGTAGAAAATGGCAGCCCCTCCTTCCCCTTGGAAGAGGCATCCAGCAACCTTACAAGAACTGGAAATACACAAACCAAATCAGAAGAGCTGTGGCTAGGTGGCTAAAAAACTGACTCGAGAGAATTTGATTGTTTGGATAAATGTTACTGCATTAATAACACCTGGACAAAGATCGCAAGGGAAGTCCCAGTGGTAATCTCAGCATCCTCTTCTGATCAGCATGCACTTAGACCCTGGAAACATAGATGCTACAGAAACTAATATTGCCAGCTAGCGTAACTTCAGCACCCTGTAATTTTATTGCACTACGTTCTTCTTAAAAGCTGATGCTTCTGCAGTCATGTGATCAGTGCATGTCAGATGTTTTTAAAAAACAAAAGAGTTGTGATGGTGATGAGAAAAAATACTTGAAACATATGACCTCACTCCACCCTAAGAATACATGAAATAAAAGATTGAATACAACAGAAACTGCCTTCTTCATATTTGTAAATATTAACCAAATCTGAGCCAATCCCCAAATTGTCGGTGACTGAGGCATGATGTTAGAGCTTTGGGGATCAATGCCTCCAGGTGAGAAGAGGTGCCTCCCCCTTCTGGTTTATTTTCAAGGGATAATCCAAGAGGAAGAGTGAAATGCTCAGTGAAATGCTTTCCTGGGAGGCTGAGGAAGAAATCTGCTCTCCCTGCAGCAATAAACCCCGAGGGTTTATTTATACAGGGCTCCGACAGCCCCTATAGCCTCCCTGTGTCAGAAGGGCAGCGGCACAACCGAGCCCGTGGGATCGACCCTCTCCTCTAAGCGCCAGTTATCGTCACGTCAGGATGAAAGCCGGGAGCAGAAGTCCTGCTCCCTTGCTGCAGCCCCGTTTATGGGGGGAAAGGGATAGGAGCTTTACCCTTTCTGCACCCAGGAAAAGACTGCAGTGTTGGGGACATACTGGCGTAGATGCTGGCAGTGTGAGGAGATACTACTGGCTGCACTCGTAAATAAATGCAATAAACGTCTCTTACTGAATTAGCTTAGGAGAGAAGAAATTGTCAACATGAGGGACCTGATCCTTAGCTGGATGAAATGGAGGTTGTGCTGTTTAAGTTGTGTAGGCTTATACAGAGGTATATATGGACCCATACACTAACAGCTCAGCTGCTCAAAAAAAGGGCTTCCATAGATTTTGGGTGATATATAGGCTGGACCTCTCCAGTGTGACAGATACCACCCCTGTGAGCTAAAATGTAGTTAAATATCTCTTAGGTGAAAACCCTCTTTCTTTCCCCCAGAGACTTTCCAGTGACTTTCTTCATCCTCCAGCCCAGATTTCCTTCCTTACAATAAAACCATGCTCCAGGACTGACCTGGTCTGTGCTCATCTCCGAGAGAAGCAATTACTGCAGCTCTCAGTTCATTTCCCACGTTGCGCTGATTTTCACATCCCCTTGCTCTTTTGCTCTATAGGAAATGAGGTAGAAAAGGGAGGCTGCAACCATCATTACGCACTGCTAAGGATAAACCGGCTTCCAGTCGACAAGTTGCTCTCCCCTAAGAAGCGCTTTCTACCAGTGAGTCTTGCAACCCTAGACTGAGTGTGGAAGAGCTTGCGTTGAGGGGACCTCTCGCCAAATCTTCCCTGGCACTGGATATCTGCTCAAGATGCAGCTTTTGACGAGGGGAAGTCAGTGTAATTTGTTGCTGGAGTAATCCTACAGACATTTTTTCCTGGAAGCACCCCAACTCATCCCCGAAGTTAAACTGCTGCAAATGATATAGTTGGTTTATTCTTAAAGCTCAACTTTGAGAGGGGAAGAATGACCCAACTACTGCAGCAAAGATCTTTTTTTTCCCCCAAAGAATTGGGGTTACAGCAAATAAAATGCAAAAATAATAATTAAAACATTCTTAGGCATAGAAGTCTGGGCATCCTGAACAATCACCATGAAAATTAAGCAATACTTTATTTACTCGGACTCCACAGACCATGACAAGTGGGAGGAAAACCAAGTTATGTCTGAATGTTAATATCCATGTTTCCAACTCAAAGTTTATTTTTCTTGCTTGGAATGGCATTTGTCATTTACTTGAAACCTGCACCATAACAAGGCATATATTGATCTTCTAGCACCTTTTCTTCAGTGATCCTTCCATAGTCTTGTCTTGTCTTTTCTTTTCTTTTCTTTTGTAACTCTGTTTACCAAGTTCTCAAACAAGATGACATCAGTTCAGAAACAGGAGGACTGAGCCCTTGCTACTTTTGGAGAGCAAAGTGTCTTAGCAGAGAAGTTGGAGAGGGAGGAAGACAAAAAGCCACAACTGAATGTCCAGGGATCCTGTGGTTATGACTTGCCTGCCTACTAAAAACACTGTTCCTCATTTTCTGGTGTGTTCCTTGAAAGCATGTCTGCTTGCGTTGGTGGGTCTCGACAGTCCAAGTTTAGGTCAGATATATTAGAAATGGAAAAGCCATATTAGCTGAGCTAGCCCATCCTTCCAGCCATCCCAGGATAGGTCAGTCCATTGAGCCTTAAATGACTGGGCTTCCCCAACTTCCCTGGGGGATGCTATTTTAAAGTCTGATAGGTTTTCCTTGTATGAACCTCTCCTGATGTCAGATTAATTTATTTTTGGTTACCGAAGGGGAGGGCTTAAGGGCTGTCTTCTGATGTGGGAGGGATAGTGCTGCTGGTGCCTAGCTTGAAAGAGCAGATTTCCACAAGCTGCCAAGCATCTGCAGCAAAAAAGAACCCTTAGCAGGACAAGCAAGACACTAGTCACTTTTAGAAAGGCTGCCTGATGACTACGTATATATATATATGCATACATTATATACACACATATGTATATATATAAATTATGTGTTATGAAAAGTCTGTGTCAGGGCAGAACTTAGACCTACATGCTCAGCGGAAATGTTTGTGAGGCATCATCTCCCTGATCCTTCTGTCACAGGCTTGTCACTCCTTATGGGGTGGACGAACGAGTCCCCTAAGTAGGACCGAACATGACGGTTCACTGCAAATATCACCACCAGAACGTCGCATAGCCTCTTTTATGCTCTGTAACACCGCACGGTAAGACTTAGCTATGGCAAGAGCTATCCACGGCGACGACGCGCACCCTTCCGGGCTGTATGTATGTGACGACCTAGATTATCTAAATATTGGCTGCGTATGAGAATAATAGCTTTAATTATAACGGCGCAAAAAAATGTCTCCTGCAGCTACGCGGTGCTTGCTGCGATAAAAGCAGACTCGCTTTTCTGATTGGGAAGATGCTGGAGGAAGAGGGAGAAAACGGGCTGGTTCTGGCCTTGCCCCGTTCCTGGTGACAGCCTTTTAGGAAGTTCTGTCCTCAAAACAACTTAGCAACACTGCCGCGCAGCCTGCACTGCCGCGGCTGCTTGTCTTCCTCTCCAGGCACTCGGTTCTGTTATTCCCTGTCCTGGCTCCAGCACACATTACTCACCGATCTCCTTCCAGTCTCTGCCGCTCCCTTCATCAATGCAAGAGCCGCTGTCTTTGAGAAAACTGGCCCCAATTCCCCCTCCTCGCCTCCGCAAGGGAACTGGCAGTAGCTCAGCTCCAGTTTTTAATCTCACCTTGATCTGATGTGCTACCACCTCCCAAGAAATTTGCCCCCTGCTCCTTGGCTACTAAGAGGCTAATTTATGCTGGGGATGGAGTAATAATTAAAAAAAGAAGAAGTCAACCACTGTCCCTAAACACATGCTCTCTTCCTCTGATAGAGACGGGAATAGATGAAAGGCTTGGGATATAAATATGAAGTCACTAGGGTTTTAAATAAAGATATCAGGGCTACATGCAGACTGAGGGAGAAGGGGGATTAGAGAGACAACACGTGCACAGTGTCCTGACATATTTTACGGGATGAAGGGCCAGAGCCCATAATTTATATAGTGCAGCGTGGCAATTGGGACTGCCAGCTGACCTGGCCAAGAAGTGTCTGCCAAAGCCCGTGCGCATACTGGGGGTCATCACATTTGCACTGTACGGATGGCACCAGTTTAATAGAAGCCCGGTCTATGTAAATCACATGTGGTAAGGACAGCCCTTATGCTCTCCCTCTGACAAAGTAAGGGCCTCTTCCCTGGAAGCTCAATGGAAAAAAATGCAAAGACACCTCTGAAGACTTTGGTGAGACCCAGCTCTGAACCTTTGCTCATGGCTTTCTCGCCACTCTTTTTCTTCATCCTTTTATTTGTGTGCATGCCTACAAAGATTTGCATGGTTTACAGAAAAAAATCAAGTAAATCTGTATTAACTACATGGGACAGACAGAACGGAAACATTGTCCTTGGCCCTTGTGCAACAGAGAGAAAAACAGAGTTTAAGGAGCAGTTCATAAACTTTTGTGTCCCCGTTTATACATTAGGGATTTGCTGGAAGTGGAGTGAGAAAAACCGTTCACTTCTCTGCAAAGGGAGGTCAGACAGAGAGGGCAGGTGGTGGCTCCATCTGAAGGAGCAGCTAGGATTTTAATTCTTGGGGTTGTGGAGTGCTACATTTTCCTCCTGCCTTACAGTAAGCGCAGACGTAACTCCATCGGGCTGACAATAACGCGACACAGCCTGTGGCTGTAATGATATTGGGCTTTACATATATCAAAAATGGACTGCCACTACCGCTGCAAACAGACAATACGATAGATGTGGAGGTGAGAGCAGACAGGTGGAGGTACGGGCAGGCTGTCAGAGAAACAAACAGAATCTTCTCATTTTAAACCAGGAATGAAAAGCCGGACGGGCGGCTTTGACCTCCGTTTGGATCCTTTTCTTTCTGCTGCAGTTCATCCCGAGGAAGTCATCAGGTTTCTCATTTCCCACCAGGGATGCAGGGGAAATCTTCAATGACGAGCACTTAGGTAATTGGCAATGTTATTCTCTGGGAACTGTAAAACGCTGAAGCCTCCTTTCTCAGCCCTGCAATTTCTGCTGACCAGAAACCTCCAAAGGAGCAGGCGGCTGCCAGAAGAAAGCCCGAGGCTGCTGCAGATGGCTGGTTCCCTCAGGAGCGCCTTGGAGATTCAAAACCGGACCAACGAACAAGCATTCAAAAGCTTGCAGCGTCTCCGCACCCTGGACCACGCCGCTCTTCACCCAGCTCGCCCCGGATGTCCCCGGCACGCCGAGAACGGCTTAAAACCCACCCGACGCAGCTCGCGGCACGATCGCCTTGCAAGCCAGCGTGGACGTTATGCTGAGACTCCACGTGTGCGGCAGACGCGCCACCTCCGCGGACGAACCAAACTCGAGGTTGTTAACTTTGCACGTGCTGCTAAACCAGAGTCGGCGTTATGGGAACTGCGAAACTTTGGCCCGACCGCACGTTTTTGCCCTATCTTTGCAAATGCCCCCACTCCTTTTAATGAACTCCTTCGCAGGGGGTTGGAACTTGAGCTCAAGTCAAGGGTCTCAGCACGATCCAAGCCTCTTTTACGTTTAAAGGATGTAAATGACACAGTATGGATTGGGGTGTTGTGTTTTTTTTCCTTTCATAGAATTTTTTTCCAGTCTACATCCTCTGGCCTGGGGGGCGCACAGACTTTCCCAAACACTTTTGCTCTCACTCGAGAATTTACTTACATGTGTTTAGAATATACCACCAGCTTTTGAGACAGAAAATGTAATCAAAACAGATCATAATCCATAGTAGCAAAAAATCAAGTGTCTTTAGCTTAAATATTCGTTTCGCCAGAAAAGTTGCACAAATCTTGCAAAAAAAAATGGCCTTTGCACTTACAAGTCACCGACGGAGAACTGCCACTTACTACAGCGCAGGGAAAGAGTCATAACATATCTAATATATTATCCCCAGTCCAGCACATTACAGCTAATTAGTTGGAACATAAACAGCTGAAGTTAAAATGCCAGAGCCAGACTCTGACTGCACAGCCCGAAGTTCAAAACACATTGCCGTGTTTCGCAGGGCCTTGAAGCAATACGGACTGAAGTAATACGAACATTTTGCTGCTATACAGGGGAGGGGAGGGCGAAGAAAACGAGTCAAGATTACAGCTTTGCCGCTGGTTCGCAGGCAGAATTTTTAACGTACCAGGAAACCTCCCGATTTAAGGAAAGTTCTACCGATTAAAGGATCAACGGATCCATCGGAGGTGCGAGCTACCAGTTCATTAAATAGACGTTGGGTTCATCCCAACCCTGGTTTCAAAGGCGAGCTGTTCTCCCTCTGCTTAACAGCAAGCAGAGACTCCTTTTTATTGACGGACTAACACGACTTTATGATAGCACTAAACAGATACAACTGTGCTCTTATCTAATAGAAAAAAGGATGCTTGCTGAAATAACCACATTACTGGGCAGCTACTGTGTTTCCACCGAGCAGTAAACTCAAAGTTCAGAACCAGCGCCGCTCCGATAACGAGCCGATAGTCGTCGTATGCCAACGGAGACGGTCCGGAGCGCAGGTAGATAGATAACGCTGAACTTTTATGGCCCTCTTAGTCAAATATAGGGAGACCGTACTGATTGCAAAGAATTGTGCCCCCGTGCCTCGGTTTCCCCCCTGCCCCTTGCGGAAACGCAGGACTTGAGGCGGCGTGGTGCTACGAGGACAGCTCTGCGGCCCCATCGCGCCTTCGCCCGCTCCAGAGCCGCGGCAGAGTTTTGTCTGCGCCCCGCCGGTGCTTGGAGGAGGTTGGATGACAACCAGCTCTGCCCTAAAAGCCGTAGGGCTGCGGCGAGCCGTTCTCAGCACCTCCTGACGGCACGACTTGTTCAGCACCCGGGCAGGACAAGCCTTCCTTGAGAGCCCCTCAGGTTGCCTCCGTCCCAGAAACCAGCGTGGGAACCATCAGGCGCAGCGGGGCTGCCGACACCGGCAACATCTACCTCCGAGCGAGCCCTTCATAGCCCAAACCTAGTCATTACACGCAACGGATCTGAGGGGCAATCCAGCCCAACCTGAAGTGGACACTTTCGGATGGATGACGCCCACCGTCAACTCCGTTGGCCAAACTGTAGGGACTACACCACGCTCCCTGCATGCAGCAGGAAGGACAGCGGGGCTCAGGATATGCTGCAGCAGCCTAAAACCACGTCTTTTTTGCTTTAAACACGCTTGGCGGTGAAGGAGGGGGCCGACTCTCATCTCCGCCACGGCAGCGCGAAACAGGAGCAACTTCCTCGCAACCGGGGCCGCGAGATGGAAAGGAGCCCGGGAGACAGGAACTGCCTGCTTGATTGATTGACTGCATCGCAATTTCAGCTTTCAAAGCTTCCTGCTTTTCCCTTCATTTTTGGTTTTACCTGCTAAAGGGTAGTCTGCTTCAGTCTAAAATAATCACAGTCATCATAAAAGGAGTCAAGCTGCTTCTCCCCGAAATGAGTTCATTTTCTTGGATTCCTCTCTTATAGTAGGAGGATTGAAGCAGGGCAGATAAAAGCTGGAGGCTGCGAACAGAGAGGGTAAAGCCACCCACACATTGTAATAACAACCAGTATTTTAAATCTGGCACTACCTTTGGAAACATTTACGGTCTTAAAACATAATTATAAAGATACGGGGGTGGGGGGGGGTGGTGGGAAGAAAGACACACACACACTGAAAAGGAGAAAAATGAGTGAAACAACTGTTTAATTTCTTGCTGTCATTAATACCAGAGTATTAAATAAAATCTCCCAGATGAATAAAACGACTCTGTTGAGACAAAAACAAAATTCCACTGGACTGGCCCTGGTTTTTGCAAATAGCAATATGTGTATGCAAAGGAATTCCTTGTCCCTGAAAATGTTTACAACTCAGAAATAATTGAAATCAGAAACCGATCCTTTCCACAAAAAAAAGGGCATTTTTGCGTTTGCTTTTTTCCTTCTTTCTCCTTCTCCTTCTCTCTCCCTCCTTCTTTTTGAAGGTAAGACTCTGTAATTCAAACTGGCTCCATCTCAGATCAAGGCAAAAAGCAAAGTTACCTTAGAGATGTGCCAGGTTTTCCCCCAACAATTTTAACAATAGCAAACATGCTCTTTGCCTAGTTTACAGAAGAAGGGGATGGCAATTCACTTCATTTTTATTATTCAGTGGTTTTTGCACAACAATCTCTGAGCATTTTACAAATTTTAGTGACTCAAACCTGCAAATGCCTCTGAAAGAGAGGAAAGTACCAGCACTCCCAGTTTGCAGTTGCTACAAACAGTTCTTTATAGATCACAACTAGAAATGACTGAAAGGCAAATGGAAAAAAAAAACACTAGAAAAAAAAAAATCCTGGTGTCTCCTTTATTGTTTTGCTTTCCACAACACAAGGACTGTGCAGTCCAAATTCCCCTCATTTTTCCTTCCTGTTCCCTTTAATGCCCCATTGGCTTGGTTATCTCAGAGGAGTAAAAAAAGTACTTTGGTTTCCAGACTCATTCGGTCTTCAGGCTCTCTCATCAGAATGCCATTAGAAGTGCTAATGAGTGATAAAAAAAGTGGTGACTTTCTGATGGGTCTTCACTGGAAATTTTTCAGAAGCAGGCCTACTCAAATAATTCTTACTAGGGTCCACTCTCTTCTATTTTAAACATACAGCAACTGGACAATTTATTTAGCGCATTTTTGGGCTGCTCAGAAATATGCTATATGCTGAAACAATATAATATGTATTTTGTTTTTCATTAAACTTCTTCACTTTTTTATTTCTTTTACTTCCTTTTAGCCATGCATGTTTTCTGTTGGAAACATGGAATTAAACTTTAATTCATTATTTTTTTACACTTTTAATTGGAAGTGAATGATCCTAAGAAATCTAACGTGAAGAATGGTACTTTTGATTAGCAACCAGTCCTAGAATGTCTCCTGCAGGACCAGTTGCTCCGGTTATTGAACTGTTTTGATATATATCTGAGAATAACATTGCCTGTTTTCATGCTTAACATCACCCGTGCTCCCCTCTGCTCCTTGGAGAGCAGCATTCAGAGAAGGCAGGTCACCAAAGTGGTACGTGGAAACACGTCCTGCCACATTGCTTCTCCGTCCAGGAATCACAAAATATTTTTACCGGAGATCGACTTTTAACTGCATGGCAGAGGAAACCCCTCGACTCGTTCCTAGATTGAGGGAAACACATCAGCTTCTGCGCCTGGCTCGGCTATCACGCAGTACGAGGCAGAGGGACATTGGCACAAATGGATTCAACTTTACAAAGAAATCATCAGACAAGTCAGTGTTTCAGAGGTGAACATTTACGGATTAAGTTGTCCACGTGAAAGACTACATCTTCCATCCACGGCAGAAGATGACTTTCCTAATTGGGTGGATCCCTACACTGATGCACACCACTGTGCCACAACACAGGACTTCCATCATGAGAATAAATACAGCATGAGAATCCATTTTATTTCTGGTTGTTGCAGAGACTCCATCATTACAGAGCCATATGTCCCTTTGCACCTGCTGAATCCGCTAAAAAGTGCTAATGCACAGTTAAGGTCCTCCCTGCTGTTTCATTCAAATGCATTTCCAAGAAGTGCCTTCTAAAATTTAAAAGCTTTTTTTCACAACTGCAGACCCACACATAAACAGCAGGCTGTGCATGTTATGAGTGCTGGTCTTCTCATGCATAGCAAGAGAAAAAGATACCGATTTGTGGATTGCCTTCATAAAGATGCTTATTGCATCCTCGGAAAGTATCTCTATTTGGAGGCTACCTGTCAGGTCTGAAAAAGAGGGGCTTTCCATATTTCAAGAACTTTTGATCACAGACTTTTTCAGAGTTTCATAATTTGCATGGGTCATCCTTTTTCATTTAGAAGCTGGGAAGTCTGGCATGATTCCTTGTGGTCTTTTTCACAGTAGTCATTTAAA
Source organism: Apteryx mantelli (assembly GCF_036417845.1). Classification (NCBI taxonomy): domain Eukaryota; kingdom Metazoa; phylum Chordata; class Aves; order Apterygiformes; family Apterygidae; genus Apteryx; species Apteryx mantelli. The sequence continues at coordinate 82,431,078 of NC_090020.1, read as the reverse complement.
CAATAGTTCAAATGATAATAGTCATTTAATGAAAACACTTTGTCTGGAAATGTAGGGAAAAGAAAGGCACTTGCACTTCTTCCTTCCTGATAAGATATAATGTGAGGACATTTTTCATTTTGGCTACCATGGGAGCCAGCTCTCATCTGCAGTTACCCTGAACCTCGGCTGCCCTGTCTGCAAACTGTCCTGATATGGTCACCATGGGCAGAAAAAATGCATGGATAACATCTTGAGAGAGCGATCCTGGCTTTTGGGCCAGGCTCACAGTCCCTAGAAGCGTACCTGGGGTTGGTGGTGGAATGAGAGATCGTTGATGATCTGCGTACACATGGCTGGGAATCCGAAGACGATCCAACAATGACCAAATACCCAAGATGTCAGAGTTACCACACCACTTTTAGAGTATTTTAATTAATTTGTCAATTAATTACTGATTTCAAAACAATGTCAGCTGGAAAGGGATAGCATGTAAGCACAAACTAGACTGTGATTAGTTCCAATTCAGATTGGTTTCAGGGCATCTGAGATTTTCCAATAAGATCAGGTCATGCGTGTCTCTGTCCATGAAGATTGAGAGTGGCAGTACAGTAGCAAAGCAGCAGTTTCTTGCAAGATCAGTGTGAAGCTCTGTCTCATAAGACTGAACTAAAAAAACTGCTTATGATGGGGCATATTTGCAGTGAGAAGATGCAAAACTATATGTTTGTGGATTTCTTTTGCCTATCTTGAATTGTATTCAATACATGCATACTGCCTACCTTTAAATTACTACATACAACTGAATGGAGCCAGCACATATCCACATACATATTTTCAGTGCCATTAAACCTCACATAGCAATTTCAGTCTGTTAAATACACCTGGGATCTGCAAAGATGCTGGTATCTAGACTGCTGCCCACTTCTGAAAGTGAAATGGTGCTAATGATACCCAAAACAGCAGTGGAAAATGTATGCTATTTTATAACATAGTCACCGATAGACAGGAATGACCTTCAGATGTAATGACTGTATTTTTAAGTACCTACATTTCCCCAGATGCTTGCTCCAAATAACAACAGACATTAAGACAGGGTCAGAGTGGGCTGAATTGAAAAAGCAACGCTATTTAGCACACATTTGTTGGGCAGATGTGTAACATTTCAGCCCTGACAATGCCCGATGATACCTGGTTTAGGTCTCTGCATAGCCTCTTAGATCTGTAAAAATCCCTATCTAATGTCCCTTTAGATAACGTTTGCTGCTGAACAGCCTCTTACTGCCTTTAGAACGTGGTGCTAATTAACGTGAACCAAGTTACAATATGTGCTAAAGATTCCAGCTTTGTTACTTATTTAATGAGCTTCGTGGGATTTGAACATGAGGCTCAAAGTAGCAGGGGAAACCTCATAATTAGTTTCAATTAGAAGAAGTTCCTACGCATTACAAGTATTTGATAAACTGCAGAGGGAAAAAGAACTACTGAACAGATACAAATCACTAGCTTTGTTTCATTTGTTATTATACTTATTTTCTTCTTAATTAGTGCTGATTGGCTTATGATCCTAATTAATGCAAAGGAATTTGGAATGGTATACAATGGTATGGCTTAGAAGATGCCAGAGTGTACAACTGCTAAATTATTGCTAATTGTTATTTACACGAGGACAGGAAGACTAAGTAATGTGCTGCCTAATTAGCATTAAAGATATGGTTTCCATTTCCAAATTAAACGAAGGCAAATGGGATAAAATCATTATGGTTACCAAAAAACCCCCTCATCTTTCTCTGAAAGTCAATAGTTGCATTGCCAACAATTTTTAAAAATGAAACAGCCCAAAACCAGCCAAGAAAAGAAAAGACCTTCAAGAAAAAGTAGATACTTAATCCAAAGTGGACACTGTTAAAACATTTTCAGCTGTCTTCTGAAAACGTTTAATGTTATATCCATTACTGGGATATATTACTAGCAGCAAGCACCATGCCCATCTTAATTAGGGAAAACCATAAGGATTTTAGTAGTTACTACAGGTGTGCTTAGCCTACAGCAAAGTCAAATCTACTGCAGTGGTTACAAAGAGCTGGTGGCTTTAGCTATTCCTTCCATAGCTACGTGGTACGGTGTCAAACCCCGAAAAACTATAACCAGGACAGAACTCCTGAATTCTGCCTTGGCTCTGCCACCGATTCATTGGGTGGCCTTCATGGTCACTTCACCTATGCTTCATCTTCCTCACGGTCAGAACAGGAGCAATATTCTGTTTGGTAGATCCACTGGCAATGATAAAGCATTTCCCAACATAGCCAGTTTATAAATCTGTTTCGTAGGTACTTTAGAAGGATTACTTAACTTTTGAATATCAAAATGCTATGTCAGTGTCATGATAATAATTTCCCTAACTTTTTCATCACTCAACACTGGAAACAAGAAAAAGTTTTCATTTAAAGAAGGCTCCTAATTCTTTTTTCTTTCTGTATACCCTTTTGACTGGTCTCAAATATCATAAAGCGCAGCGGATGTTGCATGACTTTTGTTTGCACTGGGATTTGGGCAAAAATAGACACTTTATAGATTCAATGCTTTTTTTTTTTCTGCTCTCCTGTATCTCTGTGCCAAGGGAACGGCCAGGATGACCTAACAAGTCTTTTCTATCTCTAATTTCCATGATTTGATGAAAAACTATATTCTGCACACTTCTCAGCCCCGTATACAAACATTATTCTTGGCCACTAGTCTGTGTTCAAGGATGTCATTCACTTTTCAGGGTTTCTAAAGGTTATTTTTCTTATATGTGCGTATGTATGTATATATTTGGTCTGGTAGTATCTCTCACATCAAAAATTAATCTTTTAGAAGGAATTTTAGTTTTTAAGTAATTTCAGAACAAAGTATCTGGAGGTCAGACAGACTGCAGATATTTAATGTGCATATACATACACACACATGTTATATACACAGGTATATAACAGGACGATGCCCATGCTTGCCTGAGTTGCCTCCTTCCAATTTGCTTCAGGGCTCAGAGAGTCTGTGCTTCGCTGCCAGCAAGGGGCCTTTCATTTACAAGATCAAATCAGATAGCTCAGCACAGCCCTGCAGTTTTCCTGAATGAAGACGCAGGCCTGTGCATGAAAAATACACACTTTTCCTGGAGAAAAAGAGAACACTATGAGCAATGGGCATTTCTGGGACTAGCCTGCACTTACTCAGCAGAGTGCCCGGGGTCTAGGCTCCAATTCAGCAGCACACGAATAGTCCACTTGGGCTTCATTCTCATTTACATGAAGTCTCCTTTTAAACAGTAAAAGAGGCTGAGAGGTTCATTTTCCCCTATTAGGTTCCTTTATGCTGCCAAACCCATCAAAAAAAGGACTTACTGGAAACGGGAACTCGGCCCAGAGACTTCTACTGATGACACTTACGTGCTTGAAGTTTGTGCACAGGCTGCTTGCTGCAGCCTGGATGCCTTTAAAAGGTTTAATATTTTTCGTGAATGGAGATCAGAGCCTTCCCTCTGATCATAACTCAACCCGGCTGGCTCTGCTTCCCCTCCCTGGCTGTCACGTCGTCCTCACGTCCCCAGCCAGGAAGGGTCCTATGCGAGGACTCTGCTCTGGTGCAAAAATTAACTGCTTTCAGGCTCCTGCACTGCACGCCTCTGCACCTCTGCAGACCTCTCTACCCCTACCGAAGCCTCAAGGTCTTCCAAGAAGAAGTGGACACTTCTTGGCCTGGAAACCGCTGAACAACAGTTTTTTTCTCAACGGATTTTGCCAAGTTAAACGTTTTTTACTGGCTGGTTGAAGACATAACCTTGCCCTGCCTGAAATTAGTGGCTGTTCTAGTATTCATTTCATCTGGAGCAAGAACAGGTCTATATATTTGCCCAGGACCTAATACTAGCACTTATCACAGGAGAATCTCAGAGGCATCCAAGTCCCACGTTTATTATCTTTGGTTCAGTCGGTTGACTGATGTTCAGTGGTGGAGTAGAAAAAACACTGTATGTTCTTCATTTATTGGCTGGGGTGGGGAGAGAAAAAGCCTCAGGAACAATGTGGATTAAAGGAGACATTCAAATTTGGAGGACATTTCCTGAGCATTGTAAGAAATTTAGATAAGGTCACATTCAAGAACTCCTTGAATATATATCTTTCAGATCATTTGTACCTCTCAAATGACATACTGACAACATTAATAAAAATCAGAGGCTGTGAACTAAAATCAGAGTCTGCCTCAAACTTAGGAATTTTCCATTCACAAAGCACTACATTCAGATAGCTCGCTGGACTCGATGCCTGAAGCTAAAAACCAACTTCAAATTCCCCCTCCCAGGCTGCTGCCGTTATCATAACGTTGTTCTCATCCAATGGCTACAAAGCAGCCTCTGGAAAATGAGAATATTGCCGTTCCTGTTGCTAGCGGAGATGATCCTGTTACAAGAATAGTATAAAACAGGCACTAATTCTTTGAACTCTTTTCTCAGGCTTGAAGTAAGGGTTGAGGCAAGGTAGAGCACAGAGGCTGCTTGCTCTGTTACAGACTTTCCTGTCCTTGCTGAAGAGAAAAAAGACTCAGCTTTTGAAGAATGCCACATCCAGAGCTGCTTCTCGGCATTAATTTCAATTACCTTTTCACTAAACGCACAGGAGAGCCTTGGAGGGGGCCACTTGAATTGGCGCTTAGGAATTTATCTCGGATAGACTTGTAAATAGACTAAGCCATTACTCCTGTTTTATAAAACCTACTGCGATTTTAAAATGAAGAATCATAACCGCACTTGTTTTTCCCCTGATTTTTATAGGGTTTTGCTGACCTTTTGGGCAGCGAGGCTTGAAAATTCACTTCAGCACTGTGAAACCAGGGGACTGGATCAGCACAGTTTATTCTTCTAGTAAATAAATGGAAGAGCTGAATCCAAACCTCTAGATCTGCCTGACACAGATGACTTTGTTTTCCACATTATCAGCTACCAGCCAGGCCAGCCTGTCTTGGCAAAGGTTAGACACAGAAGACATGCAGTAAGAGGCAACCTTGTAAGATTTACTAAAGGAAGTGGTAAATCCTCCATAACTTGGCACTTTTATATCTTTCTGGACCATCTCCTCCCATTTGACACCAGGTTCAAGAGGTTTGACTCAAACAGCAACCAAGAATTGCTCCTTCTTGTGCTGGAGTAATTGGGTGACTTGCTTGGCTTGTGCTTTGCAGCAGGTCACGGCCGCTGATCCTCCAAAGCTCTTCTGTCTGTAAAACCCACAGACCCCCTGTGTAACTCCTGATGCCCTGAGGACCATCCCAGAAGTTAATACGCAGCTGGTGCCTTCTCAGAAACAACATCAAGCTTAACCGATGTTACATGTGCGAACACTGAGATAACGCAAAAGTGGAATGAACACCAGGGACCGAGCTGTCGATCGGCAGTAATTATCAATACATATATTCGCAGGTTGTGCAGATAGGGATGGGGGCCAGTTGTGACAAAGTCGGTACAGACACACACTAACGCCCTTCCACCCCTCCGAAAACACAATAAAACACTCCCAATGGGTTTACAATTTCAGTAGGAGTGAGCAGAAAAAGTAAAGTGAAAGTGAAAAGGCAAAAAGTAAGAATCAGCTGATTGCAAACTACCTGATCGCAAAGCAACCTCTGCCTACACATTGTCTAGGCAAAAAAACAATATCCCTTGGAGAAAGTAACTCTGATAAAAGCATCATCTACCTGGTGAGAAAAAGCAATGTACTGACTCGGTGCTTGTATATGGTAAGCGGCAGTGAAGTATTTAAGAGGAAGGTTGCAGCAAACACAGTACTGAAAAGAAAGCCGCAAAAAAATAATACATACAACATATACACACGGAGGTGATGTATTTAAGAGCCACAGGAAAAAAAAAAGTAGAAATATGCAAAATGCATACTACTCAACTCATAATACTCAAGGGCTTCAAGAGGCAAAGCGTTACAACAGAACAAAGTCTCGTTTTATTACTACAATTATTGATCCAATGAGTGCCTTTTTAGAGCAGCACATCGCCATTTTCCTCATCTTTTGCTGGTAACCAAAGCTCCCTCCTCCCTCTTACCCTTACTGTTTTACTGTTATTGACTTTAAATTAAGTCAGCAAAATGATGGCATTTTTTGCAGCCTAACTGGTTAAATGTTGAAGCATAAAATGAACGGTGTCAAATCATATCCTCAAAGCTGATTAAAAGTAATCCTGCAGATGCTAAATATGGATTACCAAAGTAATTACTGAAAATTCATAACCTTGCTAAAAAGCCATTCTAATGGAGTTCTACAGCGTGCTGTAGTTAAGGGCTGTTTACTTTTTAAAAACAATTTGCAGTATAATGTCTGGAAATGTGGCCTTATACAAGCTTCACCCAGTTCTGAATACGAAATTGTCTGTGACTGTTAACAGCCACCCCATGGTATCTGATACCATGACAAAAAAGTGTCTCTTTTGACCGTCACTATATGCTGTTGGATCAATTCTGGCTCTTTGGGTCACATTATATGTCTTTTAAATATCTATTTCGTTCCTAATTTTAAGACATTTCATAGTATGTTACACTCGGGCTGGGCAAAAAAAACCTTACTGCATTAGGCTAAAGCTGGCCTACTACGCAGACTTCACTTATTACCACTGCAACCTATCTCTGGTGATAATCTAAAGAGCAAGAATCTGGCAGTTTTAATCCACAGCTTCTAAAATATGTTACTATACATGAACATAGTAATTATGAAATGCCATCCAGTATCTTTCTTTAATATAGACACAACAGTGTTTTCAGTGATGGTTAAATCTGTGTTGAACTTCAGCAAATTCTTACATTGGCAATTCTAATATGACTGTCGTTCTCACCAAAATATTAGTGGTTAAAATCCTAATTTCATGTCTGAACTCAGATGGAAAGAGAGCATCCAGCTCCTATCTTCAGAGACGTAGAAAAATTAAAAGAGGAACGGATAAGTGCTCCTTTGTATTTTGCTGGCCTTTCTGGCAAAGCCACTCTGTTGACAACAACTGAGAACTATGAATGTAACTGCAGTAAACTATTGCTGTCTTCTGGAAGTTCACTTTTTCCAAACTGAAGATTTATGTTTTTTTTTTCCCGATAATAAAAAAATGGGCAATTGGGACTTCACTGCATTTTGTTTAAGTGGATAAAATTCTTAAAGATTTTTTCAATATAAGGGAAAATGTTATAGCTGTAGATTTTTTTCTTATCATCTCCACTAGACCTGGAGAAACGGTAAAAAATGAACAAGATTATTCCACGCATGAAAAAAAAACAGTGCTTCAGTTCACCTTATAGCATTCCTAGGTAAGAGCATTATAGGATGGAAGCACAGGGATTAAACAATTTGATCTAAAGTTTGGTTAAGGTTAACACGGTCTACCCTTCCTCCTCCTAGTGACTTGAAGGCACATAGGATACATTTGCAAGTTTTGAAATCAGATGCCTTGATTATTTTTCCATTGGCCGATAAGGGAAATGTTACTCTACATATGGGGGAAACTGATTACGAAGGTACAAATACTTTGCCCTTATCTAGCATCGGCCCATGGATGTCATATTGAAACGTGATCCCTCTACATAAGCCTGATAATATCAAAGCAAACAAGAAAGAAATATGTTTCAGCTGATAAAACCATCCTGCCTGTAACAACAAATGAATTTCATGATTCATGTACTTATGAAAAAACGTCAACTAACCTCAGGTATTTCTTTTCACAGTTGCTGCGCTCTCCTGCTGCCCACTGGATGCAATTACATGCTCCCAGGGGAGCAGGTTGGTGATGGTCCCAATCCTATCGGAAACCGTGATGATAAATAATCTTTTTTGCATCCACGCACACTTGATAGAGATATAAGGAAGACCCAAAACAGTGGTCTTGCCCTCCCTAGGTGAGGTCTGGGCTCTCCTCTATACTCTTCCAAAGGCACCAATCAATTGAAAATCTGAGGATGTCATTGAAGTTTCCTTTCAATTTGAGTTCATTTTCCACTGAACACAAGATGCAAAGCTAATCAAGTCAAAAAGCTAACTTAGAGTTTTTCCAGCTTGCTGATGCATTGCCTCAAAAGAGTTATCTTTTGTGTGTGTGCCTGTTGAGGGAAGAGTGGAAAGGAAGGCTTTTAATTATGTCTGAACTGCATTACCCATCTCTATAGAAGGGCACTTGACATCTTTTGAGGACCAGGCATCTTGTATTGCACAAGCAATAGAGAGTGTACAACACAGATAGAGCATGTTGCCTTTCCTAGTTAGTAAAATGACCCATGCTGCTAATGGCAAAGCCCTCAAAGCTTTCTGTTTAGCAGGATCCTACACAAATACAGATCAATAGCTTCAATTTGATTCTCACCAGTCCATCTGTAAAAACAGTATCATTCATATGTCTGCTGTCAACACAATCGCTCTCGCTGATCCAAACAGTTTTGAATTAGATCTTTCTCCTATTTGTTCAGAAAAATATACTCTGTGGGTTCAAATTAATCTGAAAAAGCTATTCCTTTTCAGATTAATCTACGCTTTACGATACTTTGCCCTATCTTACACGCATTAAAGAGCAGTTGTTACACAAAAATGCAATCTATTTTTTTTTTTAAATAAAACGCACAGAGAGGCTTTGAATGATTCCTTCCCTAATAGTGATGGTAAACTAAATAGCAGATTGGTTTTAATATAGGATAATATTACTTTTTCTTGGTAGTAAGAGCACTCTTTACCATAACAGAGATAATGCTAAAACACCAGAAGCTGTTTAAGGAAAGAGAACATAGCAAGAATGATGGAAATTTTGATTTGCAGGGAAACATTAAAAGAATTACGTAAACCCAAGTTCATGATGACTAAAGGTAGACATGATAACAATCTGCAGGTGTTTGATGAAGACGAACATAAAGGAGGAAGAGGTTTTACTTAGGGTCATCCAAAGGGTAAAAGTAGCAGCAGGGCTAGATGGCCAAGATAAATTAGCAAGTTTTCTCCACCTCTAATGACTCTGATTCTATTATATTAAAACAGAGAAAAAGCTACAGAGAAACACTGAACCCATTTCTAATCCAGCCCTTCGCTGACAGATTAAATAGTACAGTAGATTGTAATTTCTTCTTTTGTAGTCAAATGTTAATTAGATTCTTCGCAGCTGCCTGTGTATCCTTCTGAGTTGGCTGATGAGCATATTAACAATGCGAACTGATTCAAGAGTAGAGCTGAACTTCCTTATGAGGGATAATGACACATTTGAAGCACACACTGGTCCCAGAGAAACACAAAACCCACTAGCAAGCAGTGGCCCTGTTGCATATTTCATAGCACAGGCACACGCACTGCTGAAGGCAAGTTCCAAATAATTAATAAATCTATTAATCTCAACTCCTCTGCCAGCACAGCTATCGAGCTTTAAAAAAAACAGAGAAACGGGAAGCTACTATTTTTCCCATCTTTTCCACCTGGTGATAGGAAATAGTCACGGCACTTGACACTTCTAAGCCTTCTTCACATCTCTGCAAAATGAGGAAAACAGTCCTCTTGTTAGCTCATTGTTTGCAAAACTGAATTCAGAGCGTCCTTGGATGAATATCGCTGAGGTACAAACTACTATGTCATTGTATCAGTGTCTGCTTTTTTTTTTCTGGGAATTTCTTCATTTTTCTGGACATTTAACCAAACTCTACTGAAGAGGATACGGAAGTTTACGTTCAGTAACCTTCTTCTAGAATTGTCTTGAAAATGGAACTTTACAGTCCCTTTTGTTTTGATTACATTAAAGTTAAGAATTAAAGTTCAGATTTTAAACAACTTGAACCTGCTGAATTCTCCTCAAAGACAAATGAATAACATAACAAGAATTGGTTTAAAATTCAAGCAGGGTTCCTTCTTTTTAGGTGAAATGATCTCAAATTGCTGCTTAAATATATAACCCCCTCCCTGAAAATCTTAGGACCAGCATTTTGATGTCTAACCTTCCACTGAAACAAATGAATCAACATGCCTAAATGCTCTACATGTCTTCAAATTTCCACCTTTTATTTTAAAAACTCGCCCTGTATTTACATAACACACTGAAATGGCTCCAGCTGTAACCGTGAATTTAGAATGAGTGTCATATATATTAAAGATCTGGGGCATGACTTTTTAAAAGTCTCCTGCTATGTGCTCAAATATAGCCATGAATGCAAATTGGGGCAGGTAGAAGAGCTGGTATCACCTTCAAATCAACTGAACAGGTATTCAGTTGCTATCATTTGCACCTGCGGTTTATTTTGCCAGCAGTTAATTTTGGAGCTACAGCCTAAAAACATTCTTTCATGGGTGAATTCTGCAGCAGTTACATTACTTTCCGTAAGTCTGATGTTTTGTCCTTTTAAAATAATGAAATTAGACCTCAGGTCTGAAAAATGATCCTGCAGTGGAAGGAGAATGGAATATATGATCTAATAAGTCCTGTGATTCTTACTTATGATCTAATTGCCTGCCAAATATAAATTCTTCTTTAAAATCAAATCTGATTTTTTTCATTAGATCAAAAAATTGCTTGAAATGTGACTCTTCAAGAGAAACAAAATTTTATTTTTGCACTTTGCTGATGCAGCCTCCACTTGAGCACTGTTCTTGTGCTAACCACATAAAGCATTCCTGTTCAAAGGTTCTGTTATTGTCAAGGAGATGAATTATAAAACAACTTTATATCGTGCGATCTGCAGATTTTATTGACAAAGGTGTCATGAGCAGAAGAACCGGGAGTCTCTCTGCTTGTTGTGGGATAAATAAGATCTTTGGAGCTCTTAGCTTTATTCAGTTTGTTTAGATACAAGCTGACTGTGAGCACAGATTCGATGCAAGACCGGTTATGGATTTTTGGGTAAGTATATACACAGTGGGGAGCAATAGATGGCTCTAAAGTGAGTACAAGGGTGCAATTCACTTGGGAGGCCTCAGAGAGCAAGCGAGCGCAGCTGTACAAGCATGCAGGATCAAGGGCAGATGAGGCTGATACCCCATCAGAAGTGTCTTCTCCTCTCACTCCAGCAACAAAATATTGCTTGTTCCCTTCTGCCATGGGCAGACGTTGTGACAGGTCATATCTGTGCATTGGAGGGTCTCCATTCATATCCCCTCCTTGCTTTCAAACTTAGTTTTCCATTCCGGTCCTCTGCAAACAGTGAGTGTCTTTGGTGCTGGATAACCAAATCACAACACAGGCTAATTTGCTAGGTAAGACATGCCATAGCATGACACTAAAACAATATTTTGCTCCATTGAGCTACCCGGTTTCTGCCACAGCACAGTATCTCTTTGTCATTCAGATGCTACCTGCCACCTCCCTGGAGCCAAGGTCTTTGCCTTCCTACCTGTCTATGAAGTACTTGCTTGCTGAAGGCACTCTACAAAGCAAGTGGAGTTAACGTAAATGTCAAAGTACAAAACACACTCCTAAGCTCTCAGCCCACATTATCATGATTAAACCTAATCCTGAAAATGCTCCCCAGCTGGAGGCAGGAATACCCTTGGGGGTCATCTCCTTGGAAGCCCAGTCCTGGCGTGGGTTTCTCTAAGCAGTGAAAATCAGCATCAAAGTCGGGGGAATGGGCATGGCCCTAAATACTTTGCTCGGATGGTGGCTGAATGACAAGACCTAGGAAGATCAAGCTCTACGAGATGATTCAACATCCCTTGCCCAGAAAATAGTGTTTTAGTAACAGTGGAAGGTCCCCCGATGCTACTCTGCCAGCTGAACTTACACAGTGTTTCTGCTGGGTACCTTTGATGGTGTTATCGTGAAGATGAACGGGGCTCAGTGCAGAAGATGAGGGAAGAAGTCAGGGAGGGTGGGATTTATCTCATATTCCAGCCACCTAAAACTTATATATCTAATCTTAACCAGTCATCTAGTCTTCCTCCATAATGACAGGCAACCATCATGTTGATTCAAATCTTTGGTCATATCTCCAAGAGGATCTTAAACTGCAAACCAACTCATTTCAGACCGCAAATCTATTACATTGCAATTTTCACTGAGTATCAAGCTGCATGGGATTTAGTCTGAAATCTTTGGAATAAAGGATTGCTTCCCTAGCCTTTTGAACCACATAGGCACCATGTGTTATATCAGTTATTAGGCTTTGACATTTCATAACCTATGCAGGATAGTTCAAACTTATCGTTTGTCTCTTTGCACTCTGTTGAAGTAATTAAAAATTGAAAATGCTCTGAAGCCTTTTGCTGGTACTGGCACTTTAAACATAAAAGCCCTACCTCATCTTTGATGAAACTCTTTGGATTTGCTCTGGTATAAATCATTATTTGTTCAGCACCAGTGGAATTTTTGGCTTAATACTAGACTGAAAAGAGAACAACGTATTTAGGAGGATTTTTTTTTTCTCAGAAATTGTTTTCTTCAGCCAGTTCTCTAGCTAATTTTGTTTATTCTTCAATTCCCAGAGATGGTGAGAAACCTGAAATGTTTTGATCTTTCAAACATTCTTCCCAAAATGCTCCAAGGTCTTTATCTTACAGATAAGTCCATTCTTCTGTTTTATTATTTGTTCAAGCAGAGCTGTTCCAAGCTAAGAATTCAAACATTTTGTGTTTCTCACCACAAGTGTAAGCTGAAAGGAAAAAAAGCAACTTGCACTATGTATCCTTACTGGGGTGAACTGCCTCATTAAAAAGCTAAAACAGAAAATGAATTAAAACCTGTATGATCTGCTAAACATAATTTCACTGGCTGTTTTCAAGTGTCCTGACAATTTTCCAACATTATTCAGTTTCAAAATAACCAATCACTACAACAAAGCCGTGAGAATACTATCGGCTGATTGCTAAAGAACAGAAAATTAGGAGATCTGGCTGCTATTGCTAGATATAATTCAGGTTTGGGAAAGTCACTTAGCGCCTCCAAATCTTGCCAGTGTTTCATAGGAGGATGTTGAAGAACTCAAGGCTGGACCAGTGCCCACTTTCTAGCATGAGGAGCACTTGAGTCATTGACGTTGGAAATGCTGAAGGTCTACCCATGACAGATGGAAATATAGAACACCAATAAATCATAATATAGAGATGCTCAGATTTTAAGGCCAGGGATTATATTTCACTCAATATCTTTTTATCAAGCCAAGTGATTTGTGTGTGAATAAACCTTATCAGCCACCCAGTCTTCAGCTGTAGGTTTTAAGAGATGGAGAATCTACACTGTGGTACTAACAGTCATACCTTCATTATCACCTTGCCTTTCCTTTGCATTCCTCCCAAATTTCTCTTTAATCCCTTTGCCCACATTTACGTGTCTGAATCTGGAGCCGAATCCCAGCCATTCTCGTCACATCTGAGACCTGTACGCATCCCATCGATAGTTTAACACCCCTCATTCACTATCTAAATGACTGTTGTTGTCTCTGATTAATCTACCACACCATTTTCCACTGGCCTTTCATAAACTTCTGATATGAAAACACTTCTGCACTATCTTGCATGGCATTTCCTATACTCCAGCGAGTTTTCCCCTTAACACCCACAGAGTTATCCTGCCGTCTGCCTTCAAACTTTCCTTCTCTGTAGTGGCTACGAACCCTTTCGGTCAGATCACTGTGTCCTTCATATCCCACTGACCAATACGGTCTCATTGCGCTCACATATGTCTTTGCCCTATGTCTAACTTTTGTTTTATAATTAGATTACACAGGCTTTTGATCTCTGACCAGCTCGCCTTATTGTAGGCTAATGATGATAACAGAAACCGCAGCATATGCGTGTAAACGTCTGTTTGCACTCACGAGTCTTCTCCGTATCTCTACAGCCTTCTGGTCACTGCACTTATAAAGCAGACATATGGCTGGCTGCGAACGCCTCTGTGTTTGCAACTGCAGCCACCAGATCTTGGACGTCCGGTCGGCACAGCCTCTCCGCGGCGGAGACAGACGCTCCCCGCAGTTAGCTGGCACTGCGTGCCAGGTGTCTGGGACACACAGCAAATCCAAGCTGCAGGAGTTTACCCACGCTGGCGTTAAATCATAAATGCAAACGAGGTGCCCAAAGTTGTACCTAAGCCGCTGACAGAGAAGCTCGGGAACAACATCCTAGGACTTGCATTACAAAAACACAGCACCTCTGAGTTACGGGAATGGCAGCAGTATGGCTTTTGCAAGATGCGGCATGCCACCGGAGAAGGTCTTTCTTTCTTTCCCTCCCATCATCGCTTTGCAACAAGGAACTGAACTGTGTGCTTGTAGGAGCGAAGGCCAATTCAGTTAAGGGCACTAGATGAGCAAACTCCTCCCCTCCTGAAAATACCCTGTGATTTTTAATAGCCATGAAAACCCCAGAGGATCTCATTTCTTAGGATTTAACCCACAAGACTTGCTCTGCCTGTAGTAAACGGCCAAGTACTCAACAGATCTCCATTAGCTTGATAACAGTCCTGCTGGCATTTGAAACTACGGCCAGACTGAGCCGGGGCATATGGCTTAAGCCACTAAGCCATCGGCGGTTGTCTCTGTTTTTCATTTGACTTGGAAGCTTCCTGAGGTCCTGGAGTCATCCCGGAGGATAAGGCGAGCTTTTCCTAGCAGTGAGTTAGCTGTCATAACTTACCTACGTGAGGCAACATTTAAGCAGGGTAAAGAGGGATTACTCTAAATTCCTGACTTAACCCCACTAAAGTTTGACCCGGCACATTATTCTTCAGTGTCATTTTTGTGTGTGTGGCTTAATTATTTACATGTTTCAGTCTGTTTTCTTTGGAGAGTTTCAGATATCAAACAAGAGGCTATCTTTTCTGCTACCTTTTAGCCCAAGGTTAATACAAACAGCAAACAAGGATGTTTCTAGTTGCCTGTCTAGAAAAACTTTGCTTTCTGTCATGCTCCTGTTTTTGACAAGCATTTCATATGCTTTTGAAAAAAATGAACTTAAAGAAAATGCTGAAATTCTTAAGCAGGAAAAAATGCTGAAATTCAGCCTTTTACAAAAATGAGCTGTCATATGCTGCTCTTAAAAAACAATTGAAATCAATTGGACTGAACCGGTGCGAAGAACAGAAAAAGTGGGTCCAGTCTCTGCTAAAACGATAGAATATATAAAATACAATTGTCCTAGGAGGAAAGGAAGTAAAACGTAACTCTCTTCAGCTCTAAAACCCAAGTTTTTCCTCCTAAGCAGTGAGACAATGTTCCCAGCAAGCAAATGGCATTTGAGTCACCAGGCTCCAGCCTGCTGCTTGTTCTTCCTTCCTACAGGGCATCACCAGGAGTTTCGTGGGGTGAAGGAGAAACACCTAGGAGTCCCTTCTCCTGCGAGCGGAGATGTTACGTGACTTGCCCAAGGCTGTGCAAAGCAGCAGCAAGACGTGCTCTGAATCGGTGATTTCTGGTCCCTTACGCACCCTCCTGGATTCCTCCATCTCTCCGGCATGGAGCGGCTCCCTCTCCCACCTCGTGGTGGCTTTTGCTCAGATCCATCTCCAGGTTAACCTAGGAGGCAGCTACTGGGATGGGTCAGCGACTCCAAAGCACTAACGTTCTCAGCTCATCGCAGCAGCGATAGCTTTGGTGGGGACACGTCGCTTAATTACACCTGAGACGAGCGACAGCCTGAGGTGGGGAAGAGAGGGAAATCTCCTCGCAGGCGTCACCGCCAAAGACATCCTCCTGCCGACGGTGCCCCCTTCCCTTTCCCGGGAAAGGCAGGGCACGGCCGCCTCTCCCGCGCGCCGCAAAGCCTCCCGCTGGCAAAGCAGCTCTAATCAGCGCTGCGCAGCAAATCGCGGCAGTCACTTACGTTAACTTTACGAGTTACACAACCGACACGCGCATGCAGATGTTGTTCGCAGAATATCGGAGACGATGCCAGCCAGACGCTTGGCACCGAGGCCCAATCTGGGAAATGAGGAGCTTTCTAGGCTCATTCCTAACATTCATTATTTTCTTATTTAATAAGAAAATCGACGCGACACATCAGGGAGACTGGTCAGTCA
Organism: Apteryx mantelli; assembly: GCF_036417845.1. Taxonomy (NCBI): domain Eukaryota; kingdom Metazoa; phylum Chordata; class Aves; order Apterygiformes; family Apterygidae; genus Apteryx; species Apteryx mantelli. The sequence continues at coordinate 82,415,108 of NC_090020.1, read as the reverse complement.
GCTAGGATGGAAACTATTAGTGCAGAAAAATGAATAGCCTGGCAGTTAAATGTCTGCAACACCCACACACTCCCTGGAAACAACTCAGAAATAGGGTTATTCATCTGAATTTATCCCGTGGTTCCTGGGCCTCATAACGGTGGTTGAGAGCAGCTGAAACACTCTGCACTGCTTGTTGCTGGATCTGGATACTCTGCGGCGAACGGTGAGTGTTTTTGAGGCAGAGTTCTCCCATGTCTGAAAATCCAGCAAACAGAGCTCAGGAACTTTGCAGAAGCACTGTACGATACTGGGCATTTTCTTGGGGATGAAACTTTTGGTGATGGGTTTCCTCATGACGGCTTAGAGGAGGGATCTGTGCTGTAATCAGTTTTATAAAGGCTTTTAGGTACAGCAGGTCCTGCATCTCTTTCTGCACAAATAATGTTTTCCCCAGTCGCTCATAGTGGGTCAGGCGCTACAAAGCATCAATACAGGGACTGAGCATCTTTAAAATCTGCGTTATAAAAAAGGCTCGTTCACAGAGGTGCTTGGCTCTTTGCTTGTCACTTGCCCCCAAGTCCAGTTTCATACCATGCGAATGAAAAGCTCTCAAATTCATCTCTTACTCTTATATTGCTCCCATACATAAATACCATACATGTCATACATACATCTTGTATATATACCAGGACATTAAATGAGCCAGCATGCATTCGCCGGCCCTGAAAGCAAGTGGATAGCACAGCTTGTCTTGCTAAGGCAAAATTTTCTACCCAAAACAGGGTAACCTTATCCTCCAACTGAAAATAGTCTCTGGCTCATGACGTCCAGGAGTCGCGCTCAGTTATTAATTGGGGAGAGCTTAACTGCCACAGGTCAAAACCACGCCAGGGAGCAGGCTAACGGCAGCCGAGCAATGGTGCTCATGCTCATCACCTCTCCCTGCTTAATTCGCCAACAAGAGCCTGCCTCTGGGTCTGCAGCTCCGTTCATCAATGCAATGCCTAAAATCAGTGGCTATACAGGAGATTTGCACTCATGTAAGCAAGAATAAAACTCCCCCTGTCTCTTATGTTATGATGTGATGAATCACCCTCTTGCATTCGCTTCCTCCCTCCAGTGACTATAAGGAGCCCAGGTGACTAGTTTCTACTTGCTGCCTAACTTTTAGATAGCTAAAGTTAGATGAAAAACCCACACTACGGGATTAAGGACTACCTCCATTTTTAAATCTGAATGGTATTAAAACCAACCTCAATTTTGCAAGGGAATGAAGAAGTCCTACTTAGAACATATGCAGTTCACTTCTTTCCTGTGAAGTTGCCATATGGCAGAGGAGTGATGGGAAGAAGAAAAATATTGACAGTGATGATATATCTTATTACAGAGCATACGGACCAAATTTTCCTCTCAGTTACACTAGTGAAAATCTGGAGTGAACAGCCCTGTCTCGATAGGAAAATCAGATCAGTCAGTGGATATACAAAGCCAATTATGAGAGTGAAACAAAAGCAAACTTGAGAAACATTATGGTATAGTAAAGAAGACATGTGGTAGGATGCCAGAAGACAGGAAGTCATTGGACCCAGCATGCTTACCCTTCTTTTGAAAAAAATCATACAATCTACAATAACCGCAAGTGGTCAGAAACTTGTTTTATGCCTGAACTTGGCAAACTGTACGAAAGCTGCCCAAAAACATCTGTTCTGGGTTCCAAACATTTATATAGCCCTTTGTTAGAGTACCAAAGATGGCATCACATCAATAGAAAGGAAGCATTGCAGAAGAAAGCAGTACATGGAGGCTAGAGGGAAAAGTCCAAGATTAACACAAGATCTGCAATGTTTTACACACCAATAACTTTCATTTATTCCTTGCTGAACACCCATCTGATTAAAACTTTAAACCATATTTGACAGAAAAAACCAACAACTGCTTCAGGGAGGGAGACCATGGGAAGTGGTGCCTTCCTATTTCCATACTGTTTAGAAATACCTTGTACTCAACTTAGCAGCACAGGCTGCAGTGATAGCACTGTTCGTCTACTGCATTACAAGGCATAAAGGCAAACACGTAGCTGAGAAGACTTTTGGAAATATAATGGGAAGCTTATTTGCTCAATAATAACTGAGTATGGTTATACTTGAAATTTACTCTTGCCATCAGCTAGCAAAAAACTACCTTCTATTTAGGATCTTTTTCAGCCCATTTTAAGAAAGTAATGCCCTGGTCTGTTTTGACCCAAACGGCAGGATGATACCATTCATGGAGACCAGAAGAAGTAAAAAACAAAAACTCAGCCAAACAAATCAAAAAATGAAAAATCCAAGTAGAATTACCATCAGCAGTTCCACGCACAAAAGAGTTAAACTGCAACTTAATAAATAAACTATGTATATTTTTTCTTGGAGGCCTATAAAGACTGAGGTTTTGCAAACGAGTTCAAAGACAAACTATAGCCAACTCAGTGTCCACAGTTTCGTTGGAAGCAGCAAGGAACATTTGGCCAGAAGAAACCGTGCCAACTATCCAGTGCAAAGCCTATACTTTAATTTGCAAAAGCAAAAAGCTGTGATTTATACCTTTGAAAGGAAGAAGCAGAAAAAAAAAAAAACCCTAACAGTACATTCTGTGTAGGTTTATTATTTTGCCAACAGTTTGTGGGTTGGATGACGAGGTACGTTCCTGAAGATTAGACATCACCATTTTTTTTAAACAAACAAAACAGCAGGAAAAAGAAAAATTCCCCTAAAGCAGAGGCAGTCCTTGCGAAAGTCCTGAACTGTTGTGGCTCCCCCTTGGCTCCTCTTTTTTTAAAGAAAATTCATCAACCAATAGCGCTAATCAGCTTTGGCTCACACACAGCATATTTGCTTCCAGTTGAGGACAATTAGAGGCACAGTGTCAACTGGTCATTCATTAGGTTGTGGAAAGCTCTGTGGATACACATTGTTTTTGTGACATCAAAAAAAAAAAATTCTCATGAAAAATGGTGTTTTCACATGTAGACATCCCCTGGTTTCTTCTCCTTTTAAACTCAACAGATCTGCTAGTTCAGAGGAACCTATGAAGTGTATCTGGAAATAAATGCGAAGCAAAACCGAGCAGTATAGCTTCACTGACAAAATCAACTGACAGATGAAAATCAAACAGGGTAGATGGCAAGCTATTAAATCCACTCTTTTGCACCTGATAGTATCCTTTGTAACACAGCGAAGGGCATGGGGTCTGGATCTACACAAGTTTTAAGTGACAGAATTTCACAAGATGAAGATCTGGACCTTTACAGTTACTGGGACAATATCCCTGTCACGGTAATATCCACCATTATTTCTTTAGCCCTTCTAAACCATCAAAACACCCTCAATGAATGTCCTTAGTAGGTGATCCACAAACATGTTCAAGATAGAGCCTCAAGAAATTACTCAAAATTTGGCCAGATGTTATGGTTAAAAATGGAACATTGTTTTTTTCAGAGAGGAATCTTTTTCATTGTCAGGACTTCTCCCAGCCACCAAAGGCCTATTCTAGGACCGCAAATTAAAAGTCAAAATAAATATATCATCATTGTGCAATAAAAAAGCCCTGCCAAAAAAAAAAAAAAAAAAAAAAAGAGCATGAAAACCCAAAGGATGAAACAATGTCATTCTGCAGACTGAAAAATATCATTTATTTCTGAAAAAAGGCACTCATAGGTTGCACACTGTTAGACAGTTCTTCCTGGGTTTTTGGCAGTCAGCTTGGAAAATCTATTTCTTTAAACTTGCCTTTAAAGTATCTTATATAACCACAGTTAGAACAAGAGAAATTTGGGAAACAGTAAACTACATTTAGTGTAATTCTAGGTACCTGTTGTAATACTATTCACGGTCTTCCAGTCCTTTAAAACGTGTGTGGGAATTCAGAGCACAGCTGCACAGCTGTCACTCTCTTCCTTAGAGGTAGCTGCACATTAATGAATAGACGAATTTTCTTTGAAAACTTCAACTCCTTTGGCAACCCGCATGACAAAAGGCATCCGGGCAGTGTAAGGTATCTTATGGTAGGTCCCCACCTGGTATAAATCAGTGCGTCCTTACTGAAATCTTAGTCCTGCCTGCAGTTTCTATCCACTAAGCCTCATATTTTATGAATCATTGCTATTACTTTGGAGCTGGTTTCCATGAGGACTCTCATCTTTAATGTTTTTGTTCCTAATAGACTGGTCACATTTGCTTCCTGTGGCAGGATTTATCTGAAATATCCTTCCACAGACACGTTGTGCCGTTTCCTTCTCACACATGCCTTCTCTGCCCCATTCTTCTGGTGGGACACTGGACTCGGTAGATCCAGCGCTGCAATTATTACATTCTTATGAAATGTGGTAATTGAATAAAGCACAGAAGAGTAGTACGTCAAGTTGACACCTGCTTATAAAAACACATGTGGCTGATGAGTCTGGTCACAGCAACTGGGTTTTTTTGATTTGTGTGAATTTCACAAACCACAATTTGTAAACTTCCTCTTCCCACTTTTTTTTTTCCTCTCCCCCCCCCCTTCAGTTTTGTATTCTCTTCTAGGACCTTTTAAAACAAGATTATGGCCCACTGGCAAATTTTCTCGTAGGAGCGTGATAGTTATCAAGAGAACAATGTCATTTGGATGAAATAAGACTCCCTAAGGAACTCCCGTAAAAGCTAGAAAATCTATAAAGTTCTTACTGAAAGGTAACCTAACTTGTGATTTGGTCTTTTAAAGTAAATATTAAGGATGCTTTATGGATTTGGAGTATTTCTAGTAATGGGAAATAACAGCTCCCTGCTTTCTTAGGCTATCAATATGTATTTGTGAGGCAGCAATAATTCTTTCAGTGAATTTCATGTTCCCACTGAAATGTCTTTACTTGTTTTAAGCAAGACAAGAATTACAGAATGATACTACGCTGATAAGATGTAAAAATAAATTGGCTTGACAATTGTGTTAAAATAAGCACCACTACTAGCTTGATGTAAATAGGAGGGAAAACATGTCCTAAAAATGACTTCTATTGAGTCTGGATGCAGCCAGCCAGGAGGAGTAATGGAACCTGTCCTTCTTCAGCCACTTAAAACTTCTGTAGAAAAATCTCTGGGGAGCACATCCCTATCTGCAGAGACGAGGTCAGCGCTGCTCTATTTTTGTCTTTGGTATCTATGTGTAGCTTTGCAGTTGACACTGTGGTAAGAATTACGGACACTCATGCACAACGTTGCACTAAAGTCTGCTGCAATTAGCTATTTCTTGCTCTGACACCGACGTTCTGGCATTAGACCTCCCCACACCTTGGTTTATTCACCCGTACAATGAGGGTAAAGATACTGACCTCCCTTGTAAAAGCGGTCTAAGATTTACTGCTGAAAAGCACTAAGTACAACTTAGGTATAATATTTAGTACCTTACAGCATAGGTAAAGTGAGCACAACTCCAACGGCTTGTCAGGCCTCACTGAGAAACGCACTCTTGTGAGATTTACTTTCGTCTGAACTTGAGTCAGTGTCCAATTTACATGAGACACCATTGATCACTGGACAGTCTACATCGGCAAAATTTTACTTGGCCTTCAAAACATTTCCTACCCTAAAATCAGGTATTACCTGTGAGGACAAAAGTAAAGCTTATCTTTGATGAGGACATAAGACTTAAGATTGATAATAATGGAATGGATGATGCTTTCCAGTTCCGGTAATGAGTTGGAAAAATGAGTAAGGGTCAATAGCTGTTAATTCAGTGGCCGAACACTACCAGGACAATGCACGGGGAGGCCAGACGGACCCCTCTTGCACACTCTCAGGAGCGACAGAAGCTGCCAATACCACGTTATGCACATGAAAAAACGTGGGGATCTGCCCTGGTGCAGGAGGAGACCTGCTGAAAGGACCAGCCACACAGATGGCCATCCAGCCACCTCCTCCTGAGGCCACCTCCTCCTGATGGCTAGCTGAATGGCAGCATCCCTTGGGTTTTTAGTGGGATCACTGGGAGTTGTACTGTTTAGTCATGAAGGAAGATTCTCCCTCTCTTCCGTCCTTCTCCCGTAGCACTAGCTGGTTTTTCACACACCCGTGAAGGCTAAGTGCTTACCTAGTAAGTTTATAGCATTCTTGATTAAGGAATATGCATATAGAGAAAACTAAACCTGACTAGCAACCTAAAGAGCTATTTTGTAATTTGATGAAATGGTGTGACCTACCAGGGGACTTAGTCCAAAGATTTTTGTGTGCTAATCTGATGCTAAGCACACAGAAGGACTTCCGGGATACTAACTTCTTCTCTTGGGTGTCTTGCCCACCACTGAAACTGCATTGCTATAATTAACATCAATGATACCAGTGAAACGGAGGACCAAAAGCTACCAAGGGACTACTGTTTGAAGTGCTTTGGATGAACACCTGTGCTAGCCAGCATTGTCACTGGGGAGTAATTAGTTCTTCTGCAAATCATAGGAGGTCTTCTGGAAATCATACACCTCCAGCTACCTTCTGGCACGTCTTGCATAAACACTGGCTAACTGAAGACTTCAGTATAGAAGGGGTAATACTGAGAAACAGAAAAAAAGAGGGAGCTGCCAGCACTTTGGCCAGCATTCTTGAAGTGAGAAGTAATGTCTCTTCCCCGGAACATTTTAACCAGTGTAAATATATCAATACCATCCGCATTTTAAATAGGCTTCATGATTCACAGTGAATCAGAGGATGCAGCTGCCCTGCTCTGTGCTCAGGTATGGTGTGAAAGTGAAGTAGAAAGTGCAGTAAAGTAATAATAATGCACTGCATTTATACAGCTCCTTTCATTTCCAACATTTTAAAGTCTTGCCAGTATTAATTAATTAAAGTCTTGCAACAGCCCTTTGAGTTGGGCAAGGACTATTATATCATTATATCAATAGGTAAACCTGAAGAGCCTGAAGGCTAGATTGAGACTGTCTGCTTTAGGCACTCAATTTATTTGTTGCAACATCTAAAAAATAGGTGCCTGGCTCCAGGAGAATGATTCAGAGCACTTAAGGCAGGTGCCTGCGTAACCTATACAAGCAAAGCAGGGAGACGGATGCCTCTGAAGCAGCACCCGAGTGAAGTTCACACCTTTCTCCAGTGACCGATGAGCGAGCTGTGGTGCCTCCACGGGATGATTTAGTGTGGGTGCATACAGCTGCTCAGACGGAGGCACTAGGAAATATTATTCTCAGGAGAGTGCTGGGGTAAGTGCTTAATTCACGGCTCAACAATGTGCACTTCTGCCTATGTGGGATTCAGAATGCAAATTCCCTTCTGAAGGGCAAGCACCTGTGTGGGGAGATAAGTGGGAGGAGGAAGCACAAGATATTAATGGTTTCAGCACTTATCCAGAAAATGCAAAACTAGAGATCTGGGCTGTCCAGCCTCGAAGAGGTTGACTCCAGCGTTCCAACTTGCCAGGACTATACCAGGCTACCTGTAATGCTGAGGTGGAGCTCGGTTACTCAACAGCCAGAAGTGTAGGATGCAGAGGCCAGAGAGCGCCAGCCCAGTGGAAGGGGAGGTCTTTTGCTTGTACATCTTCTTTTTTAGAGCTCCACTGGATAAAAGGTATGAATAGTCAGGCCGGGAAACAGGCTGTCCCTCATACCCCAAGCTTAGCTGGCAATCAGGAACGCCTGAGTGTTTCCACACTGCCAAACTGACTCTTCCCTTGTCCCTCTGCTGCATCCTGGTATCCACATTACCCACACTCTGTGCTTGTTAGTTGGCTCCTGGTGTCCCTTCTGAAGAGAGCCATTTGTCCCACCCAAGAGGAAAGCTGGGCATGGCTAAGAGGACAGTACCACGCAACGTTGGCTCTTTACTCAGCGCCATACTACAACTCTAGCCTGAAGTCTCCAACCCCCCAGTATCCCTCATGTCCCTTCCCAGAGCACACACAACCTTCCTGCAGTGCCACGCTAGAAAGCAGATGGCTGCAGCAAAGCCCCTATTCTGGCGTCTGTATTAGAAAAAAGCCAGAAATAAGTATAATTGTATCCTAGGGCTATAAGGAGATGGAGCCCAGTGAAGATCAGGATCAAATACTGTGCCGTGTGGCTTGGTCTGTCCTCTCCGGAGGCCCACAGCTCTGAGCTGTGTGAACACAAGCCAGCCTGTCATAAGCAGTCCAGAGGCTTAGGCTCTTTCTCTGGTTTGGCCCAGAAAAACTGCATAAATATGACCCAAATTTGCCTTGCTGAGGTGTTCTGTGCCAGCTCAACATCTTCTAAAACCAGTGGGTTTGATCAGACCATGACTTAATGAAGTGGACCCTTTTCAACACCTTGGGAGATATTAGCAGCTCTGCACCCATTTGTGAGTCACGATGGACTGCCAGGAGCTACACACGCGGAACACATGCAAAACCACATGCTTATGTGCTTAGGTCACTCTTTAGTCCAAAATGCACTGTCCAGATGTATATACACTCAGTGCCTCTGGGATGTAGGTGTTACTTCAGATGAGACAGACTGAACCATTCTTTGGGACTTAGACACTTCCAGTTCGTTTATGTGAAGACTTACATTGACTCATAGATGGCCTAAATCACATTTACTGACTTCTTCAAACTATGCAGAATCTCAGAAACAGATCTGAGAAAAAGACTCAGGAGTCCTGAATCTGGGCTTGAGCCTGATTTATTACCATTTTTACCTGCTAGGGCTTTCTTTGATCTCAGCCAGACTCCCTTCCGATTAGCAGTAGAGAAGGAGAATTTGGGTTAATGCATCCTGCTCTACCCACTCCTTAACATAAGTGACTCCTATTACTGTTTTAGCAGTTGTCCTTTTATGCAAGAACTTGCAGAGCTGACTTGGCTAAACTTTTAATGGGTACGCTTCTAGTGTGGGAGGAAATGTTAAGCACTGCTTATTGTTACTTAGAATTACACACCCAAATGCCATAGCTCTATCCAGAGTTCCCAGGCATCTAGCTGCTTTACTATCTACCACAGCACACTATATCGCAAATAAGATCTCCCTTACCGCCTAAAGTAATGTCATGATGCACTGTAGGAGCCAAAGAATGCTGGGTTTGCAAAACGCATGCATTGCTTCAGATTGCAGTGAATTTGTTTAGTAGGAGATCAGGCAACACCATAAATTTCCGAGCAATAGATTTCTCTCCTCCTTTTATTTACTAAGATGCCGTCTCGCAGATAAAATCAATGAAATTATGGCAGATCACCAAGCTTACCAACAATAGCCAATATCTGCCTGGCATCTCACAGAGGCATCCTCTTTTCAGATGCCTCCAGTTTCTGTCCTGCCACATCTCTACCGTTCAGCCTGTTCTGTTGGAAATAGTAAACTTAAAGTTTTCCAGTGCACTTGGCTGAGTAAAACTCTCTTTTGGGCAGTCATGCACAGGCGCACGTATCGACTGCCCGGCTAGCAGAAATCTTGGCCCCACAGTGCCAAAGAAGATGTGCTATTGTCCTTGGGTGCACTTCTTGAGGCCACGTGTGGGGCGTACACAACTCCACCCTCACTTGAGGTGGGAAACATGTTCAAAGTGGTTTTGAGGTTTTGTTGAGAAGCAAAACAGGAAACCTGCTCTAATCTGGAGTTTAACTATTTTTTGAACTTGTTGCTCTCCCAGATTTTCTTTTTTTTAATAGAAGATAAACAAATATTAGAATGCCAACTGTTCTGAAACCGAACACATCCCAATTGTGGGATGAGTCCAAGCTTTTATTGATGCAGACTGGACTTCAGGCAGCAAAGAGATACTGGAGTAGTCCAGGGAATTTTTCTTTCCTTTTTTTTTAAGTGAGCCAAGCAACTCAAAGGCTGTGTCAACTGCCTTAAGTGCTCTTATGCCAACTAATCATAGCTGGCACAGAAAACAATGCTGACTATTGCTACGTTGGAGGCAGGGAAGGCCAAAGACACAGAGCTGCAATGTGCCATCTGGAGAGACACCATCGCTGCAGAATGGCTGCTTTGTAGCAGAGGAAGGACCACAGAGTGGCTCCTAAAAATTAATGAAAAGGACAACAAGCACTTCAGTGGGGCAGAAGCCAGAGTGAGCTTGCGGGCAGAAAAAGAGTTAATTTAAAAGCCACAGGAGCTGCTGTGCTGACAGCATGAGCTAGTAAACTCTGCTTTCTCCCAGAGCAGGGGTACAAGCCTGCCTCCCCCGGCCCCGGCACGCTGAGCCAGGAAGGCAGTACCATACCACTGCTAGGGGCATCTATAGATGTGTCCATCTGACCACCAACCTTTTTCTGGTAATTCTGCAAAGTACGGCAGCTGGATTTATAGCTTGAGTAATGTGAGCCCTGAGAAAGCTCCAGTGACACCACCCGGTCTCCTCAGAGAGACTGCCAAGCGTCCCAGGAATGGCAAAAGCTCTCAGAAACTGCTGGTCCTGACGTGGGCCCTAACGACAAAATCCTCCATGGCCAAAACTGCAAACCGCTGCGCATATCTACTCGACGGTACATTGCTGATTCACATGCCATGGCACTGCCTGGCAAAGTCTACCTAGCTGCCTTCGCAACTTTATTTCTAGTGGTACATAACATCAGGTTTTGATCAGGTTCTAGGATCAGATATGCTGATGTCATTCACAAAAAACTGTAGTAAGACCAGCAGAGTTCCTGACAGATGCAACAAAAATTGGCCGTGATATAGCTTGCAATTGGGATTATCCAGGTAAATTCCTCACGGCTTACTCCCAGTTTATTTAACCTGCCTTTGTATGCTGCATGAGACTGTGGCAACGCTTTCGCTGCTGCTCCAGCATCACTCTGACGTCAGCACTTTTATTTGATTTTCTGTCACTGTTCTCGCAGATTAAATTTCAACCAGTGACCCAAGGCTTGATCGCTCATTAGCAAATCCCTCTGAGCCGTCTAGTCCTGCCCTTGCTTGATGGCTCGCTCTGCGTTGCCGTCCCGAAGCCTACTGAAATCAGCACCACCCTGTGTGCAAGTTAGGTCAGGCTTGGTGCTGCTGCAAAAGGCTATGGGGATCCCTACCCTACTGCACGTTTTCAGTGACAAACCACTGCAGATTCCTATGATGACTGCTTGCATCTTTTCAAATCTCCCAGGTAGTGTAAAAACACATCCCCATAAAGTCAAAACTTTCCTTTGCCACCCCTCCCCTCACCCTTTGATTTATAGGGGAATTATTCTCACATCTTTCTTGGTCAAACCTTGCAAACCAGGGCATTCTTTCTTCTTCTGTTGGTAAACATTAACAGATTTAAGCAGCTATCATGATGCTCTTTCAGGTCTCTTTTGCCGTGATACTTGAATATAAAATTCTTGGTAGGCAGCTGGAATGAAAAAGCTGCCTCAGAACATGCTCTAGAGGTCACAGATCCAAACTCTCACTTAGGTATTTTGGTTGGATGGGACGGAGGTTGCCCTGAACACATTATGATCCAGCTTACCGGCAAATATCTCAAGTTCAGCTCTAACTACGCCCAGCTTTAAGTTATAGTGACAGGCAGGTTCATAGTGAAGATACAGCCATGCCTTCAATGTTTTACCTCCTCCGTACATCTGAACAGACCTCTTGCCTTGTACTTAGATTATCAGTGCCTTCGAGCAAGAAATGGCATGCTTTTATATTTGGTATGGTCCAGAACTATAACACACACTCTTTCTGCTCAGCCTTCTTAAAACTCTCATTTCAACAAGTATTTAGGCTGTGCACTGTTAAAATCCTAACCGCCCCCTCTCTCCAAGTTAACGAAATCTCCTCTGCAAACCCTGAGCTGAGGCTGTTTCCAACAGCAGGCGAGCAGCACTGGACAGGTAGAGCACAGCCACAAGCAACCCAGCCATGCAGCACCGACACGTCCACGTGACTTTTCCCTGACTTGCCCCTTCTTTGCCTCCATGGAGATTTTACTCTAGAGGTCGATCTCCCTGATTTCAGTGGAGACGATCTTGATTTACGCTGGGCTGAGAATCAGGCTGTGAGTCTTTATTGCCTTTTAAAGCCAAGAGCCCCGCAGAAGCCAATTGTGTCTAAAGCGAAGTTGCTGCACACACAATATGGAATTTGCACAATTCCATAAACCAGCAGTGGTCTAAATAAAAACTTCAAACAAGACATTCTGGCATTGGCCAGAAAGAACGAAGATAAATAGCTTGGAGACGCCAAGTTGTGAAGGAAGAACTGCTTGGACGGAGAGCAAAGTGAGAGGCAGAAATTCGGCAGGGTGGTGGGAGGCTTGCAACACTCCCAGAAAGCAAAGGGGTCATGACGTTTAATTTGATTAATTCATCATTGGTCCAAAAGACCTTGTACTGAGCCTCAGGCAGCTCAGTAAACATACAGTCATTTAGAGAGGAAATAAAAGATTGGTTGGGTGGTAATTACTCCAACTCCCTCTCCCGTTCCGGCCTCTGTCTTGTTTCTTTTCTCCTTGGTCAGTGCAAATTTTGGAAGCAACACAGTAAGCAAGCAGTAGCGTTGAAAAAAAAAATCCAGCAAAACTCACTGTGTTTCCAACACCTTGCTCAAAACACTTTCAAGGAAAGCTTCCACTTGTTTTCTCCATCATTCTTATCTTTCCTCAATGGCCCATTCCTCTAGGAAATGCCATGGGCAAAACGGAGTAACAGGCAAGCTAGTGTGGCCTCCTCTCTCCAGGACTGGCGGAAGATTCAGCAGAAAGCAACAAGAAGGACAATTACCCTAGAGGAGCCGGGGAGTGTTTCTGGAGGTTGTTTCAGTAGTTTTGGTCCTACTCATAAGCACTTGGGGGCCCAGACAGATGTTTTTATGAATGTAATTGTATTTACAAATAATGGTATTTTGTAAAGCTCCAACGCTAGCTTTTAAGGGCCAGATGGTATAAACACTCAGCCTGTAACTGTAGAGCGGCTGTCCCTAACCACAGGGGGAGGAGGGCAAAACCTCCCACTGACATCGGGGCTAGAAAACTGTTGCAGCTACCCGAAGCTATTTAGGAGCCTGGGGTGTCAGCGGAAATCACGGCACAGCCGGAGGAAGGGAAGGTGCCTGATATTCCACAAATCCATGAAAAGTGAAGTTAACACCCGACCCTCTTTCGGCATCCGCTTCAAGCCCTGCCTGGGCTCCCACTCCGCACCTTTGCGTATTAGACCTCACCACGGCTCCGTAAGGCAGCAAACTGCTTTTATCCCCCTTCCACAGACAGACGCTGAGGTTTACTGCGGTTCAGACACTTTTCTACACCCATGTGAGAAAGCTACGATGGAGTAGGGAAATGGAAGCTGGGTCTCCAAATCCCAGACGGCAAGGCAGCTTGCCTCCGGTTCGGCATATATACACACATATACACACTGCCTTAAGACACCTAAGTCCCGTTGGCTCAAATGCCACTAGTCAAGAAAGCAAGGTTACTTATACATGGTGTTTGTATTGATAACAGATGAACTTTGCTCGTTCACCTGGTTGCCACATCTCCTCCCTTGTTTCAGTATGCAGAGGTGCATCCATGAGTATATATCGAAGGGCCGATCAGTATAGACATTCATATCATGTCTCTGAGCTGGTCAAATGAGAAAATGTTCATCAAACAGAGTGTTGGATCAATGTTTCCTCTACCCCTGAAATAATATATTCGCTGCAGAATAATGAACCAGCTCTGTAACTCTGGAGTTATAAAAAATTATTCATGGAAAATATTATTCCACAAAAATTGGCAAAGGTTGATTAATAAGGCAGTTGGCTAATCCTATTTGTCTGGCTCTAGAAGAGCTGCCATATACATTCAGAAGAACTAAATAAGTTTACCCACTACCGAAACACAGATCCCTTCTAGGTGTAAAACTGTGGCTGATTAAGACTTCATGATAATAGCTCAGAACTGTGCAAGCTGTTTCTCGGAGAAAAAAAAAAAAAAGACCCACACAAACGAAAGAAAACCTCACAAGGGCTTTGCCAATATTTCATGATGTTTGTTTTTGCTCATAGCAAGTCCTGTTTTAAATCACAATAATGCATTTGACTTTTGAGAGAGGACGACCAGAGATTTATTCTGTGCTGTGTGGAAATGGCCCATTCCAGCAAAAACTGAGCCGCGGAGGGGGGTTCTGTCAAGGAAGAAACCTCATCTAGATAAATGACACTACTCAACAGAGCATGGTTACTTATATGTGTGTTTGTACTGACATCAGATGAATGTTGTTCATTCGTTTGATTGTCACTTCTCCTCCCTTGTTCCAGTATCCCTCCTACTTTCCTTTGGAAGGTTTAATCAACCAATGTAAGGCTTTTTTAACATGAGCAAGGGCACTTTTAAGATAAAGATGTTAAAAAATAACTTTAAAAAAATACTACATACGGTCGTGCATTTAATAAAAGTGGTTTACATATGTACATGCACATGGCACAGCCCCTCTTCACCCCCTCATGTCCTAAGAGCCAAATGCTACTCACTGTGTAATGCCTATCCTTGATCTAAAACTGGCACTGATCCCTTTGGAGTTAAACCAGCACCCAGCATCATACAGACTGGTTGAGAAGGAAAGGTCAAATCAGAAGAAATGCAGCTTGTAGCACTGCTAGACCTTGAGGGTGGAATGGGTGTGGGGGCTCGGAGGTAAGTTAAGCATTAATTTGTCATGCATGTTTGTCATGCTAACTATCCCGCGTTTGCGGCCTGATGATTACTACCTTCCTAATAGCTGCATATGATTAGCTTTATATTCCCGTAAATTTACTGTGCCTGGTGTCTGTACTATACCTGATGAAACCCGTGTACTTATTAGCTGATCTTTGAGCCATGATGCCCAATATGCAAGCAAGGCAATCTTTGCTTGTATAATCATCAGCTAAAAAATAAAAAATAAAAGAAGCGAGGGTAATGACTCTTCCCTTGACAGCCTAGTCTCTCTAGACTATAAGATCATACACAGGCTTTGAGGTTATATGGCAGGACGGTTTCTTACTGTATGTACAACCTGTGCACAGCACCAGGAAAGACAAGTCTTTTCAGAAATGGCTAAGTGATACTGTAACATGGATAGTAATAAGAAAAACAGCAACAACACAACAGCGCCTGCACTGAAGCTAACTGCAATGCCTATATGCTGGAGAACACTAAATGGTTCGCTCTTTCTCTTATCACAGATATCTCTACACAGCGTGGGTGGCGTTTTGCTCCATATTTCATCTCCAGCAACACACAAGGAAGTCGCGAATGGCATTACTGAGCATGCCAAAATGCCCATGCAGTAAGGATAACAGTGAAATTGTGATATGGATCTATTTTCAGCTTCCATCTGAATATTCAGGAGGCCTCCTCTTGTCTCTGTCATATATTATTTTTAAATGGTGAAAGATTACAAATACTGCACGGCAAGAACAATCAGACTATGGAATAGCCTCCCGGGACAGAGCTATATGTTCCCATATGGCTTCCCCCCCCCTCCCCTTTTGCCCCTTATTTTTATGCTTAGTCAATCACTGCTTAGCCACCTTAGGGAAACGCAAGGTGAATGAGGAAAAAGAAGGTCAAGGTTATCGTGGAAAAGTTTAATCCCTCCTCAGTGGGAACCAGTTAATAGCTACGGCTAGACTCAAGTACGGACCTCAGTTGGGAATCCCAGTGAAGGTCAAAGGCAGAAAGAAAAAAAAGCTGCACTGAGATCTGAGACAGTCATAAGCAGACAGATGTTCCTAGGCTTTAATGAGCAGTCTTGGCTCCAGGCCTTTCTTGGCAGAGCTGTTTAGGTTTAGTATTTTTCCTCTTGTAGTGTAAGGTATGGCTCTGGTTATCTGGCTCTGGTTAGCTGGCTCTGGTTAGCTGGCTGCTGCTGATTTTTCCATCTAAATAACAGCTTGACAATGAAGAAACCAGTTCATAATCTGCAGCTTGATGGATTAGGTCATGGGGAATGATGCGCAGTTGCAATCGTGAAAAGTAAAAATAAATAAAAATAATAATTGCAGTTTAAATGAGAACCAGTTCTAAAAGTTTAAACAGCAAATCTGACGAAGCTCCTATTGCAAGTTCTACCACTCCGTCTTACTTTTTATTGTCATGGACAATAAATTGAAGGAAAAATGACAGGAAATTGACTTTTTCTTAACAAATTCTTCTATTTCAAGGGCAGCCTGGTGGGGATCATACACCCACTTTTGAAAGTCATTTGGGTTCACCAGCACCGAGAATTTTCTCTTAACAATTTTCTATTCCCAAATGAAATATATTGGACTGGAAAACAAAGGCTAAGCAAACATGTTCTGTTCAGAAGGCAAAGAGGCTACAAATCCAACTGTTAGCAAACTGTGAAATCAGTAACTTCACAATGAGGAAATAGCTTGGTTAAAAGTTGCGAAGACTTTTAACCCATGTCTGCTGGGACACAACTTTCTTACTGCAATAGCCAGCCCAGTGCTTGGAGAATAAGTTTGGTTCTTTGACAGGTATATTAGCAAACTTGATACAACCAGGGGCTGAATTCAGTCCATTTCCAACATTTCTGTGTGCCACACTTCCGTCACCATTGCCCTGATTTAAGATGATAATGTAAATGGACATGTTTGCATGGGATAAGCTCTCATTCTAGACTGCTTCTCATTGCTATAGTCCAGATACTGGTCTCAGTGAAGGAAATGGAAACGTCTAGGTGGCTTAAACACGAGCAGTCTTTGGATCTCATTCAGCTACAAGTCAATAAAAAACTTAAGATCCTCACATTGGCAGGTTATATAAATTCTCTGCTCCCTCTGTGTTCTCAGCTGATTCTGCCTTTTCATTTTGGAGGCTATGAATTACGCTTCTTTGAAGCCCTTTTTTTAGCACATGAGAATCTCATCCACCGCTGGTTGGTTCAGTAAAGCTCACCCTTTTCCAGAACCGAGTGTGAAATCTGCTTTGTGATAAATATCTGACGGTGCAGGAGCTCTGGGCTGGCTCCCAAGTTAGATTCATTTATACTGCAGCAAAACACCTGCCTCTGCGTCATCACGAAGGCAGCTCTCCATTGTAAAGCACAGTTCAGTTTCTCAGACAAGATTCAGATTCCTTTTCTTTCCCCCCTCTCTGTGGGAGAGGAACAGATGTCCCGAGCGTCCGAAAGGAGCTTCCTCCCTCCCCATCAACCCAGCTTATATTTCCAAGTCATGAGTCCTAAAACTCTTCAGAGTCAATCGGCTAGGGCTTATTGTTTCCATGACACCAGCCTCTTCCCACAGCCACTCAATGCTCAGGATAATTACTCTACATGACACCTGCCGACTGGAAGTGACAGATTTACACTAGGATCGCACCCAGGGTCTCCACAGATTTAGTGCGGCCATCACCGTGATGGGTCCCCCTGGATCGGCGGTACACCACACTAATTGTGGGACACTGACCTAACTCCGCAGCTTCTCACACGTCTAGCCCAGGCCATCAGCGAATGGTTTTTGTCTGCTTCGTGGGCCAGAGAGGAGAATCTCTGCTCCATACTGTGGCTGTACTCCCCAAGGCTGGGCGACAACTGCCGCCCAGAGATATTTGATTCCAATAAGAAGGATGTTTGCTTTGCCAACAGGCATTAAAATTGCTTCTGTTGCAGAATGCAACACAGACATTTTTGGAGGAAGTGCCACAAGCTAGGATAAATAGGAAAAGGCAGGAAAAGCATTTATGAAAAAGCTGTGTAACAACTCGAAGCCTTTTGAAGGTTTTGGCTTGATGTGTAGTCAACTTTCTCACCAGTCTCCCCAAAGCTTGGATGGAAAATGGGAGTCCACTACATAAAGCCAGAGAAGCTAGTGACGCAGAAACATAGTTGCTGAAAATGGCAAGTCCCTGTCTTTTCAGAATTATTAAAAAAAAATGCAGTAAAATGAAAAAGAATAAATAGGAGCCTACCTGAAGAGGCTGAAGAATCGTAAGTACTTCTATCCTTCCTATTCGTCCTGAAGGGCTGAACGTCCTTTTCCCTGTAAGTTCCAAACCCTTCAAAGCTTCTTCTTTTACTCCCACTTGCATCATTGTCCCGCTTGTCACTCGAGGAGTTCATTTCACCAAACATGTCCAGGGACTCTGACCTTGCATTACTCTCCGTATTACCAGAGTATCTCTTTGTGCAAGAGTCAATGGGATCATTGCTTGAGTCACCTTTATCTTTACTCTGTGTCCACTGCTGGGCATCAGAAAGTGATAACGTAGACAGCGTATCCACTTCAAAGTTACTCTTCGAGCCTTTGTGTCCGGTTTCACAATGCTGGTGCTTCTGTTTCTCCTTATGCTTGCTTTTCTCGTTGAGCAAGGAGAGGTCTTTATCTGAGCCACTTAGCCTTTCATTGATCGCATGGCTGGAGAAGCCAGTGGACTTGCTAGCAAAGAGACCACTCAGATCTTCGTGTGTCCCCAATATCCGCTCGTCCTTATGCTTGTGCTTATGTTTGTGTTTCCTTTTGTGAAGTCGGCCACTTGAAAGGCTTGTCCCTCCAACCTTTGGAGGGGCCAGAGAGGACTGCATGTCTCCAAGGCCCATTCCCACAGGTGTTTGCAGGTGCACTCCGTGTTTCGCTTTATGCTTGGCAGTGGTGGACATCTTCATATGAGAGCTTGCATGGAATTGGGGTGGGGGCACGGTAGGTCTCATAAATGGGGAAGCCGCTCCGAGCGTGTGAGACAGGTACAAAGGAGCTGGATACTGACCATAGTAACCAAGATTCATCATAGGCATTGATGTGTAAGGCATTCCATAGGGTGCATAGTAACTCCCACTGGGAATAGGGTAACCGAACCCTTGTAAAAAAGGCACCTTTGTCATGGTGTCATTGGTTTTGGCAGGTCTACCACGCTTCTTCTTAGACTTCATGTCAGAGGTCCTGCGAAGATAGAGCAATGGGTCATACTGGATATATGGCACAGGGTAGTAGTGATCAAAATTAATCCTGAAGATGCTGGGATATGGATTTTCATGATAAAATGTGTAACTTCTATGGGAAATCCTGAACACTTGAAACTTATTGATGAGTTCCTCAAGGTCTGCCAGAAACTGGAGGTCATCTCTGTTCTGCAGGCTTTTCCTTTTCCTCTTGTGCTTTGGCTTTTTAATGCTCTCATGAGAGAGAAAGTTATCCACAATGAGATGTTTCTGCCGGTGACCATGCCTGTTCTTTGTGCTGGTGTCAGATGGGATAGCCTCTGGATTGTCCAGGGTGCAGAAATCAAAGGAGTATCTCCGGCGGGATTCTGAGCTCTTTTCGGCTTGGTCAGAAGTGCTGTTGTTGTCTGTACCTATCCCACTGTCGCTTGGTATGGTTTCCTCACTGTGAGATTCGCTCACTGGCGACAGCGTGACTTCTTTCAGAGAACCTATTTCACAGAGGTGGGAAGGTGAATTAGCCATTAACCTGGGTGGAGACAGCTTCCAAGTTCCACTGTGCATTCCTTTCTGGGTTTTTGTAGGAAGAGCACTGATAGGTTGAAGATTTGGCATAGTTTTTAACTCTGAAAAATTCGTTTCAGTGCTTGCAGGGCTAAGGTTGCCGTTAGTCCCCACTAACTGTGTCGAAAGCGGATGAATAGCTGCTGGTGACGATGCCACAAGTGACTGCAGGTTGGAAGGCACTGCTGGGTTTTCTGGCTGGCTGGAAACAGGCCTTGAGTGCTTGATGGCTGTCTTAGGTTCTTCTGGCTGAGGCTGCAGCTCTGCTCTGGGCTTTCTGCCCCGTTTTTTGCCAATGTAGATAGTCCCCCTCTTGCTGACATTGATCTGCTTCCCTAGTCTGGCATCAATGGTTGTTGGCCCAGCACTAGACGGTGGCTGAACTTTTGCTTTTAGAGCTATGTTGCTGGAGCAGGAGGACAAGATCTGATTGAGAATATTCTTCCTCTTGAGGGTCTTCATTTTATTAATGGTCTTGATGGTCTTCTTATCCAAGACCCCAAGCTTTCCAACCTTTTTGTGAAACTTGAGTTCACTGATGGACTTGTCCTCTCCTGGGACCATCTGGGCCAACTTGGCCAGATTCCGTCTCCTCTTCCTTTTCTTTGTTCCTGGAAATTCGCGACTGATTGGACTCACTGGGCTGGTGGAGGTTCCCTCATGAATGGTTTCAACAGTGAGCAAAGGCTGTTTCTTTGGTCGTCCTCTTTTTTTCTTGACAGGTGTGATCACAGTAAGACTGTCTGTATTGGTATACAGAGGGCTGGATGGTGTGATGGGATAGGCTGAGGGAGGCTCCACCATCAGCTTCTCAGATGTTGTCATGGAGGCCTCCCGAAGGATAGATTTAGGTTTGCTGCAGGTCCATCTCCGCTTAGCTGCAAGTTTGGGGTGCTGGACCTCAGATAATTTGCTAGCTGTGGGAAGATCAGTAGGTAGGAGCGTGGATGTCACAGCTACGGATTTTCTGAGCCTAGTGGCACTGTTGGGGGAAGCTTTGTCAGAGAGCACACTGCTTTCAATAGCTACTAAAGGGGGCTCGTTTTCAATCACTTTCCCTGGCTTTGTGGCTCGAAGATCTTTTTTACTCCCCTCTGATTGTGAGCTAGTCCTGTTTGCTACTTCACTGCTCAAAGGAAGTCCAGAAGACAGGCTTTTCTCCTGGATAGTCTTCTCTATGGAAGATTTTGTAGACTGCCTTTTTTTCCTTTTGTGGCCTGACGTATCTGTTGTTGGAGACTTTATTGGGATAGTAATTCGTACGTGACTGGTGTCACTTTCAGAACTGCTAGCAGAACTGGGATTCTGCTTCGTGGGTGATGCGTCTAACACACCATCCATTGAGTAAGACTCCCTTTTCCCATCCATGCTGTCATGGCTTTTGCTGTCAAATGCTTTCTGAGCACTCTTCACCCATTCAATGTCTGTGGTTTGGATGGTTTGACTTATCAAGTCTTTTTTGCTGGACTTCTTCTTCATAGTCCCCGTGGGCTGATCGGGGGCCTCCAGCTGCACTCCTCCCTCCGGATCGACGAGAGGCAAAAGCCCATTGCACTCGGAAGCGTTGCTAGGCTGGGCGGCTGCGCTGATGTTGTTGGGTGATGGGACTGCACTGCAAATGGCAAGCTCTTTACTACTGGCCGTCAGCTGCCCCCACGTGCTTCCGACACAGGATTTCTTTGCTTGGGATTTGCTGAAAGAGACTACTGTCTCTGGAGCGGGGACCTTGGTGGCACTCACAGCTTCTCGACTGCATTCTGTATTGATGAAACAACTTTGAGAAGCGGATCCACTATCAGAGCTTGCTGACCAGTCAAGATGGTGCTGGTTGCTACTTTTCTGCTGGTGCTTTGATTTTAAGGTGTCACCGGTGAAGTCTTGTTGGAGGCCCGGATCATAGTGCAGAGCAGAATGTTTCTGTGGCCTGTCATAAACCTGAAAGGGAGAAGAAAATGAAAATAGGAAAAAGTTAGTTTATTGGTCCAATCATAACCACTAATTACAGCTCTTTATTTGTACAGTGAATGACAACTCTTCTTAAGCCATGTCCTCTTAAGGGTTAGAAGTCTTTATAAAGTCTTCTTATACTTGAGTCAAATTTGCATTTAGATCTATACATTGTAAACAAGTTTTGTTTTGTTTTCCCATTCTAAAACAATGGAAATATTTCCATAAATGCTAAATTGCTAAGGAAACATACTCTATTGATTTTTAATTTAAAACACAAGTAAAATATTCTTTTCAATGGACAAATGGTGCAACCCAGCCTCCTGGTGAGAATCCCTTTTTCCTTAAAAATAATCCCTCATAGAATTTGATGCTTTGGGCAGCTCAAAAAAGGAAGAATTAAGCTCATTGTTGTAAACAACAAAAACGTGAACTTAATCTAGGAAGTGATTACGAACAAGAGGGAAACCCAGGGGTTCATTTCCCTACAAAGCCCAAATCTGTGAAGATTTACTTGCTTAAATTCCCACATAGGAGTCATCCCCGCAAAGTTACTCTGAAAATCATATGCATAGCGTGTGTAAGGCAAACTTGGCAGGTTCAAGATTTGCATTACTCTCTTCCCATTTTAATAATCTGCTCTTTGCAATGTCGGTAAGAGACATTTCCAATGCGATTTCTAATCCAACAGCAGCTCTTCAAACCACAGGGGTTACAGTACCGGCAAAATTACACTGAAGACTGTTGCAGAGCAGAAGAAAGAACTACTTTTTCTTGGTGGGCCTCCTTCAGGTGAAGAAATTATGTTTATTACTGCTGTAACCTTTTCAGAAGTTCCTTAAAACAGAACAAACCCATTTTATTTTCACTAACTGACCTCTTCTAGCCATTTATTTTCCCTTTTATACTAAGATATTTTTTTTCCTCCTTTTTAAATCTGGATCAAACTGAACCTTATTTCATACATGTAGTATCACAAACACCTGTTCTCCGTAAACTGTGACTGTAATTACACCATTCTGAATACCAAATAAATGATGAGATCCTTACAATAAATGTGCAACCAAGGAAAGAACAAGGCTTTTGAGCTCTGGTTTTCTGGGAAGCAAGGCATCCCTGGTTCTGAGCGACTTCAGAGGAATTTGAAAGGTGCTAAACGTCCCCAAGCCCACGGTGTATTATTTAGCGACCAGTAAGTATGCGTGTTATTGGCAAACTTGATGATGATCCATCCTTAGTGTGGATATAAAACCAGGCATGTGGCCTTTTTGGAATACACAGTAAGGAGGAAGCTGTTCTGGTCCATTCTCTGAGGAGCAACCGGGGACTCTTAAATCCTGCGGATAGTTCAGCTGTCGTGCATATGGACCAGCTACGCTCAGGGAAAGCGGAGATTTCCAGGAATTGTGGAGTGAGAAAATGAAAGCATGCAGCTGTGGTAGGACTGCAGATGTCGCAGGCTTGTGACACCCTTTTTTTTTTTTTTTTTTTTTCCTCCCAGCCTGAGAAAAGAGCCGAAAGCATAAACAGACCTTGGGGAACGAATCAGTTCCTCCTCCCAGAAGTGACCTCCTACACTGAAGCCACCACACCAAGGGGACGGTGCCCGGGCTACTGGCCTGCTCGCTTCGCCGCCATGGGTTCAGCAAACGGAAGCTGAGCGGGAATGGAGCTGACATCCCCCCACTCCCAGCTCTGAAAAGCATATAAAATATATATATATAGCCCACCCAAGCCCACCCAATTCCAATTCCTTTGGATACTGATGGAGAGGCAAAGCAAGATCAACAGCACTGACGCTGAAGTTTGATTCTATTTATTTTATTTTTAAAATGAAACATAATCTTCCTGAGGCATCACAATTTCTGACTTAAAAAACCTTGGACATCTTAGGCTGAGGCCTCTACTGGTCCTGCACCAACGCGGGGCCAGCCTGCTTCTGCAGGGATCTGTAATCCCAGCAACTCTTTACACTCAACTTCCTTCCCAAATGCCGAGCTGTAAAACTAAATGACCTAAAAAATCTCTTTTGAAAACAGAGAGGGTCCCAGGAGCGAGGGAAAACATCACATGCCGGCAACACCCCGCTCCCCCCACCTCCGCCGCACACACGCTGCTCTAGTTTAAAAGCAGCAATAATCTCCGATCTATATTTAAAGACAGTTAATAAGGGTTTACAGCCGAGAGGCCAGCTACGTATCGGAGATGAACGCCGCTATATCGCTTAGCTCCTCCAGCCTCATTTCCTTGTCCTACATGCTATAAAGCAACCATGCAACAGATCCCTAATGAGAGCCTTGTCATTACTGCAGCACCGCAGGCCACCGCAAGGTCTATCTTAAAATCCATGAGAAAGATAGGCTTGTGTCATCCACGGTGCCAACCTGGTTGAGTGCCACAAGCCAAAGGCGCTGAGACCAAGAGCGAGGGCTGGCCCATGGCAGGACGGGCAAGAGCAGAGAGCTTTAAAAAATAATAATAAAAACACCCTGTAAACCCAGCCTAAGCCCCCCAAGCTCTTCCAAGCCCCACCAATGGCTGCATCTTGGTGCTGTTCACGGAAATTTGTTACTTGACATGCTGCAGCTCCAGGCAATGGGCTGTTGACTTGCGCAGAACTCCTATCCCAGCACAGCTGAGACCAGCACCATGGGCAGGCTTTTTGGGGAGAAATGGAAAGATTTACCTGTATTTACTTTATGAGACCCTAAAAATACCTCGGGCTTCAGTGCCTGCCTCTGTTTGTAGTTTGACCTTTCGCTGCATGGGATTTTCTTCAGCAACTAGCTATTCTGGAGCAGGAGTCTGCCCCCTCTTCTTTTTTGGGGGAAATTCACACATCTAACTTAACCCGTGCAATTTTATCTCATCTCACAAAACTTGGTCAATATTTCTCTTGAAATTCAGTTTACTAGACATGCTTATTGGGTAATAATCCCATAGCTCCTTTGAAAAAATAAAATATGAGGAAGCTAAGAGTTCTTGCAACTGCAAAGAAGTTGCAGCAACATGAGCCAGCACAGGAAAAGGCTACAAAAATAAAGTTTGAATCCTCTTCTTATTGTTGTAATGATTTTAATGTCAAAAACCTGAGTGTTAGCCCTCAGGTTTGGCAGTGCTGGGTAGACCTATGAGTAGGATACGTCCCACCTACTGGCTACTGAAGTGCACCAGCCGGAGAAGAGTAGAGGTGGTGGCACATGGGGTTGCACCTGCCTTTGCAGACCTGAACAGATGCAGATGTGCTTACTCCTCATTCCAGTTTTATTCCAGCACACAGCCCTCGCAAAAGGGAGGATGAGACTGTGTCAGTCCCGTGGCGAGCGGCACCCTCCTCTGCAAGCAGCACCCAGCAGCAGAATCTGGCCCACGGGGACACTTTTCACTTAAAACATTGCACCCTGCCTCACCGTTCCCTCGCCCGAGCATCGCTCCGCATCCACACACTGCTTCCAGTCCCAAAGCAAAAAGTGGGAGGAGATGTCAGCAATCAAACAGACAAAAATCAAGGGCTTAGTTAAAAAAAAAACAACAAATCATGTCTATAAATATGAATATAATTAACAAAATACACACACAGAAGCCCAACACCTGACAAAAATCTGCTCGCTTACAGAGTACGGTACCCCCCTGCTCCAAATGCACCTTCTTCTAGAGGTAACGCACATACAGCTTGTCAAGAATCTGGCTTGCAAATCAAAGTTAATACTACAACGCCCCCTCTTTAAATCATTCGCAGATCCATCTGTGTAATGGCTCCTCAAGTGTAATTCCCTATTAAGAGGCTTTATCTGGAGAGATAAGCAGCTGGTTCCCATGTCACTAATTGCTGTCTGCTGTGATTTTAAAACATCTGCACCATTGTGCTCTTCATTTTCATATTCTAATCACCCTGAAACTTGAAAAAGGTACATCATTGATTGTTTCTGTGGGTTAATTAGTACACAGTCTCCTTGTAGAGACAATTTAAAGGCAGTCAGAACCTCAATCAGCAAGTTTGTTTTAAAAATTAATAACATCGGGAACGTCTGTGGGGATTGGCATCCACAGTGACACATCAGAGCGTGCTCTGGGGACCTACCATCCTTTGTTATCATCTTCATGGGCTGGAAATAAATAAAAAAAAAAAGAAAAGAAAGAAAGAAAAAGGGGAAAGGCTTTCCTAAATGAATAATGTCACTTAGAATCCGAGTCTTGGGAAGCATTTGCTTTTATCTCAGGGCCACCCCTGCCTCTCCAGCGAGAGCAAACCTGAGCAAAACATCGTGCAAAACCTCTACGCGCTCCTGGAGCATCTAACCCATTTTTGGAATAATTTTGGCAGTCAGGAGCTGACATCTCATCAGAAACCAATGGGGTGAGGCTGCGACTGCTTGGATGTACGCAGACGTTTGCTCTGCTTTGCCTGTCTTGGCTGGATGCTGGTTGCGAGGTGTTGTTTCCAAGCTAATAAGCCATGCAAAGAAGGATATTAGCTCAGGCACAGCACTCTGCTAAGCCGGCTACTCTGCATGCAAACTGGACTTTTCTTCTGTCCAGCCAGCTCAGAGCAAAGGCTGGGCTGAATTCATACCTGAATTAACTCCATTACCTGCATTAACTTAGGCTTATACTCAAAAGTGCACTGGACGGTGCTGAAAATGGGCCTCTGGTGCTTGGCAAAAGGTCAGCCTGAGATTTTCAGGAGGGAATGAATAGATCTGGGTGCACTGAGGTTAAGTGGAAAATGCAATGGGCACCTGACTTCCAAAAACTCAGACTCTGCTTTTGTGCTTCACGTGGAGCTCCTAAAATCTGGAGAAACTCCAGGTAATTTGTTCCTCTTGAAAAGCTTTCTCTTCAGTCTCTGCTTCCTAGACATGCATGAAAACATGTTGCTGGAGGAGAAAACCCTTTGAGAGGAAGAGAAAACTGAGATTTCCAGCTCCAACACATGAATAAATAATCCTGGCTCAGATCATACTTTTGCTCAAAACTGAAACTGAGCATTTCCTCTTGTGTCCCAATGGGACAGCAGAAAATTGCTCACTTGAAGCCCATAATCAGAGCTGGAGTTTGGAGGTATTTCATGTAGTTTGGTGAGCGCACTGAACCCACATTACTTGGCAAACAAAAGATGCCAAGCAGAAAGGACTCCAAGTCGAGTGCAACTTAACTCTGGCTTGATGACTTGCAGGATTGATCAGTTAATGAAACGAGATGTGGTTTGTTTGTAGGAGGGGTCGTGTGATCTGGTCAGGCCAGTCCATAATAGCTGTAATGGTTTTAATGGTTTCAGGAAGCCCTTTAGGTCCTCCGTGGCTCTGACCAGGGAGAAGGGAACATGAACTGGCGTATGGCACTTTGCTGGGATGGCAAGCAGCATCTTGTGAGAGACCCTACTGAAGCTAGTGCAAAAACAATGTAGGGGCCTTAATTCCAATTAAAATACTATCAAAAAAACCCACGTCAACAGGCACTAACATGAAATTCATGGTTATCATCCCAAAGAAGGAGGATTTTCCAGAGCAGTTTTGTCAAAATTTATTGTTCCCGGAGCTCCCTCCTTCCCCAAATCCCTAAGCCTTCAATTGTACAAAGCCCAAGCAATGCTGCCTTCCTAGGAGCTCGGATCGTTCCCTGGAAATCGGAAGAGAGGCAGGAATTAACAGAAAGCTGCAGGGTGGCTACTCGAGAGCATGACGCAGCATGGGGTGGGAGCGGGTTAATTAAAAGCAAAGCATCGCCTGTTCGTGTCCATTCAGCGAACACAAACATTGCACACTCGTATGTAAGCCCGCGTAAATCAGGGGGATCTTCGCTGAAGCTGCTGGGGGTCCTTCCAGATTTACGCTCCCGTTGCTACGTAGCTCTGTCTTCCCTCGTGTAATAACGTCAGCAGAGAGACGCTGAAGTTTGGTGGAAATGTTGGGCTCGTTATTTCCTGCTGCACCGCAGGCACATCACTATTCATGTCATGGGTACGGTCAAGAAAAATAAATAAGAACATCAATGAAACAGGTGATGTTGCAGGGGCTTTTGCATTTTGCATTGTAATTGTTTTGAGGATAACTACCTCAAGCACTTATCCTTAAGGAAAAGATATAGCAAGGCACAAAGAATACAGAAGGGTCCAAAGATGCTCATGTGGCTGCAAATTGTATTTTTTCATGCATTCCTGGTAAGGCATCACGACTGGCTAAGTAGCTCACAAATTCCACAGTTAGGCCAAATGAATTTCACTACAGGCTTTAAACTGGATGATTTACACGCTATTTCAATCTTCTGCTGGATTTCAGACACTTCCGTTTTCCAAACACAGGGATCCAGGATATTATCTGAGTAAATTGCAACAGCATGGAGAATTCACAAAGGCAGCAGTTCTAGTTTGGAGCTGGGAGCTGATCCGCTCCTTTACCAGTGGGATAGGCCCATCTCGGCACATATTTTCTTTATCAAATGTTTAAACAACCCTGGCTCTTTTCAGGGCTTTGTATTAAGCACCGAGTCTGGGAAAACTCTAAACAATGGGATTTTTCTGTCATCTCCAACAAAGAGCCCATCACCACTGACATAACAATGCAGTTTAAATATCGCGTTTAAGCATAACACAGTTTGCCGGATCGGTTTAGGCAACTGGGAGAGAACAACTGGGCACCAGCTAAGGTGGAGCACAATGGGACTAATACAATTTTGCCCCATTCGTCTGGCAAGATAACCCTGGTTCGGTCCTTGTTTGGCCTCCAGCCAGCGTAAAGATTCCCAAGCGGGCGTTTCAATCCGACGCTACGTCTGTGCAGCTCGCGGAGCAAAACGCCTCGCCGATCTGGGCACTTTCGTTCGTCCCGGAGCCTTGCTCCTGCTCGCTGAAGATTTTAACAGCAGCAGCGGTATTAAGGCTTCGTTATTCATACATAAAAAAGCCTTGCATCCCTACATAGTCCCGTGGGAAGCACTGGAGCTCAATCTGCTCTTCCTGATGTGTAATGATGGCATCGGAGCTCTATCCCACCCTGCTCTCCGACTTTGCTCTGCAGATTTCAAGGTTTTGAGGGCAACGTGTATTTGGACGGTGACTTGGCCCAAATCAAAGAGTGGAAGGATGCCAGTACAGACTGGGGCCTGCCGGCCCTGCGGAAACACAAGCCATAACATGCCGCCTTCTTTCCTAAAGCTTTGTGGTGTTGTCCAAAGCGTTAATGCTTGAGCACTTCTCGGATTACTAAATTGGAAATAAGGATGAGCAGCTGTGCTCCGTAAGTTTCTACTATAATTTTTAAAAGCCTGCAGTGCTTAATTTGCATTGAAAGATTTCTTTTATCCTTCATTTATTACAGAAATTGCAGTTTTACCCTGAATACTTTTTCTTCCAAGGGGTGGGGGAGTTATAAATGGCTTTTCCATCGAGGCCAGTGATTCTTTCCACTAGAGTTAAATAATTTGATTATAAATTGAGTCCTTAAATGTCAAGGAGATGCTGAATTCACCTGAAAACAGGCATTTAGAGAAGCTCATAAAAGCTGTGAGCTCCAGTCAGTTAGCTCATCATTCTTTTAGCACGCACTTCATTTAGCAGTTACTGACCGCCAGATTAATTCTTTCAAAGCATCTTGATTGCAGCTAAGGTCTAACATGAAGTATTGCACGTATTACGACATGAGCAAAAAGCCCAGAAATCTGCCAGAATATCTATTTGGTGCATCTGGGTCATGAAAACTCATGGTAGAGATCAAATATGCTGGAGGAAAGGAGCATCCTCTCACCTCCCTGCATTAAGAGCCAAGTCCCGCACCACAAATTTAGTGAGAGCATCATCTGTGACTTCAGCAAATTCAGGCTGAAGAGGTGAACTATGGCAACCTGTAGCAAATGGAGAAGCTCATTCCTTTCGGAAAATCTGCCTGAAGAGCTCAAAGGGACAAATTTCTAGCTCTGCTGGGTATTTACTCAAAAATCTGAGTAGACTAGGGTAGACCACTGCGATGTAGACCAGAGTGAGACTCACTGTCTGCCCAGAAGAACAAGAGTGACAGAGGTGAGGCACATCATAAAGATATAAGGTGGGTTAGGATTATTTATATTGAAGAATGCAGTATGTGAACAGTGTACTCCATTGCAGGATTGACAAGGGTCCCCAAAGCTGCACTGTGACAACCTGCACAGTCCCGGTTTTGCCATAATTAGACTTCACTCTTTCTGTTCTCAACAAAAACGTAAAGGTGGACAGTTTGCCTAAACCACCAAAAGTTATATTTATCCGGAATTGCCTTTCCCGCCACCGTATTTTTTTTCCTTTCCCTCCCTCCCCCTACATCGCAGCGCTTCCTCCCCATGACAGATGGAAGAGGTTAGGCAAAGACAGCAAATGGTGTGGTATGTACCAGAAGGAGATCGCACATGTGCTGGAGGCTTCAAAAAAAGCTGGTCCCAGATCAGACTCTCAGAGTGGGATTCTCCCTTGTCTTTCACCAGTAAAATACTTATCTTCTGATTAAAGGAGATAGAAACACTTGTCCTCCCTTGCACTTCGTGCAGACGTTCCTAACAGTCTAAGCAGGCACACAGTGAAACCCGTCTGATTTGCAGAAGGCTACAGGACTGGTGGAGTTTCAGAAGCTTTGTCCTCTCACTTTGCCATTGCGTACAACCTATGCCCATTTTTCACCACTGCTGCCAGACAAAAAAAATGATTCCTCTTCCCTTTTCCTAGCAACTGCATGAGGCAATGTCTGGAGAACTTTTGCTGCATACATTAAATACATCCGAAGTGTGGCCGAAGTCCCTGCTTCTGGGCTAGAGGTAGCGCCCCCACGACAAAACCATCTGCTTTAGTCCATACGCTCTTGTCAGCTCCCCCACCGCGCCCGTAGCAAACGCCTTCCCACTGCGGAAAATTTGACCAGGCAACAACAAGCTTTTGGAGAAACGACAAAAAAAATCACAACAGAAAATGCTTCCGCGGTGATGACAGGTGGGGTGATTATGGGTGACACCGCTTTCTTGGGGCATTGCTGGGCGCTTTCTGAACGTCACGTGTCTCTGCTTTGATGCTCATCCCTAATCTCTCCTTCCTCCCCTCCCTCCCCAGCTACGGCAAAATCACCTTTACTAATAAACCTCCAGCTCGAATAGCAGGTTTTATTTAGTGTGCTATAAAAACAGTCATTTCTCAGATCATAAAAGGGGCTCAACTGGACTGCATCATTTTGCTGAAGTGAGTTTTCTGGTGGAGCGATTCTCCCTTCTAAATGCCACAGTGCCCCACTGCCAGTATTTATGTACCAAAATAAAATGCAATTTTCTGGATTTTATTAAGTGTGAATCTCCAGCGGAAATCCATTTGGGAGCTGAACCCAACGTTTAATTGTCCCTTAATTTTATACTTTCAAGACTTTCTCAGCCTTTTTCAAAACATCATCAGTTTTATTAAGGTATAGCACAGCGTTACTTAAATGCCCTGACCAAGGTTGGGCTTGGTTTCTGCACACATAAACTGACACCAGTGCAACCCAGATAAAGAGAGGGCAGGGGATGGAGGTCTAGAAAAGAAGTCTGCAAGGCACCCCAAGCATGGTTTTGTGCTTAAATGACCTCCCAAACTTCTCTAGCAACTCATCTAAGAAATTATGGATAAAATTCAGTTTATTTAGTACTCAGCCTTCACCCATGAGGCTGAATAAATGCTTGGAAAGTCTTTTAATACAAATTCAGGCCTGGGCTTAGCATCCAGAACAGCAAAGTTCGGATCTCTTCTGGGTAAGGATCTGGCTCATCCCATTCAGAAGATCTGTTCTGGGGAAACCCTTCAGTTCTTCAACCTATGCTGAAATTCAATGATTTCTACCCAAATGCTTCCCTTAGGAGTGGAGCCTTCACGACAAGACATAATGATGGTAAGGTACTGCCAGCACTTCAGAGCATTGCCCTTTTAATTGCCCTTCTTCTATGAAATCATCTAAATACATTTCTTCGCCCTACACATGTTGACGAAGCAGAACCATTCCCACCGCTGTTATTGCTTCCTCTTAAGTGCTGACTGTGTGCTCGAGTTGAGTAACTCTGTAAAAACACTGACACCGAAGATGCAACCCCCTGTCCAAGCAGCTTGGCACGCAGGTTAAATCAGAGGTAGGCAGCACGCATTTCAGACGTGAAAGTGCACGTGTCCGCTGTTGGGGAGCAAGGTTATGCCTCTTTTTTTTGTTCAAAATGCAACTTACTCTGAAGGATTAGCATGACATAGTTGGCAGAAGGTAAGTACTTCTAAGGGGTACTGGAGGACATAGAGGGAGATTAGCTAAAGCACAGGTGAAAGAGGTGTTTAAGCATCTAAGATATATATCAAAGGGACTACAACTACCTACACGGGGATGAGATTTGCACAGAAGGTCCTTCAGTCTAGCAGACAGATAAAAGAAAATTTCATGATTTGAAGCCAAAGCTCGGAAAACCGAGATAGGAAACACAGCCCACGTTTTTAATAGCGAGTATAATTAATCACGAGAACAGTTTATCATAGCAATGGATTCTCTATTACTGGAAGCGCCTTTTAAATCAAGTCTGGGTGTTTTTCTAACACATGTGCATTAGTGCACGACAGCTATTGGACTTGTAACAGGAACACATTCAGGCAAATCCCCTGATATGAGTTATGCAGGAGGTTTGAGTAAGTGATCACAACGGCTCTTTCTAGCTTTAAAAATTGGTGACTATATATCCTCTCTATATTCTCCGGTGTTTTGTCCAGCCTAGTGTTAAGCAATTCCAGAAATGTATGTGTCTTCAAGCCCTTCCTTTGGGAGGCTATATCCCAGCGTAATAAATCTCACTGTTCAGAATCTCTTCTTTCTTCCCCTGGAATCAGTTTCTATCCCTAGACACACCTCATTTCTGGATTAATCCCAACAATTCTTCCTCACCCTTGGTACCAAAATAGAATATTTTTCATTTTTTAACAATTCATTCCCGTTGCCTTATTCCCTGCTGCTGTAAAACAGTGCATCCCACCGGAACAGCAGAGCTGATCTACACGGATAAGGATGCCTAGGAGAGCCCAGCGAGATGTGGTTCCCCCTGGACTCAGGAAGGGCAGCGTTCGACCACACACTGCTCTGCAAGAGTGAGCAAAGGCAAAAAAAAACCCTTTGGTGAATGCACCCAGGCACCAACATGGCCCAGGTAAAGCCGCGGTGATGCCTGCAGCGATTCTTCTGCGCTAGCTGAACGCAGGCACAAGGAAACGGAGAGAGACACACGCATATGTGTGTGTGTGCAACGTTCCTTCAGACCGACTCTTTCCTCACCAACCAGGGCTGAACCGAGCTTTGGCTTGAACTTTATGAGGAGGCACAGGCTAACACCTGATCTCCAGCTAAATCTTGCAGACATCTGTAAAACAGAACAAAAACGAGAACATCATGGAGCTGAAGACATGGGGAACGCTGGGACCGGTTTTAGTCACTGGCTGCTGTTTTCTTTCCTTTTCTTTTTTAAATATTGAAGAAGGTATTGTTTTGGTCTTCTCCTGTTCTGAATTTCTCTGCTGTTCTGTTTGCTGCATCACAGGCTCAAAACAAGAGCCCGTATACAACCCCTCCTCCCCCCGAACTGTTGGAGGTCTCTGCCTGAATCCAAATGTCAGACTGCTTCAATGTTCAGATGTTTTAAATGGTCAGTTTTAAGGCAAAAAAAAAGAAAAGAAAAAAAAGAAAAAGGAGCAACAGCTAAATCTCAAAACACTGAACAAAAAGGTTGCGTACGTTGAAGTCATTGGTACAGAGACTGTTCAGTGAATGCTTTAAACATGCTTCAAATGAGAAAAATATCTATTTCACCTTAGGTAAAGTATTTACTTATTGCTTTTTAGTTACTATTTCTTCTTTTTGTGTTATTTTTGGGAATACACGCACACACACACACACAAACACACACATATAATTGTGTTTTCCCCTAGACAGTCCACACATTCCTGTATATTCTCCCTTTAAGGATTTCTTTCAAGGATATATGCACGTATATTTTCTGCAACCAGACAGAAAAAAGCTTCTGAAATCAGTGCAGATTCATCACCCACCCTGCACACGACCTTATCAGCAGTTGCGAAGGGTGGCCCCAGTGGAATACTGCGGAAAGGGCAAAGCTGGAAAATGTGCACTTTAAAGTGCCAAAGACTCTAGTTCAGTGCACAGCACTTGTAATTTTGCTGCTGCAGATTGCTCAGCTTGTTACAGATATTTGAGAATCTGGGCTTTCCCTGATTAGAGGTCCTGAGATTTATTACAGTAATTTTTTTTTGCCTTTTCTTTTTCTGGAGTAGGTGAGGAACAGCTGAGGTGGACATGGGTAACATATAACAGATACATATACTATCTCTAGCGATGAGGAGAGAAGAGAAACGAAGCTTCCTGGCATTTCTTTCCCCATGTGTAACATATTTTGCATTTACTCTTACTGATGAAGGGGATATTTAAAGAGAAACCAGTGCTCTACACACAAAGAATCAATTTTGGTACATGAGGTATGACAAAATTTGACCTACATCCTGTCTGCCCCATCCATTTAGGTTTGTCCTCAGTGGAGACTGATATGCATTCAGGTGGATGCACTTCTGCAGCAATGGGTATTAAATACGAAGCTTTTAATTTCATTAACATATCTGTTCCCACCTGGTGGCATCTCCCCTGAAAGATGTCCAGAACAGGCAATACTTTCTATAGGTCTGTGTGCCCTTCCCTACGAGGAACTGCTGAGGTAGGATATGTGTTTTGGAGAAATGCTACTTAATGAATAAAAAAGGCTGCTCATGTGTGTGTGTGGCAGGGGGAAAACAGAGGTTTATTAAATGTATTTTCTTTCCAACTTCTATCATAGTCTTCAGTGTTTTCCATCACATCATTCACACAAGGCAAAAAGACTTTGCTGTCCTCTAAAGTTTATCTTCAATAAATCTCAAAGCACTTAATGAAGGAAGTAGGAATTATTACTCTGCATATTACAAATGGAAATACTGAGGCACAGGGATCTGCCTGAGGTCTTTCCATATTCTTGTGTCAGTGCCAGTAAAAG
This sequence comes from Apteryx mantelli, assembly GCF_036417845.1. Classification (NCBI taxonomy): domain Eukaryota; kingdom Metazoa; phylum Chordata; class Aves; order Apterygiformes; family Apterygidae; genus Apteryx; species Apteryx mantelli. Next base: position 82,380,767 of record NC_090020.1, on the reverse strand, counting down.
AATTTAGGTTTTCTGACCCTCACTTTTGCCAGTGTCCATGCAGGCTACCAAGTCGAAGGTCCCAAGCTCACGTTTCCAAGGCATTTTTCAATCCAGATGAAGATAACTTCAAATAAATGAATCTCTCTCTGTCATGACAAGGATAATAAGACGAGGCTTCCACGACCAGTATGACATGGACGAGGCAATCTTGTGTCAAATAAAACCATCTCAACAAAGCAAATGGAAGCTCCAGTGCCTACGTTTTATGTGTGAATGTCTACTCGTTCTCTGATTTATATGCATATCAATAGGGACAGGGTTTTTAAATAGCAAAAATATTAAAAAATGCACTTGCTGGGCAAGTTGTGTGTGTGCTTGTATGTATAGTTTATATTTTTTTCATAAAACTCATACCACTCTGGAGCTGAAGTGCAAACAAACTGATCCTTTGCTATATGAGTACGTAAGTGTGTGAAAAAGGCTCCAAACTGGCTAAAATGATGACTTTCCATCAAAAGTGGCCACCCTCATCACAGATGCAACCGGAATCAGTTTTGCAAAACATAACAAGGAAAGAAATCCCAGACTGTGGGAAAGATTCCCAGTCTTGAACCCTCAAATTGCACCAGAAAAAGCTATCCAGTCTCTGCACTTCTCATCAAGTAAAGGACACAGTTGCAGGCGAGAAGTGACCTAATGTTTCTGCTGCTCAAACTCCCAGCAACCTACAGTAACTTAAATTAGAACATGTGCAATATAATTAGATTTCCTTCTCTTGCAGACTTGTTGTATTTCTTCAGTTTGAAAAGATGTGGACACTTCAGACAGAGGCTACAACTCAGCAACACTATCTGCTACTCATGGGGAGTTTACTTACAGCTCGATAGCAAAAAGCCTGTGATTAAAGTGAAGCCTTTGTACTTTCAGCTCCCGCCCACCAAAAATAAAGTTTTCAGTTAGGAGCCACTGCGAGAAAATTCTAGAGTTGGAGGCAAATAAGAAATTTTGATCGGGATCCAAAACCAAGTTTCCCCACATTACTGAGTTATTTGTTACTAGGGCTATAGTTTGGACCAGTCTGGTTAGATGTGAGATCGAGTTTGCAACGACATCTATTAAAATACTGCAAGACTTGACTCACCAGCATCATCTGCAGAAAAGCTTGGCGCATCTCTGTAGTCCAAGCGAGGTATTCAGGGTGTGACTTTATCCACCTAACTTCCATCAGTGCCTGATTTTGCAAGTCTAGGCTCCCTATATAACCAATGAGGCCTCCAGAGAGGAAATCAGAGCATGCTAAATCACTCTGCTGACTATATAGGGCACCTGAGTGGCTAATTCAGGCATCTAAATTAGCCATCTAAAGGGAGGCAGGATGAATATAGCCCCAATTACGTGGGTGTCCTCTAATACACATTTAACTCCTTTCCTACCGCTTCATTCCAGACTCCAAGGGCTGAACCGTACCTTCACTGAAGTCTTCCTGAAACATTTCCAGCCCAGTAAGAAGTACAGAGGCACAACCTGTTCCTGACAAAGCTTTCAAGATTTCCACCTAATAGTATTTTTTCTAGAGATCGTTGCAGTTCTTTGAAAATGCATTTTGAATGCAGTAAACAGTGAATCTGTGGGGGTTGCCTAATGCCATCCCTCCTACCTAAAGCAGCGGATTTTTAATTTCTCACAGTCAAGCTATGCCATTACAAAATCTTAATTTGGATTGTTCTTGAAGGAAAGACTTCTCTTTCCTTTTGAGGTAAACCTTCACATCAGTATGAAAATTGCCGTGGAGAGGGGTGTTTACATTATCCGAAGTTAGACATCTAACATTAGGCATGGAGAGGAGGAGTCTCACCACCCATATGGATAACTGTTTTGACCACAGTGATGATGGAGGAAGCCAAGGCGCCCAACCCATCTCCACTTGGGGCATCCTTTGGAGGACTTGTGTCCTCTGTTTCTTTAAATTACCAATTTCTCATTCTTGTAGTCTCTAGCTGTTTTAAGAGACACACACAAACCCAGCTGTGGAAGTAAGCATGGTCTAACTGGCCTAGGAGTTTGGAGATCAACACTGTGCTCTTGGCTCTGCCACTAACTTCAGCGAGTCCTGGTCTATTTGGAGTTGGCATCTAGTGGGCCAGGGACCGTCTCCTGTCGTGTGATTACAGGGCAAAACAGAACCCCAATTTTGGCAGTGGCTTCTAACTCTTAGCACTATAAAAATAGTAATACTAGTAAAGAAGATTTTTTTTGGTTTTCTTTACAATCCTAGGGGAGCCCCTGCTGAAGGGTGGGTGTGTGCCCAGTGGGCATCAGAGTCACCCCAGACCCCTCCGCAGCACACCAGGAAGGTCACAGGCGCCTGTTTAAAGTTTCTGCCCACGCTACAGTGACACGGGCAGCAAACAAAGCTGGGCTAGTGCCTGACAATCTTGTCTTAGCACCAGCAACCGTTTGGGGAAAATAACTGTAAAGCTATGGTGTAACTCAAATGAAAACATGAAGGTTACTAGGGATACGAGCAGACTCATGGAGTAATTAAATAACCAACAGACACACACACCCACACACGCAGCCCTCATTTACTCAAATCCCTGACAGTTGTTTATTGAGAAGTAGGTGTTGACGGTTCACTTGTCTTGGATGGATTTCTCCCGGAATAAACACCAGTGCTTTCAAAATGCCTGATCCCATTTTCTTGTAAAAAGAAAAAAAAAAAAGAAAAAAAAAGGAAAGAAAAACACGTAGACACTATATACAGAGCGGGTATCATTGCTGCTATGTGCTGTAGAGAGGGGACTCCATGTATGGGAAAGATCGAGCTGCAGGAGTGTTTTGGAAAATGAAGAGTTATTTCGCAATAGGCCATGACATCTCCCTTGGAGAAAACTTGCCCAGATTCTGCAGATTACTCTGCAGATGGAAAAGGGACAATATCTGATTTCAATATACTCTCAGATGAAGTCAAGTTTGACTTGATCTAGAAACATTCCCTCCCCAGGGGGCTAGCACTGAACATTTAAGGCTTCTACCCTCCTTTAGGCTAATCTTTATATTCAAATGCAGGTGTAAGTGATAACGTTTGCGTAGTCTCAGTTGCAAAACAGAGCCTAACGAATGCAAAAAGGCTGCAAAACTCCCCCTTCTCATTCAAGACACTGTGCTATCAACAGCTGAAGAGACTGCTGGCTTTTTGCAACACAAATCAGAGGAAAGGGATGAAATGAAAGGAAATTTAGGCTTAATATTAGAACCTGCTGACAGCGAGATGTATTAAGTTATAGGGCAGCCTACAAATGCAACAGGAAACCCATTTTTTGAACATGTAAGACTAGACAAAATAATAGGGAATGGAGAAAATGCTACAGGGAACAATTGTGCAATGATAGGAAGACAGACTACTAGGTGATCTGTCTCTGTCTTTTCCAGTCTTCCCTTCCATGTTTCTGCGGTAAACCCAGAGTTTCTGCTGTTTGAAGAATTTTATTGCACGTAATCAGAACAAGGCTACTCTGACACAGGTCTCACAAAAGGCCTTCCAGGATGGTCTCTGACGGTTGAGAGTGGCAAAATCAAGGATGCGTAACATTGAGCAAGGGTGGATTTCAGTAATTACACAGAGCTGCCGGATCAGCCGCTTTGATATGCATTTGGACCCACGTTTACAAGTCTCTAACAGAGTTAAGCACTTAATAAGGACAACCCTCTATGCTTAGGGTAATAGGGTAGGTAGACAGTCTGTGCTTGTTCCCATTTCCACACTAGGACAGGCATAAGACATAAGTAAGACAATGATTTGAGCTAGGGCAGGTAGCCAAGACCTACCTACAACACAGGGAGACTTGGACTAGGAACCCAGGCCTTCACTCCTGTACTTTCCTTTAATAACTTGAAATAATCATTGCAATTACATTTATTCATGATTTCCACTGTGATTATCTGGCCATTCAAAGTCAAAGCAGACCTGCCTCGTAGCAGCCACTATATAAAAACAAGGGAAAAAATCTGTCCCAAGGTCTTTCCACCCAAATAATAAAGGCAGAACAGAGAAGAATGAAGACACCGAAGCAGAGGAGAGAGACCTACACAGGATCCAACGCAGAATCTGCACCTTCTTGCTTCTAAACTAGGGCTGAAACCATTTCACCAAGACGCTGCTAGTTCATATTCCTTCACTCACCGGTTAAAGCAATCAAGCAAATAACCCATCTCACACTCACACTTAAACGGGCCTTACACACTCGCTGCATGCATTCTCTGGGGGACCTTTAGATGCTGTGGCTCATCCTTCAGATGCTTCAGCTCACCATGCCATGTGTGCTTTCAGCGATGTGAAAGGAAAAGGTTAGTACCACGGCCAAGTTCCACATGCAGAAAATACGGCTCAGAATGCATAAATAATTAAACGGTGAGCATTTAAAACATGAGCCCTTAAAAAGAGCCTTTGTTAAAAAAAAAAAAAGGTAACTAGGATTCAAGTTAATCTTTCATAAGGCAAACCTTCAGACAGTTGCTTCTTCATGGACACTTCACAGTGTTCTGTTTCCTTTTGAACCAAGCGTTCATACAAAAAAGCATTTTGACAATCCCACTAGGATGCTCATCCTCTGCGTTCAGAGAGAGATTTATAAAGATCACAAGGCAGGATTGTGAATATAATGATCCCAGGGATTAGCTTTTCTTCGGAGTATGGTAGGGCAGTCCTTTGGATCTATCTGATATCAGAGAGGGGTCTCTTCGCTGGGAGCCAGCGTGCAGCTTTCTTCTAACTACCACTGTCCCTTTCCCACCATCTCTCATGTGCCTGCAATACTTTTAAATACTTAAAAGTTTAACGCAGTTATATATTAGCTACCATCCTCCTCATCAAGGGAAAATGGAGGGATCTCCAATAAGTCAATGAACTGTTGCTCCTAGTCGGAATGGATCTAGTACTGAGAAATGCTATTAAGGTATTAATAAGGAAGGTATTTAACCTAGTGGAAAATCAAACCCAAAGGACAAGAAGCAGCTCATTCAGCAGAAAGAAGGTTTTATGATTAAGACATTGGATAGGAATTTCAAAGACCCAGATTCGATTCCTTACTCTCTCATATCCTCTTTGACTTTGGGCAAGGAACTTGATTGCTACTTGCCAAAGCTTCCGAAGAGGCCAACTCCTATTTAAACACTGAAATCAAGTGAACTTAATACCCTTCCTGACTGAGATTCCTGATTGAGGAACATAGTCACCCATGGCTGTTTCTGTGGCCAGCGAAGAGAGAGAGAGAGAGAGAGAGAGAAAGAGAGAGAGAGAGAGAGAAAGGTATTTTTATGGGGTGATTAGGCCAGTGAAAAACCTAACTTGTCCACTGGAGGTCCATGGACTATAACTGGAGTCTACGGACTGAATTTAGCTCGAGGCACCCAAGCACTCCTCCTGACAACAGCGTTCTCAGAAGATGCTGAGACTTTGGAAGATGTTGTGCCAAATGCTACGGCTCTGTCTAAAAATGGAAAGAAATAATACTGCTTCCTTAATTTTGCTACATACACCTGTTTTGGATTTAGCTGGTAAACTCGAAGGAGCCCAGCCTGACTATTACCCTGAATACCTACCACAACAGGGGTCTGGTTTTGCTCAGGTCTTCTCTCGCTATATGAATGCAATGAGGGCACACTCTGTTCACAGTGTTTAACTGAATTAACTGCTTTCACCTCTTGCCCTTGAGGAGTAAGGAGAAAGGGCAAAAACATCTCAGGTGGTTGAAATAATATCCTCCATACAAGAAAAGCAGACTACCATGCACAAAGAGCTGCATACTACCTGTCAACATTCCCCCAAATTTTTATGCATGTAAACTTTTAAGTAATCACTTTGATTTGTATTATAAGTCTATATACTAAATGACATAAAAAGTTGTCATGAAAACACCGCATTGGCAAAGACAAGAACCTGAAAAATCTCATGACTCGGTGAGTTTGTGAGCATGACCTTAATTCAGCCCATTTATGCAGATGGATTAACGGTACGGACTGTAATTACATGGTCACATACTGCTCTTTTCTGCAGGGCCCCTGCTTCACCGAGTACATATGAAAGGTTTTCATTCCTGTAACTTTATAGCACATTAATCATGAGCGATGAAGCCATGAATCAGTTATGCAAGTCATCCCAAACACATACTGACAAAACTTGTAAACCGCCACCCAGCACCACACATTCCAATTATCCACCTATGTTACAGATGAGGTATTTTTGGAAAGTTTTAGACAGCTCCGAAGAGGTTTAGTGCTTTTTCAGAAGCATGAGGATATCCGACCCACCACCCCCATAATACCATGTGCCTCCGTTGCCATGTACTCCTCTATGCAGGGCTCAGTAAGAGAAAACACGAAGGTCTAAAATTTAATGCCTTCGGTGGTGACCTAAGACAACCTTCTGTATGGAAAAACAAACAAACAAACAAAACCCTACCATAGTATCTTTAGAAACAAGTTGTGTGTGTCCAGCTGGGAAATGTAGACAGCTCTTTACACGGCATTATGAAGCCCCTAACTCTGTGATCCGTTTAAAAAATGTAAGATCTGTGACATTTTTCGATGTTAAAAAACAACTCATTGGTACAAGGCAGAACATTGCCTATGTTGTGATTTTACATCTATATATGTCCAAACAAGGCAGTCAAAGTTTGGAGGGCATTTCTTTTTTTAATTCTGTATGTTTGATGCTGGGTAGGTAGAAGGGGCTCTTTCCCAGAACCGCAGATGAAGTAATAAAAAGGCAAAGACAAGTAGATTTATTGTATTTCGTTCCTATTTGTTATACAGAGACATACATAGAGGCTGTTGTAACTATTGGTGTTATCCTTACTTGTTAGTGGCTTGAAATCTGCCACTCGCTTAGTCGTAAATATTAGGCCATCCTCTTGCAATAGGTACAATGGTCCCTACTGAATATTCCCAAGCATAATTCAGTTTTGCCATCAGAAGGGTCATTTGCCTTCTAGTTACCATGGAAGTAATGCAATGGACCACTGATTCTTCACCAGAACATGTATATTACTTTCCAATATATTCCAATATAAACACAAATATATTGTAGTTTTCTACTTAGCTCACTGGTGAAATATGTCCAAGCCTTGTATACATGTTGTTCAGTAAACCCCATAGCTCCCTACTGACCTAAAATCTCAAACAAGAAAACTCTTCCTGCATTTGAAAGCCTGATCTGAAAATGCCTGGAGAGCTAACTGCAGCCTTTCTTTGAAGATTACCAATATTTAGAATTGTTTATTGAAACAAACAAACAAACAAACTGCTTTACTAAGACTTTTGCTGGGTGGCGAATTAGAAACAACTGCCTTGAAGGAATGTATCTCAGGGAAAGAAATTAGATCAGGGTTCATATTTTACAGTGATTTACATCTTGTGCAACCCCATTACATTTAATGGGACTACTGAAGGTCTGTGTCAACATGGAATGTGACTCCTTATGCTTAAGTGCCGTGATTCATGGACTGGGTTACAGTGGTCGCTGTTTTTAGGATAAAAACTTCATCTCCTGGGATCACTGATAGAGACTTTAGTTTTATTTCTTTGGGGGTCTGTTTTCCTTTTGTTTGCCTCCTTAGGAGATTATACAGTCAGTCGGATGCCCATATTTCACGTATTGTGCTGTCCGCACTTATTCTAAAGGGAGTACCTCGACTCCTGGCACGCATGCTGCCATATTTCTTCCTGGCACATCACTTTATTATTGATCAGGCGGAATATGTAGCACTCGGGATGGACCAGTACTGCCTGCAAGTGAACCTAACGGCCAAAACCAAGAGAGGCAGTATTTTACATATGATGAGGTATTTTTGGAAAGTTTTAGACAGCTCTGAAGAGGTCCCCTTCTCAACTTCCCTTTGCTTGCTTGCTTTTTTTTTTTTTTAAATCTTTATCCTACACGGAGCTGAAATGAATACATGTAGGCTTATACTTTTCGTTAAAGGTTTATAATACTTTCTTCTTATTCCTGTGGATGAAATAGAGTTGCTACAAGGGTCCTACATCATTGTGTTGCTAACCATTTTTTGATGTTATTGAAGCAACAGATTACATGCATATTTTTGAGACGTTATTGAATAAAATACTTTGGTGACTTTTGCTGTCTCCCATAAGGATTGCAAGAATGCAATGAATATTTAACATTTCTTTTATATTTTTATTAGAAAGGTTTCATGGCACCTTATAAACTACAAGAAGAACTTACTGTTTTGTCCCATGTAAGCTGCTAGACAGCATTTAGAAAGAATTCAGAAGAGGGAAAAATACTCTAGCAAAATTACTTCAGTTTACTAAACTCTCCCAAATTATGTGAATACTTCTATGGGATAATTTATAACTATGTTTTTTAAGAAGGACTCTGGCACATTTCTCACTTGAAATGGAATGCGTAATGCTCACTCACACCCAGGAGTTTCAGTCCAAAAAGAAGACACCATCCCTAAAATCAGTTGCATTTTGTGCAGAGCCTAATGTGCACAGGGAATAGAGACAGACATTCAATTCTCCAACCAGCTTATGCTGTAAGGGCCGATGAATTTATTATGGAATATTCCAAAGCAAACTATATTCAAGTTATGCCGGTGCAGACACACTTTCTCTTTTATACTGTCCTAGCAGCTGTTAGAAGTGCCACGTCCTTTTTCTAGGTGTAGCAACTATGTGGGAGCGGGATGAAATCTAATTCGGGAAACTCTAAATTAAGGCGTGCTTACACTTTGTTCTTAGCCCGTGCTCTTAAATTTGTTTTTGTCCAGCTTTGTCTGCTATCCATGCGAAATCTTATTTTCTGAATACTTTGAGCTTGTAATTCCTTGCCCAGAAGAGGATATACATTTAAGTATTACCTGAAATAATTTTGTGGAGAGACTGACAAGTGAAAAAAAAACACTTGAAAGCTCTTAGTTCCCTCATGTTCCTCCTGTGACCACCCACTGTAGGACATGAGAGTTCATCCACCAAGACAGGGAATGAATCCTATGAAAGCTGGTGTGTGGAGCAACGGGTGCACTCTCAAAGGAGTGCTGAGGCTATGAAGGAACCACAAGGTAAGGAGGAGAGGGCTTAGACAGAGGAAACCAAAGGCTCAAACATGAGTGCCCAGCAACCTGGACAATCCTGGGGAGCACCTTTAAGCTCCGTCTTGATCACCACATCCAAACTGAAATTAGGGGAGACCAACCAGGATCCCAACCTAAGGAAGAACCAATCTATTTTAGGTGCCTACACAAAGGTATCCTGCTTCCAGTGTACCACTGCAGAAGACTCTGGGTGTCCCCGAAGGGTGGTATCATGTCTGATAGTCCTGAAGGGATGTCTTGGACATGCCAGGGCATCTCAGATGGCTGTAGGTGACTGTATCTAGGAGATTAAACCCTGCTCCTTTTGAAGCAGCCCGTCTAATGTAGCTGCCTACTTCGTGTGAGCTTAATAGCCATCAAGGTTACTACTGACTATCATGAGAGATTAGGCACCTAGCTTACTTTTAGCCACCTACATGGAGGTGTCTGCATTTAGGTATGTGAATCTGCAGAATCTCGCCCCAGTGGATTACCTGGAATTGTCACAAAGGAGAGAAATGGGGCTGTTGTTGGCCTACAGAAGGAAATCCAGGGATTTGCTCAGTTGCCTAAACATAGGAGTCTAATGGCGTTTCAGGCACCTTTGGGTAGCTGAGACATCCCATTGGGATATGACACAGGACCTCCTGTGTCATTCCCACAGGACTCGTGGGTGCAGTTACATAGGTACCTGGAGCATGTTCTACAAAACCCATGAGCTCAAATCTCAATGCGAAGTGCAATCTGGGAGTCCATTGCCCTTCACCATAGAGGTAAGATATTGCAGATATTCAGGGAAGAATTGTTTTCTTCCCCAAACTGGAGGAAACATCATTCAAATCAATGCAAAAGAAGCACCTCAAACCAAAAACAAAAGTGTGAAGTACAACCACAGCCCTTCCCACTTCAAATGCAAGGGTGTACCTGTGATCATGTTGCAGCACTTACACACTGCCTTCTTAAATACATGTAAAAAGATCTTCAAGGCTCAGTTTGAATCTCCTGCCCTCTAACAGGATGTAGGACCAGAATCTGCTACTCTGCAGTTTGCTTCACTTGTCCTTTATTAATGGTTTACCTTTCTCCCTTCTGATACCTCACAGCAGGAATACAGAAACACCAGCAGATATGTGACCTTTGCAGCGGCAAAAAGGGGGAAGAGAGAAGAAGAGAGTTTGGAGGTGGGTTTGATCTCTGCAAATACTGACCGTGCCGCGAAACAAACAGCTGCAGCAAAAGACAAAGAAGGTCTGAGAACGGAAACCAATCTATTCTGAAAGCTAGGAGTGGTTAAATACAGTGAAGAGCCACAGCAGCTGACGGGGGGGAGCTGGGAGCGGGAGGAGGGAACGCGCTGCCACATGCGTTCAGTATATTATCATTTTTCACTACATTAATAACAACCAAACCACAGAGTTTCATAAGTTGTCATTTAGTTTAGGAAAAAAAATAGCTAGAGGAAACTGCAGAGACCTGCAAGGTGACCTTCAATCAAAATCTGGGGTGAGCAACTCAGTTTTTGTCTTCAGATGTCATTTGTTTCCTAGCTCACTCTTTGCAAAGAAAGCACGAAAGGCAACTTCGTGCTGCAGGAAGACGAACAGAACAAGGACTTTCTGTTTGTACTTCTCTATTCCTCTTCCTAAAATAATAACAGTGAATGGTATGATCAGAAGTGACTGCCCGGGGGATTTTTCTTTCAGGTTTAAATGCACTTCTGTTTCTCCCTGTTGAGCGAAGGACCTGCACAAATAAGTGGAGGGTCTGCAATGACAAGACTGCACGGGGGAGACAGCCAAACTGATTGCCCACCAATCAGTTTCTGCATAAGCACTGCCAAATGCCTTACGTTCGCAATCCAGAAAAAAGAACAGCATATCATGTTCTCTCAAACTGGTTTAATTTCTTCCTATCTTAAGGACTCCTTGTAATAATTGTTCATGTTTAAGATACAGATATGATTTTTTACTTAACCGCCCCACTTTTAGTTAGTAGATCCTAGAAACCTCATGAGTGCCAAGATCTTTGCTACCATTTAGGTGGGGGAATGGAAGTGTAGAAAGATGATGTCATTTGGCCAATGTCACCCAGCCATTCAGGGGATAATCCCATTCAGATCTCCCAAATTCTAGACCCTTCTTTTGCAAAGACTACTATCACTTTAAAATATGTATGTACAGTAAGACATAAACTGTCATGTCGCAGGATATAAGCCAAACATTGAGTGGGGGCAGTGGCTAAGAAGCTATTTTTCTTATGAGCAAACTTTAACTACTATAATTGTGTACTACATGGTTTCTTGTGCATTCATTTGAAGCATCTGGTGTTCACTACAGTCAGTTATTGGAAGCTAGTAATAGGACGGTAGTAAGACTTTGACTGGTGTAACAGTTCCTATGTTCCAATATTTAATATATCTCAAGGGTTAAAAAACAACTCATTTATTCAGTATTATCACCCAGGTAGCCTTCCTGAGTGAATGAAAGCCACCTTCATTCCCAGTTGGGAATCATGATGAAGTGGTCATGAAGCACCTCCCAGACCATGGAAGATGTTCTCCACCTCCCAGGATGGCGTTAGCCCTTCAGAGGTTTGGCCCATCAACACCTGCACCACCACAAGGTAAAACCTCATGTTACTGTTACCTCTTAGTAAGTTATTCCTATAGTACATTGGCAAAGAAACACCTGTGTCAGGAAAGCAGTTGGCAATGAGAAAGCATCTAAACTCATAATCAAGTTTGGAGAATGGGTGTTTGTCTCTACGAGCCTGTTTGTATCTCCAAAACATCAACTCCCCGAACTACTTCAGATGAGAGGTGGTGATGCTTGCTCAGACCCTTATGTGACTTCAAGTCAGCCAATGAATCTCACTAGCTTTTTCCATTTTTCCCTGGGGTGGAAGGGCGTTTAAGGGGAAAAGAGTGCAACCTTAGTGTGTAAAATGATCCCAGCTTAAAAACAAACAAGAGGCTCTTCAGGAAAAAAAGAAAAAAAAAGTTTTTAGGGACACAGAGATAAAAAGGTTTTCATATATCTCTGTGCTTCTCACAATTTATCAGACCATGGTGGGTTCTGGCAAAAAGGGGAAAATAAATGTCACTTGAGAGCCAAGATTTCATAGGTCACCCTAAAGGCTTCAGCTGTTTATTTCCTGGAGAGACCCCTCAGGCGTGTTCTGTACTTGTGCTGCGAGTGAAGCTTCTGCTGACATCAGTGGGAGTCTGTCCTGCAGAAGAGAAAACTGCACTAAAAGGGCCCTGCTTAATGGGATGGTGAACTTTTACAGGAGTCTGTAAACTCCAAAAGTGCAAGGTTTCCTCTGTATCCATGGTCCAGAGCAGGGTACAGTGAATTTCCTCATGGCAACCTTTGCACAGAAGGCTCAGTCACAGCAAGCTTTGCATCTCCAAGGGAAGCAACAGGTTACTGCTCACCTCAACCACCATATTATGGTCATCCAGGGAGGAGCTGCTACAGACAGAAAATTCACCACTGGCTGAGACAGTGCACATATCATAACGTCAGCAACAGCTGGATGTGGCAAGAGTATATCTCCCATAATTGGAGAGGATCACATTTCTCTGCAGCAGCAAGCGGGAACCAAAACAGCCCTGTGGTACAGTATCGCAGGAGTCTGCAAATTGCACGGCTGAAGAATCAAAAAGTGACGCGTAGCAATGGCAATACCGTTCTTCCCTGTGTCATCTGGTTCCACCACTACTGCTCCCCACATCAGGCTGCGGACACGTGGTCATACATGCCACATACTGCTGTCCTCGGGATCAGTGGTGCAGAGAGCCAGACAGTGCATGACCTCTGCAACAACACATGTTTACACAGCCCCTCTACTTCACAGAGCTTCTGAAACTTGAATTTAGGCAAACCAGTGAGGTACACCAGGATCACTCTGCCACTGCTTAGGTGGAAAGCAGCAGCTGCTGGACAGTCAAGCATAACTATCCAGGAAGGTGACGGCCAGGAAAGTGTGGCCCTGAGAACAGGCAGCTAGCAGGGACTGACTTGCCGTATGACCATACATGAGCCACTAGTCCCCTCTGTGACTATATAAAGAGGGACAGCGATAAGCTCACTCTCCTTAGCAGTCCTCTAGCTACACAATGATGCACTAAAAAGCTTATTAGCTTAAGTGATCCAAAGTCATCCAACAAAGTGAATCCAAGCCATCTCACGGTGGGCACCTAAGTTGCAGATGGTCCTTTCCTCCCTCTCAGCCATCACTAGAAAGACAAAGACAGATTTGGGTGGGCTGAGTTGCCTTCCAGAGGAACCCATCTCTTCTTCTGGATGGGGGGGGGGGGGGTTGTGATGCTGAGGCCCCTGTGCTGAGCACCACAGTTACCACCTCAGATGTCAGTCTAAGCATTGTTCCAAGTGGCTTGGAGCACACCTCTAGCGTGATGACAGCTCATCATCTTGAGTGACAGGGCTAGGCCCCAGGAATTTGGATACACCACACAGGAGTGTACTATTAACTGGATCTGCAACAGGCACAGTTCTAAACCAAATAACATCCAGTGATGAAGTGAATTTGGAGCAGCGCCAGGAAGACTACAGGGCAGGAAGACATGAAAGATGAAAGTGTTCTTAACACTGTGTCTCCACATCTCAGCAAGGATTTTCTCAAGCACTTTTGCTTTATAAGTGCTTTGTGATGCATAGCATTTTTTCCAGATCTGTCCTTCATCTGATCATTGCTTACATGGAAAGAATCAAATCGCTGTGGCAGCTGGATTAATCCTTTCAAAAAGGCTCATTCTGCTTTTATTTTTCAGGTGTAAGACATGGTAATTCCACCAAAGACTGTGAGACTGCAGGGAGTGTATACTGGTGTAACTCAGAACAAGATTTGGCCCACCTTTACCCACATCCGTGCCCATAATGAAATGGGAATGATGTTGTCAGGTCCTCCTTTCAAAACACTAAACAATACATCAACATGGGAACACAACTCAAGCAGCAGCTAACTCATAAATGATGCGAAACAAGTACTACCATGAAACAGGTCTCTGCCCTGTAAATGGAGGGCCATGCTCCACAGCTCCCAGGCATCCCACGGTGGTGTGCATCTTTCCTCAGGCATCTAAAAATTAGATGCCTGAATGTGAACGAGTCACCGTAGGCTTCCTCGATAGTCAACGGAGAGGAACAGGTACCTCAGAGGACAATTCACGTCATTCTGAAACAGGCATCTAAGGCACGTCAAACGGATTGCTCTCTGGAGACACCTATTTCTTGCTGTTGACTAGAAAGGGAGCCTAGGGTGACCAGTTCGGCCTTAGGCATCTAACTTTAGATATCTAAAGTTGTGTGAAATGAATCACACCCCTAGAGGGACTAGTCGATCATCTATCTTTTATATGTCATAGAGCTTTAATTTTTACCCACTCACTCTTTTGTTGAGCCCAATAACTTCTGTCTAAAACGTTTCCTCCAGAGAGGCCTTCAGTCTTGAAGACATCAAAAGATGGAAGAATACATCACTTCCCCTGGCTTCTTGTTTAAATGATTAACCACTATCACTGTAAAAAAAAACCTACTTCTGGTTCCAATTTGCCCTTTGTTAAAATTGCACTCCCCTCTGCTATACTGAAGAACTGGTTGCATTTCTTCTCTGGAAGCACCAATGTACTGTATCAAGTCACCAGACCTGAAAGCCAAATGGTCCAGCCTATCTCCCTTTTCCACTCTACAGTAACTGTTTCCATCTGGACACTAGTACATACACAGGGTGCATGCACCCAGCTGAAAGGCATTTCTTATTATCCACCCTGCAGTCACACCTGGGGAGAAGGGAAACTGGTCAGCACATCAAAAATAAAGATCTCAGTAGAAACTTCTACCCACCTAGAAGAAAAATCAGCTCATTTTTATGTTGAACTATAACATTCTGGAATAATACTGATGTCTTTCTGTCCCCCAGTATCGTAGGGATCTGAAAGAATGCTGCACGCATTAATAAATTATGTCTCAGCATCTCTTTAAACAAATATTGCTACACATTCTTCGGGAACAGAGAAACTAAAGGGCAGAGAGGACAAGTAACTGACTGAGCTCCAGCGCAGAGCTGGGAACAGATCTCTGCTTTCCTCATTTATAATACTGTCTTTTTAAGCACTGGGTTTCACTTAGCATTCTGCCACCTTTAAGCACAACTTTTTTTCTTTCCTACTGCAATGAGACAAACAAGGGTCGGAGAAGAGAAATTTTATCTTCAATGCTTGGTTTTCAACAGCCAAGGAGCATGTTTTTGTTCTCTGTCAAGCCCAAGACGAAGGGGTTCCAGTCGCTGGCTTGGACTCCACGGCACTACAATATGTATGTGTTACAACACGGTCAACGATTTACAGTCATCACCTGACACAGGTTTTGACGTTTTCCTTCCACCTTCAGCAACCACAAACAAATCTCTGTGTTTGGTGAAACGAGCACTTGCACATATAAACTGGGCAGTGCGGTGGGCAATTATCCAATTCACTAGCAAAAATGCAAGGGGCTGTGCGAATAAGAGAAGTGTTTGAAATAGTCATTCAACACAAGTGCCTGTATTCTGTTTATTCTATCGTCGTTTTCGGTATTATCATAGATCAGGAGCCTATTGCACTGTGCATTGCACAACAGAATAACAGAAATGATATCCAGGTTTCTATTTTCATAGGGCTGTATCTACCACAGCCAAAGTGAAAGAATATCCTTGAAAATACCTCCATATAAAAATCCCACGGTTATATATAGAAGCTAAGTGGAGTTAATCATATCATGCAGATAACAAGTTTCTATGATCAGCTTCCAGATACACCTAGTAACAACAGCATTCCTGCCAGTTTTACATCTCTCGAGCTAGTTTATAATGGACATTAACAGGAGACATCCTTAAGTATAAACATGTCTCCAGGTCTCCATTTTTGTTATCTTCATCTTCCAGTGCTCTCGTCATCTCACATTTATTGCAACTATGTGCTTTGTTTTGCCTACTTCAAACTGCTTGCTCTTCAAGGAAGAACTGCACAACTTTAACACATCTTGTTTTCACTGAGCTCGTCTACAGCAGAATATTCCGTTATAAATGGTCTCCAGCCACAATCTGGACTATATGGTGACCTATGAACTTTGTGATCAGAAAGTCAGTGTAAGAAGATAATGTTATATACACGCCCTGACCCATACATCCACACACACATTATTATTATTACATACGCCATATTCAGGTTTTGAGGATACAGTTTAAATGGAGGGTGACTTTGTCAAGCATCTGCAACACACAGCTGGAACGTTGGAGGGTTTGTTTTTATACCAACCATGCCACAGTCTGACCCTCAAAACCCGTGCAAATTACTTTTTCCAAACTGTCCAACCAAAACATAGATTTAGAAATGTCCACATACCTTCCCACAGTGTTGTGTGTGCTTTAGATGAAGGTCATAATAAAAGTACTGGTTTTATTATTCTACAGTTTCAGCAGATGGTCTGAACTATTAAGAATCAATTTGAGCCTATTCAGAATGTCATCTATTCTATTTCCAGACAATATCACAGTAGTTCAACCTCATTACTTACCTGTCACTATGAAAAGTAGCTAAACCTTCATCCATCATATTCAGCTACTTTTTACCTAGAATTCTTGACCTATTTTTCCTAGAATTTATGCTACTAAATAATTCCTCTCCTTGACGTTCTACATGAATGTGGGCATCCATTCCCCTATTCCCACAAAAAATACATGCTATAAGAATATCTTGTCTTTATCTAGCACATTTTCCCTGGAATCTCAAAGTACATCACAAAGGAGGAATGTATTATTATACCCATTATTCAGATGAGACATCCGAGGTACGCAGTGATTTGCCTACATCATCTAACATATTTTGTGATCTTTGAAGGTAAATAGAAGGAAACATCAATGCTGACACAGCACAAGCTTCATTTTGAAATTGTATACAGACTCCCAGAATTTACAGGATTACTCTCAGCTCTTTTTTTCTAGTTGCCACTCTAGATTCTTAACCCAATTATTTTTTTAAATAATCTCCAAATAATTATTTCCAAATTATGCCTTGGCTCAAAGTTATTTTTCCTTGAAAAATATGAAATAATACTTCTGCAAATTTTGTTCATTGACTTTCCAACTTCATGAGTTTTTTTTAGAGAACATATTCTATTTTGTTCAAGAAATGAATAGTGCTTCATGCTGCATCTTAATTAACAAAGTCATTACCAACTATTCTTAAGTTCCCAAAAACCCAATCCGAACTTTGGAGGCCCTGTTTTGGAGTATCGAGATTCAGATCCATATTCCAAGCTGAATCTTATAAAAAGATGAAATGAAGTCCTGTCTCCTCAAGGTTTCCCAATCTTGAAAGTGAACAATCTTTTTTTTTTCCAAAGGATCCACTTGAATTTCTCTTTTATAAAATTAGCTACAGACTAGATAACTGCCATTTGACCACCTATGAACAGGATTTAAAACTTCAAGGGCTATCCAGGCTTTTATCAATCATATCTATATAATACTTAATCATATCTGCCCTATTTAAACAAGACTATCGCCAATATCCAAGACTAGCATATTTATTCATGCTTAAGGACAGATGAGAAGTAATCCCCAAAGCTGAAGTCATCCAACATGTCCATTTCATATGACTGCAACTCCGATATGTTTTAATTATTGCATAAATTTAGAGTGAAATGGAAGGTTGGGATTGAGATCCATATTTGAACTATATTTGAGAAAAAATATGTAATACATATCCTTTATCCTTTTTTATATGACAACACAGAAAGAGAGACTAAAAAAATAGATGCTTCGAACTCTTTGCACGAAAAGCATTAAAGAGATGTATTTGCAGACTTCTAATACAGCTGTCACTTTGGGTGAATGTGACTTCTTTCCCCTCATAGAGTATTTGGAAACACGAGAAGGATCGATCAATATCTTCAGCTATTTGAAGAAGAGACAGGATTAAAAAAGAGAAAAAACGGATTCTTTTTCTGCTATGTTCCACTACAAATGTCTACACAGAAGGCCTATGCTCCAGCGAAGGCAAGCAATGATTAATGCAAAGCAGACATGGCTTGTTTGGAGAGAAGGAGGAGCCCACAAAACTGAGCACTGCATGATGCCTTCATTAACAACAAAAAAAGAAAAAGAAAGAGCACCTTCCTGGGAAAAAAAAATAAAAACTAGTCTGAAACTCTTTGAACATCCAACAGGCAGGTTGCTGAGCCTTTTTCCTACAGTGTTTGATGGACTACATGGGAGGCAAGAACTTCACCAGATAGAGACCTGCAGTGAAGATGGCTGTCTATGGCAGCCTGTCGTTTTTGAAATCACTGAGTTACCTGCGTTGGAGAGGACCTTGGACTTGACCACTTAATCCACTCCCTGAAGAGGTGGTTGTAGCCAATATTGCTGCTAACATCCTTGAAACACTGTGGCAGGAGCATGTCATGCACCAGAGGAGGTATCTCCCAACTTGACAGCTGGTTCTACTGCTTGTAAGATCTTAAGAGCTGTAAATGTTTAACTAATATTTACTCTGTTTCAGCTTATGGGCTGGATTTTGTCTTTTGTAGCCAGCTGGAGGGGCAGTGCGGCGGTGGAAAGCACAGGAGAAATTTGGGCTGGCTTGGCCAGAATCCTGTCTGGGATCCCCTGAGGAGAACACGTTGCCATGGCAGCTTTGCTATTCTTTCAAGTGGCGCAATAGCTGCCGTTCTTACACCAAGCCAGCTCTGCTGGTCTGTGAAGGTGAGCAGCCTTCTCTGGATAATTAGAAAAGTACCTGCTTCCCCACATGATTCTGCTACTCATGTCTCCATCTGCCTAAGATACACAAAGATTTTGTTATCCTTCTGCAGGAGATGACCCGTAACAGCCATCATGCTGTTCATCTCTCAGGATTATAACAAAGAGCTCTGGCATATAATATGCTGCAGCTTTTACTGAAGGACTGTAGCTGGCCCCGTAAGTTACCTAGAAGAAATGAGATAGTGATATACTTTAATGTTTGATCTGATCTTTGCAATGGAACTCATCCTCTTCTTCTATTTTTTTTAGGCTCTGTCCAGTATCTATGGCCAGTTAAGTGCAACCAATGTCAGCCAGTGCACTGAGCAAAAAGCCACCTAAGCTAGTTAATGGGGAAGCTGCAAGAGCTTCCATCTTCTTGGAAATCCTACACAAAAAAAAACCTTTTCAGGACCGAATCACTGGAGAGCCACCCAGCTGAGATTTATAGCCTGAGATCCTCTCCTGAAATAAGTAGACATCAGTCTTTCTTTCAAAGAACTGAGCAGGCTTCTCCCTTTGAAAACACAGCCAAAAGAAGAGGTGACAGCCCTTCATCTCTTGCACAAGGCTTGCTGGCTAGATCACACAGAAGGAGAGTAAGAGTTGAAGCTCTTTATCTCTCAAAGCCACATCTCACTCCTGCCAGGAGAAAGCCCTAAGGCCATCGACAATTCTGAGCAGCAGACATTCACCCATCTAGCTGGCCAAAACTGTGCCAGACGATATTGATGGGATCGTCAGCATTTAACAGGAATTACTATTGCCAAACTAGCTAAAAATGCCTGTGTCCTTTATCAGACACAGCCTCAGCTGCATGTCTTCACATGAAATAAAGCACATCAGATTGGAGGTTGCACAGACCTATGCACGGATAGCGGCGTCTGTTCTATCTTCTCAAGGTAATAGCCATTCCAGAAGAAGGAAGGAAGAAGTATGGTTTAGTCAGTTAGACATAGTTCTCATCATTCTGGAGATGATACAGCTAACATACCCATCTCACAGGGCAGTTCGGAAAAATGAACACACGATTAAGAGCTTAGAGGTCTCTACATTAAAAACAGATATAGACATGTTGCTATGATTTACTTCATGCATGCCCACACTTCAACGCATAATACTTCCCTACGGTCAAAATGAAAAACAGTTTAAATCTAAAAAGGGTACAAACCAGTAACCAATTCCTAGACTTCTCAAAGAGACTCTCAAATGACATGAAATCCTTAATTGCACTGAGTGAGACAAAGACATTTGAAATGGAGTAACTTGTCTCCTATCAAAAAAACTGAAGAGAAGTTAATTCTTTGCCTTGTTCCTGCCACCCCTAGAAAATAAAACTTGTTAAGCATAAAAATGGACTAACCTTTACTAAAAGCAAGTGAAGTTTTTAAGCACCTACTTTAAAAGGACAAGTTGTTTGTGCAACTGATATGATATTATGAAACTTTAGACATTTCTTTCACAACTGACAAGGAACTGAATGCCTTAGACAGGCCTGTTTCACATCAGAAGCCACAAAGGCTCCAAAGTCCATATTCCTCTGGATTTTTCTCTGAACTCCATTGTTTGTGGTTGAAAAACCAAAAGGGTCTGACCCATTTTAAAAGGAGGAAATGGTATTTCTTAGGCTGCAAATGATACTCACTGCTAGCAGAAAAACAACTAGAGCTTAATCTTCCCGAAGAAAAGAAATGTACCAGGTCAAAGTCACAACACACATAATCCCCCAAAGAAAGCAGGGAAAAAATAAAACACATCAGGTCCGGGCTGCTGGTGCAGAACCACACAGCGCTGGCAATGGTTACAAATGACTCTGACAAACACAGCAGATTTCCACCTAACAATTAAAGCAGTGAGTTGTTTTTGGTGGGAGGTTAGCATTACTTTTTGGCAAGGCAGAATTGTACCTTTTTTTCTCAAATATCACTTCATGGTGGGAAGTGTTACACACAGTAATAAAAAACAATAATTTATCTTCAAAGTCTTTTTGAAAGGCCTAGTTCATTCCAATTCCTCAGGGCAAGGCAGGACAAAGCTAAGTGCAATTGTTTCCATTTCACAGATGGGGAAAGATGAGGCAACAAAGCGAAGGATTAAATTTTGGAGGGACAACTTCCCTTTTGGATGTTCAGATTGCAGTCACAGGCAATCCTTCTTTTTGCATTTGCATTCAACTTGAGGGTAAACATTTCTGCCATTTTTACAAATGTAGCAGATGAGATCACTGCATCTGCGATTGTCTGTGCAGCATCAGTGCAGCAATTGGCCTGAACGTCAGGGAAGCGAGCCCACAAGTTTGGATGAATCGCTGGCCTTTTGCCAAGCATGCAGAGATCTTGTTACTTAGAATAATTATGGAATTAACCTCTTCGCAGGGAGAAGAGGAAATTACAGGAGACAATTTTTTTGCCAAGCATTAGCATGAGAACTCAGGATATCCTGGGTCTCTCTCCTGCTCAGATCACTAGGTTTCCTCTACCTTCCAGCAATTCCCACTGCAAGTGGATTTAGCAATAACGAAGACACATACCCAAGCAGGGATTTTGCTCCCACTGGTGAAGGAAAGAGAGACAAAGACTCTTAGCACAACTACAGGCAATCTAGTACTGAACTTGTGGACTGCTCATTTTCCCTTGGAAGCTCAAGTTAATCACTTTCCCTTTTCTTGGCACTCCGCAATGAGTTACTCTCTAAGGCACTGACCCTGTTACTACTGACTACCAAGCCTAACACTTATTATCATGATGAGTCTCATTGGTTAAAGCAGCCTGCTCCTAATGGTTTTCACATACACTTTACAGCCTGGCATAATTCACCACTGTCTTTTCCCAATGCAAAAGAACAGTGAAAAACTGACATTTTAATTGCATAGTGTGTACATTTTCTGTAGTACCAGTATTTCCAAGATGTAGGGCAACGGTGAACAGGACCCCAATTTGCGTTGGCCAAATTGAGGTTGAGAGAGTATTGAAACAGCTCTCCTTGGTGATCACAGATCAAAGATAAGGCTAGGCTGTCCTCATCTAGTCTTACCTCCAGTACATTACAAACCACACAATTACCCTAGTTGCTCCTTGCATGGAGTCCAGCAAAGTTCAACGAAATCACAAAACCTGCAAAAACCTCCTCTCATATCCAAAGCCAGCAAATCCTCAGGAACCCAAATTTGGCTCGCTCTGCTAATTTTTTGCCCCTTAATTGTAATTTGTGCTTGTCTGGTTTTAACTTCTGGTCGTAGGTTTTGTTCTGTTTTTCTCATTGTGGTGGGTACTTTCCAGGGGTAATTTCTTTGTATACAGAACTCCATGACTTGCTTTTTATTGCATGATTCTCTGCGTTGCCTGGCAAGTCAATCTGTTTCAGTGTCTGTCGTCATGAAAAAGCAATCTGTCCAGGATAAGAAATTACAAAAAGGATGTGAAATCATGACAGTCCGGGTAATTTCCTTTCCAACTATAGCTCTGTTGACATTAACTACAACATTAGCAGTTATGAATTAGGTTTGTCATGTACACTCCATGCAAAGAAGAAAACAAATGGAAAAGTTAAATATTTGCTCTCTGGCAGCTTGTTTTTTTGCAAGTGTATTTTTTAACTGAAGTTCTCCAAAACCACCCCAAACTATTTTGCCAAAGGAGCTGCTATTTGCAAGATCTGGAGACTGTGTTTGCTTAAGCACATTTGTGAAGCCAAATGCAAATGCAAATAAAATAAATAAAAATAAAAAACTCCTTTCACCCATTCCTCACCCATTATTTTATTAACCATAATTGCAAGGTTAAAAAAATACCTACTCCATTAATCTCCAAGGGATCAGATAGAGGACTCCACAGATCACTTTGTACTTAGTTCTGCTAACTTTCAGCACCTACTGATACTGCTTGGCACCCTGCAAAGTAGACTGGACTATGAGCTTTTTTAAACGGTAACCTGGGAAAATAATGATTTTGCTTATTAAAAAATCCCATACCCTAGTGTCAGTTTAACCTTTCAGACACATGAGGTGACCGAATGATAAACGAAAGATCACTAGGAAATTTTGATGCTTGCTTATACCATCTGGTTCCTTTTTAGGAGGAGGAAGAGCGAAGACGCATGGCCGATTGGGCAAAAGGGTACCCATTAAAAAAAAAAAAAAGAAAAAAAAAAGGTCAGTCCTTCAGTCTTCACTTTCTCATGCAGATACCCATAATCAGACTTTTACTTGTATAGAGAGGTGCCAAAATAAACATCGCTTACTCTCAGAGCATCCATTAATTTCATTTTGGGTACTCAGTGTGCTAAGGATCTCTGTAAGTAAGTTTACTGTTAAGTGCCTAAAAAGGCCTGAAGCGATTGGCTAGGACACAGTCATCCTGATTTGGACACTGCTGGCAAGGCAGAAGCACGAGGATAATGGGATGTCTGAAATTGATTCATTTCCTGACTAGATCAAATTCCAGACTGATTTAATAGAAGTGGCCAAAGCATAGAGAAGGGAACTAATGTGGTACTGTTCGCTGCGGACAGCATAAGAAATAATGTGATTAAACTGGAGTGAAGGAAATTTAGATTAGACATCAAGACAAACGTGCAAACTGGAAGGACGGTTGCATGTCGGTGCAGATCGCCTGAGGATGGATCCAGGGAGCTCTCAAGCTCGAATCCTGGCCTGTTAAGACAGCCGTCTCAGAGGGATGCAGCAGCCTTTTGTAAGGGGGGAGAGGCAGGCGTGGGGTGTCCTGCCCTCCCTGAGAAGTCCCACTCCGATCGCCAGCAACCGAGATGCTGGAACAGATGCTGGGCATGCATAACCTGTTTCTGGACCTGGAGAAGCAGCTTGGCAGCAGCAATACATAAATCTATAGAGAAAACGTACTCTAAAAGTGATCAGTGCCAGCACCAGACCGGTGCCTCACTCCAGCTGGCCAGACCTATGGTACTTATACTGGCCTATGTTCTCAGACATTGAGGATGTGATTTGTTGCACCTAATTTAGAAGACTGTTGACCTGCTCACTCCAGATCCCCTTTAGAGAGAAATAATCACTTTCTGGATGCAGTTCATTTGCCGTATTTTAGAGATCTACCTTAGAATGAGATTAATTTGTCCTAGATATGGTGGTGTCTCTCCTACTGAGAGACTATTCCTACTGACTGTGCAGGAAACTCGGAGTAACCAGCTAGGAGGTCTACAATGCAGACATCTACCTTCAGTCAGATGAATACCATCACAGGTGTTCAAAGTCTATAATCTATTTATCTATACAATATGTAACTTTATATATAAGACAAAAGTCGCCCAGGAAATCTGTGGAAGGACACTGAACTGAACACAAGTCTTTGATCTACCAATCCTCTCAATGGACCATCCTGTTGCCCAGAATGATCTGGACATTTGTGGTCCCCCTCTTAAAAAACAAGACCCCAAGAGGATTTCACTCATTGCCTAATCAGCTGTGAGGCAAGTTCTGCCCCTTTGTGGCATGGGACACTGAGGGTGAAAAATTAGCACCAGGAACAAACAGTCAAGCAAAAAAAGAGGTGCTAGGTGACCTGACTTTTCTGGGAAAGGGACTGTTTCGGAACAATATATTTGGCCTGTTATTGAAAGCAAAACATGGGAATAACTGCGAGGAGCAGAGCAGAGAGGAGAGGAGGTAATCCGTTCCCTAACTCTGTGAGAACATCTTTATATGAGGGGGATAATAAGGTAGTATCTTTGCATAATTATGTGTCATCTTTCATCTGAAGATCTCAAAGCACTTTTCAACCATTAATTAAACCTCACACGCTCCAGGGATTGATGTGGATGCCACTAATCTGCATTGTAGAATGGAAACAGAGCTAACAAGGTGAAGTGTCTTGCCCCAGGCTGTATGGCAGATCAGCAGCAAAGGCAGAGGCACAACCTTGGGGCCAAGTTCTGTCTAAAGGCAGGAGTTTTCCTCCTCTTGAAAAAGGACCTTAGTAACGTAGGAAAATTTGACTCCCAGCAGTTTGATGGCAACAAATTCTCATAGGCTCATAGTCTTCCAGCTCCCTTTGGACCCCTTTCTCCACTGGACCACACTGCTTATGACAGGTATCAACACTCAAGGTGCCTAAAGAAAAAGCCAGAATAAAGTAAAGACTTCAGGATAGAGTAACACTATTGTCACATACATGGGCAAACACATAGTAGTGAGGTGGGTATGGTGCAGTGTTATGGACTGCAGGCCCAACGTGTTCTAGACACCAGGTGTCTAGGACATAATGACCTCTTAATTAAGGTCTAAATAATGACCACTCACGGTTAAGCCTCAGAGGACAGAGCAAAAAACAGTAACTACAATTCCAGCTTTACAGTACGAGTCCCTCCCATTTGGTATGTCCTGTGCGCTCTTCAATACACCTTTCTTGCCCACAATTTTTTCCTTTCCTATTTTGCTTGAATAAAAGAAAAAGAAGTGAAGTGCAATTTCAGTCCTAGACAAGCCTTTCTCAGTAAATTAGGAGCATCTCTTTCTGCATTCAGGTTAGGGGGAAGAGAGGGAAGACTAGCCCGCCTGAAATTTTACCAATTGGCATGGAAATACCCACATCTGAACTCCAGGCCCTTGGTTTTTCAGCTATAGTGAAGTTTCCCTGCTGGGAAACCCTTGGGCCTGTCCATCTGCTGTACAGTATGGTGAATACTACTACAATGGCACTTTAACAATAACCGTGCTCTTTTGAACCTCTCCATTCAAGTCGCTCCATTGATTACTTGGAAGAATGCAGACTCTTGTGTTATTTGATCAGCACATATACTCTGAGCATTTAATCCCCTCAAATATTTTTCAATAACTTCCTTTAATTACAAGGAAAACACGTCGAGTGATGCATGCATTGAAGAGCTTCCCCTCATGTCTCTCTCTTTTTTTTTTTTCTGTTTAATGAAGAATTTGAATCACTTTTCAGCTTCTTAATCCTATAATCCTGGAAGGAATTTGCTCTCTTCCAAACCCTGGGGGCGGTAGGCTTATGCTTAGTACAGTACACCCTGGAGATCTTTCAGCAGAGTCCTTCCAGAGGAGTCCCAAATACCTGCATTCCTAAGCTGTGCTGCTGGAGCTAGAGTTGTGCAGCCAGAGCGTAACCCAGCCTGCCAAAAACACCTTGGTTGGGTCATTCAGGGACAGACTTCTCCGTGTGAGGTGCAGAGATAACAACACAGTAGCCACAAGGTGTTCAGAGAACCAAGCTTTGCCAGAAGGAGTCGTTGCACGTCACCAAGCAGATCAATTTTACCAACGCATGCATTACTTCCGACGAATCCATTCTTGTGGGGGAGAGCAAAACACAGGGAAAAGGTCACATTGCTAGCGCTGCATCTTTGCAATGTTGCCTAGACATCTACAGTCTGAGATGAGTCTCCCTCTGGCACATCTTAGGGACACCGGTGGCCACAACATACACAGTTTTTCTCCATGGCAGCTCAGCCGGCCTATTCTGCTGCCCTTTTGTGTCTTGTGGAAATCGAGAAGCAGACTGCCAATTTATCTGCAGTGCCCTTTGAGAAGTAGCAGGGGCAAGTGCTGCACTGTGGGCCCAAAGCATCACAGCCTGTGAGCCTTTTTGGTCATTCACACTAATGAAAAGTGAGTCCAAAGCAGCAAACGTCTACGCGAGGTGCAAAACAGTTGGACAGTCAGTCTGCCAGGCATTCATCCTAATAGGACGTGCAGCCAAAGACGCGAGAGGAAGTCTGGTGGTCCAGCACGGATGCCAGAGACAAGAAAGCCCAAATTCTAAGAAAAATTCTTAAACCCCTCCAAAGCCTCTGCCTCACCTCCCTGCTTATAAATCAGTGACAAAAATACTGCCTCCCATGCCTTGGGAAGGCAAAGCAATGATGGACAGATCTGTACAAATACTCGTATTGAAATGCTGGCTTGGTACTAGTGGTGCTAAGTTCTTTGCATTGAGTAGAGCTTGGTGCTTTTGCAGCACACGACACTGTTGTGAGCACCGTGTGCTCACTGCGCAGCTATTTCAGACTTGTCTAGTTTTGTTCGAAGCAAAACATTTGTTGCTGCAATAAAACAGCTCTTTGTGCAATGAAACCAAGTTCTCTGAGTCTCCTTCTCTCGGTTTTCCCGCAGTGTCAAGGAACTGCAAGGATACATTAAGTGCAGATTTTCCACCTTGTCTTTCCAGGGCATTGTTTCTCAAGGGGTGGCCTGCGGATCTTTAGGGATCCATAAAATGGCAAAATACGGTCCATGGAACAACTGCAAACCAGTAAAACCACAGTAACAACCCAAACCCTTCCCTCATAATTCCATACGTGCCAGCAAGCAGACAGGGGAAAGGAAAGCAGTAAATACCCTTTCAAAGTGCTGCAGCATTTTTAGCTGGTTGTAAATCAAACACCTTGGGGCTCCTCTGAACAGAGTAGGTCTTGGCTTATTTTCCAAATGACTAAGTGTTCTTTCATTACAAACAGCAGAGAAATGCTGGCATAAAGGCATCTGCTATTCACTCACCTCCACTCCACGGTCACGCTCCTTAGCTTGCTTTCTTTTTCTCGTGCTTGTTACTTCAAGTAACCACTGTTTTGTAATGGTTAGATATCTAATCCCCTTAAACATAGTCATATTTTATGCTAAAGTATGAACACTAAGAAAAGACTAGAAAACCGGAACAACAGCAAATATATCTCAGTGTCTTCCTGCGATAAGGTGTCATCGCAGGGCTTAACTGAGATACGGCTGGATAAGGAGGAGTACGCAGGACAGGCTGATGTTCACATGGATGCAATGCACACAGTAGGCACATGCAAGGCACTAGGATGTTCCTTGCCCCTCTTCTGCGAGGGCCCGTTTAAGGGAACTGAAACTTGAAAGCCTGTATTTCACTACTGGATCAGCCTGAAAGCCTGGCTTGTTTTCAAAGATTTGCACATTTTAGTGCAACTCTGCTGATCGGTTTTATGATCTGACAATTGACAAACTTTACTAACGCCTTAATCACAGCTCAGCTGGCAGATGATGAAAAATGATGTCATGCTGTGATGTATGACTGCTACTTTCCATCGCTAAGATAGACTCCAGCACCTGTTTCATACCTGAACAAGCCCATCTCATGTTGCTCTTTCTACAGGGGCAATGAACTGGTTGCCTGCCTGGCTGAAGCACTGTATAATAAGCAGCAACACAAAAAAAGGGGCTCTATCAATGATGCAAAGTAATTGCCTTATATACTCCAAAATTCTTCACCTATTTTGCCACCAGCTTGCATTAAGGAAATACAATTTCGCTATCATAAAAGAGAGTCAGGGGTAACTGGCATAAAACTAACTAAAGCAATGCAGCACTAGGAAAATCTTGCGCTAGCAAGTTGCTTATATATGACAGTAGTGAATGGGATACATGCTGATGTCCTCTCTAAGAGCAAAGTCTCATTAGAGCAAATAGGACTGACAGTTTCTCTCCCGATTTTGCATGAACACACTGCTACCCTCACCGAAAGCTCTGAAAGCAGCCAGGCAAGTTTAATGAACGAAGCCCATTAAAAACGCCAGTTTTGCAGAGGGGTGAACCAAGTCACATGAAAGCTGTCACTTGTTGCAGGTCACGTATCAGTTCAGGACTCGAACTAGTGACAGCATCTAGGAAACGAGCTGAGGGAATAATATATTTTTTGGAAGAAAGTCTAAATAAAATAGCTCAGAAAGTGTATTTTTTCATATTCTGGCTGAAGAAAGTTTTGTCCAATTCTTTCTAAAGTTTCGTTTATGCTTCATTTCTTTCATCCTCCCTCCCTTCTCCATCTTTCTCAATATAAAGTATGCCTTCTAAAATGAAAATTCAAATTGATTCCCTTGAAAATAACAGCACTTTGGGAGAGGTTCAGAATTCTGATCTCCGTTTTTGGAGTCAAAATTACTAGGTGAATTTAGCCTCAATGTATGAACGGTTTATTTGGGCAAAGCCGTGCTTTTTCACAATTTTACTGGTAAGAATATAAAAACCTAGATAATAATCCTCGGTTCTCACTAGGAAGCCACATGCCCATGCCTCTCTTCCGTACTCACCACCTTTGTCCATATAATAGTTGTATTATCAGCGATGACCGCGATGCTTATATGCTACTTCAAAGCACTGTAAGGACTATTATCCCCTTTCAGAAAGTAGAAGAAAGTGAAAATCCCTGCACAGAGGAACTGGTGAGATGGTGGTGGGACCAAACAAACATTCAGGAAACGAAGCCCCACTGAGACGCCTCACCTCACGTAACACAGTCCAAGGGCTTTTCCATTGCAAAAGGAGCTTTTGCTCAAAGAGCTGCAACCGCGCTCCCATGCCCAGGGAAGCTCAGCTGGGAACGCGGCATTGCAGCAGCTATAATCCTGCCGGGATGAACCCAGTGACGAAACCGGTGAATTTGTTGCCTCAGGAGGCCTTTGGGAGACGAGAAGTGGGACCCCTCACCCCAAGTCTCCACTCTCTGCAGTGCACAGATGGGTGAATTAATAGGAAAAAAGGAGTCCGGCTACTGAAACTGCCCTTCTCAGTGCTTGCTATGATCTTCAGTATGGAAGGACTCCCAGTTTATAAGATCCCAGGTGTGGCTAAACAATGATGAAAAAAAGAAGCTAACCGCTTTTACAAACAGAAGATCGTTCTTTTTTCATTTCAGACAAAACCCACAGATTGTCCTGCTCCAAGCGACCTCTCCTTTCAACCCCGGCCCCCTCTCTCCGCAGACGGCAGGGTCACCAGGAGCAAAGGAGAGCGAGCGAAGCCCCAGGGCGCTGGAAGGGCACAGCAGTCAGTGTGTCACTGTGATAATCTGGTTAAAGGAGGAGGCCAGGGCATAATTAAATATCCTGGCCTGAAGTCCTAATAGAGCAGCTGGAAGATCTGATGCTCTCCCCATAATAAACTGTAGCTCATTTATTACTGCTTTGCATACGTATCTAGAAATGAGTTCAGCCCCAAGCCCTGGCTATCCCTTTCTCAGATTATTCTGTGGCAGCTCCAACACCAGTTTTTATCTGTATATATGAGCAGCCACAAAACTCTGGGTGGCAAAATTTTCTTATAAAATCATTGCACATTTTCAAGTAGAGGAGTTGGCCTTTGCGACCAACTTTTCTATGATTTTGTCTTCACCATATCAGTAAGGACACAGGGTGCTTCCATCCATCCATCCTTTAGCGATTTAACAGGACAAACAACCACCTGGGACTCATGCAGCAACTGGCCATGGGGCTCCTCAAAAGAAAGGAAAACCTGCCTTGGCTTGTGTAAGTCCAACAAAACAGAGACGACAGAGAGGATGCGCTGTCTACTGATATGTCAGAGCATTAATACCAGGGAGGTAAACAAGCTATTTAATCTCATTTGCACAATGTTAGCATGAGAGTTGGGGGTAGGAATAAATTTAGGCTATAAATTGGAAGAAGCATTAGAGGCACAAGGTTCTGGAGCAGCCTTCCCTTCAGAGCAGTGGGCACAACAAACCCAGCTACGGTTAAGGTGGAACTTAATAGATTTGTATTAAAAGGATTACAGCACAGTGGATGCGCTCACCGTGCGCTGGGTGTGATGACACCAGAGATCCCGTCCAGCTTTACATTTAAACCAGGCCTGACTCAACCTTTGCACCAACTCTGTTCAGATAGTATAGACATGATAAAAGCAGTTAGCATGTCTAGCCTGTACTGCTTTCTCCAGTGCCCAGAGGTCCATTTTGGCTATACAGGGAGCCTGGAAGTCCAGCTGGGACTAAATGCCCAACTTTTTTAAGATGTTAATGGTAGGGTGATAATTCCACCCTTTGACTTTTTTTTCTTTTCCTTGTATACATTTCATCATAGTTCTGAACTCGAATGATTTTCCTCATCCCTTGGAGTCAGCTATTTTGGTTGCCTCAAGAAGCTGAAATTGAATTTCCCGCTGACGCAAAGCAGGATAGCTGCGCTTCGGCCATGGAGCTATGCTAGTGTAAAATTGGCAGGAGATCAGTCAGATCTGCAGATATGGCAGACATTAATGGCAGAAGTTCATTCAAATACTGTAGCTTCCACTTGGATTATCTCACCCTTTTGTCAGGTTAATCAAAATGTGCCTGAGTGCCTTATCCCTGATGCGCAAAGAACATGCCACATACTCTGACCTTTTGCAACATGCAAGAGGTCTATCTTTCACATGCCAGCTATTCATCAGTAAGAATGGGTAAACCTAATGGCTTCCTGCAAGAATGCTATTTTTACAGAGATGAAGAGAAAACCTATCTAATAAAAGCACAGCCTTAGAAAGTTTAGTTTTCTAAAAAAATTCCCTTTTTGCTGTTAAGACAAATCAAGTCAGCCTTGCAGACATTTTCTTTCCAACGGAACAAAAGCATCTGTAAGGTAAATAAAGTGCTAATTTTCAGGGGGTTGGAATTTGGAAGGGAGCAGGCGTTTTTCAGGAACTCATTCTTAAGCAGAGATAGTGGAATGCACCTTTAACGTTCACATGCCAAGCTGTCAGCAACTGACTTCAACACCGCCTTTATCTCTCCTCTTTTCTATTTATACATTACACAAAGCTATTTTTTCCTGGGTTTAATTGCACATCAAAGGCCCAACTCAATGGATCGGTTTGGGAGGTTGCTGATAGCAACGCTGGGGAATCCTGCAAATGTAGTTCTAAAATTTCAGTTCTTTCCACTGGTATATTAGCTAATATGGGGAAAGCTGGTGAAACACTTAGCAAGCAAAAGCACCCTGGCTGTGCTTCTATTATCTGCAGGTTCAAGCTGGACATAGAGAAGGTTAAATAAGTATTTATTGTACCAACTCCCTCCCTCTAACCCCATACTTCCTACCTAAATAGACACCAATTACAATGCTCATTTTAGCCTTTCAGAAACATAGTGGCAGATCTTTAAAGGCATTCAGATGTCTGAGAGTCCCTGGATATGTTCTGAAAAGTGGAACTGAGTCTCCTGTTCATTCAAGGACTTATGCAATGCTCCCATCTCCCAGTTACTCTTAGGCCACCTAACCTGTTTTCCCGTTTGCCTACCTTTACATTTTGAAGGCATGTTCCAGGATTACAGGAACACAAAAACTACCCTATTGATTGACTGTTTTGGACATAAGCATCAGACTGAATGTTTCACTGACTTGATCAGAACATGGAAATACTCGTATCTCTATTTTCCCAGTGTGACGGAGATGAGACCACCTCAAGGCACCTAAGCTTGCTTAAAACTATCTTCCTAGCACTGTGCCCATTTCCTCTGGGCTTTATGCACAAGAAAGGTGATCGGACTAACTGCTTCAAAAGCTGAAACCCACAGTTGCACCTATGTAAAACACAAGAAGAAAACAAAATGAAACAGCCCTGGAAGTTTCAGATCCTTGCAAAGCCCACAAGAGGAGGAGCAGATCAAATATTTGAGAAATGGAAGAGAATAAGAATTTCCAGTGGAAACCGTCAGCAAAAATACTATGAAATGACATTTAACAGCTAATATTGGGAAGAGCAGGAACTGGTTGGATAAAACACATTGTCTGTAGACAAGCACAATTTCAGACCACGTTGCACAGCCTTTTTTCACACATTGACTTGATTATTTTTGTCTACTTCCCCAGGCTCTCCAGTTTCATTCTGACTTAGCTTCTCTCAGATGAAAACTCTGCAAAAGCTGCTGGTGATTCAAAAGCCATAAAACTCCTTTGAATGTCTCAATCCCAATTATTGCTTATTTATGAAAGGAAAGAAAAAGCGAAGCAGACAAACCCAGACGCAGGAAATAATGAATAGACGGAGTTCCACATTCATAAATAAAACAATATACTTCCTATAGCTGTTACATGATGTTAAAGGGTTGTTCTTTTTTTAAAACAGTGCCATTTTAGTAGGTCTTTTTGTTCTGCTTCCAGTAGTGCTACTTTTAAGTGGGAGAGGTGTTTGACAAATGAATCTTCAGTAATGACAACCTCAGCTTTTATTGACTTTTTTGAAGATACTGAGCTAACTCAGGATTCCTGAGCTCAATAGTACTTGGGAGCATAAACTAACACAGCATGTGACTGGTACACATTGTACGAGAACTCATTTAAAGCTAAACCCAGCAGAAGCTGATGGCCTGATCTAGAGACACCTGAATGCTGTTATAAAACTTTTTCCCTCCCTGGACTGGCCATAATCAACCTCTGGGTTTTATTCCATAGTATAGACAGCAGTATAATTTATCATAAAAAATTTATAATGATGTATAAATCTGTATTAAGGCTGCTTTTCTTTAACTGTTTCTATCCACTGATAGAAAAGTGACTTTCTGAAGAGCATAACCATGCAGTGATATGGAAACAGTTTTGGGGTGAGGAAGACGAGCTGGAAGATGGATCAGACATGATTCCCATTGCTTCCTCATGCCACACTGCTCTGCGCAGGCCTGTCCCGTGATGAACGCCCCCAAATACCTTTAGAAAGGATACCTGTTTGCAGATACGGCAAACTAATTATATGAAGCCAAACCTCAATGGAAATGATAATAACGTGCCAAACAGTGTCCACCTGGGAATCTCAATTAGCTTCACAAACAGTAATTAATTTACTTTATCAACTCTCTGCAAGAGAGACAATTATTAATGTTCCCATTTTATGGATGGGGATGTACACTCGCAGAAATGCCTACAAGACAGTAGCTGAAGTTAGAGAGCACGTCTTCTCATTGCCTATCCCCTGACCAAATTATGCTGTTTCCCATCATATCAGGTGGTAGTCTTCCTTTCTTTTTATGCAAAACTATATTCAACTGTTTTGGTCCAAGGAAGAAGTAAGAAAAGTCTCAACAGTCTTCTAGAATTTAACCTAACCAAGGTCTTTGCATTACTTTGCATGAGATCTCTATTAAATACCATTGCTTGGCTTCCCCTACCCTGCAATGGAAAATGCATCCAGATGGGAATCCATTGGATTTTACTTAGTAACCCCAAAGTGAATATTCCCTAATCAGGCCAATGACAAACTTGGCTTTATTTCTTTTGATGAATGCCACTAATATCCAGCAGATGACCCTGCAAAAAAGCAGGATTAGAAACTGGGAAAAGGACCTGCCAGGCAAACCATCCGGTGACTGTCTTTAACCTTAAATGCAGGCCATGAAATGACCGGACTGTGAAGGCAGCATTCCAGTACAGCAAGATAACGGGTCGTTCCCTAAAAATAAATCCATGGCCAGTCATACCAACAGAGATGGCTCTAGCTTTATAATCCCTCTGCCTTTTCAAATCTCCTGATGAGTTGTTATATTGCAATGCATGCACACACACACGTGCACACACACACACACACACACACAATTAAGTAATCATGATCCCTCGATACTGCTCAATAACTATATACAGAATGGGGAGGAAAAAAGAAAAAGACTAGTGACACGGGTGCCAATCTCAACTAAACTTGATTTGCAAAGGGCAAGGCATGACCATTTTCTGAAAATGAAAGTTTTTGGGCATTCCCAAAACACTAAAAATGCTTCTTTTAGTTGCAGATTAACTGAACAGGATACGGATTTACTGACTGCTGAATTACTAACTGTTTTAACAAATGTTCGCACATACATGACCTTTGAATGCAAGGCTGTCCTGCAGGTAAGACAGAAGGTAGGAGATGTTCTCATCTATTTTTAACTTGATCACAAAGTAGGTTTGTGACTTGGAAAAATTAGTTAATTTTTTATTGTGCCTCGGTTTCTTACAAAGAAAACAAGGCTTACAGCTGGTGGCCATGGCAGCTGTGCTGCAATGAATGCAAAGTGGATGAAAAATATTGCTACTGGACTCTGAAAGGGGAGAGTCCAGATCCACCTACATTTTGTAGCAGTTTAGAGAACTACAAAACTACCAGGCAATGGGGAATGAGGCTATTGGAATGGCACTGACGGAAAAAGGAACTGGTCACATCCTTGTGCACTCTTCTTCTGAAGCCTACCTGTGCTTTAATCTTCCCACATTAGAGCAAGGAGATGGCTCTCCCTCAAATTCCCTCTGTCACATTTCTCTGACCTGCACCAGCAGCTCGTCTGCTTTGTGTCTATTTGTGTCCGGTATGACCTGTGAGGGCTGAAAACACATCCAGAG
The DNA here is from genome assembly GCF_036417845.1 of Apteryx mantelli. NCBI lineage: Eukaryota > Metazoa > Chordata > Aves > Apterygiformes > Apterygidae > Apteryx > Apteryx mantelli. The sequence continues at coordinate 82,345,794 of NC_090020.1, read as the reverse complement.
GATCTTTAACAATTCGGGATGACTCGGAGGGTTGCGAGCAGCAAAGTGTGCCACCACACTGCAAAGCTGCAAAGCTGAAACCGATAGCAGCGTACAAAAGGAGAGAGTTGATATCCTAACTTCTATCTGATACCTCGTGTGTCATCTCGTGTTTCTTGGGGCTCCTTTGCCTCCCACGCTCCCCCCGGGGATGGCTAGAAACAAGTAGTGCTACACCCCGACCGGAGTGCTCTCATGTTATCTCAACGGCTGCCTGGGACAGAAAGGCCAGGACAAAACCAGGTGCGCAAAAAAAGCCCTGCATGGATTATCTGCTGTTCATCAGAGCTTAAATGCACGCAGTCCTCTGCTGTTCAGGACTGTGCGACTACAGCCTCACCAGTGCTCCCTGCTTGCCATGCTCTCTGAGCAGCAGTTTGGGGGAGCCGGGTCTGAAGACAAGCCTGGGGGAGAAGCTGAGCATGGGCCACCTCCTGTCCCCGGGGCCAGCCAAAACCACCTGAAGCAGCTGGGAGGCTGGTACGCTGCTTAGCGTACTGGTGTCACTAACGGCTGCTGGAGAAGATAGAGATGGCAGTGGTTTCTAAGGGAGGATTAAATTTGGAGGGGAAGACGTTTTGCACCTTGGAGATGAAGCCATGCCTTGGTGTCTCAGGTAGGAGGACAGAGGAGAAGATGTCATCCAACCCTCCATAGCCCTAACCTGAATGACTACAGAAGGGAATTAAATCAGCTTTTAAGATCTCTGGTAGATATCACAGCAGTTTACATTCAAGTTGTCAATCAAGCAGATGCATCCCTTAAATGCCCATGATTAGCTCTCTTCCCCAATTAGCAGGAGAAGAATCACAGCTCTTGTACAAAGTGGCGATGGAGACACCCATTAATTTCCATGGACTTAAATGTAAACAGTAATGAAAAGCTCCCGCTAACTTTCCAGGGAGACTTGCTCTGTGCGTGCGTGCATGTGTGTTTGTGTGTCTCTGCCATCTGGAGAGGCACGGAAGGTTGCTCTCTTCCTCTCCCTGAGACAGAAGTGTTCAGCTCCACAGCTACTGCCCCAATCAGATCCCAACTGCATGTTCCTTGATAAACTGCTTAGCTTCTTGGGAGGATTCTTGGTTTTTTTTCGTTTTTTTTTTTAAACTGGGCGGCAAAGGGGGAAGGGGAGGATCATCTTTGCACTCCCCAAGAAGTTGGGAACAGCAGCAGCAGAGCCTCCAGCTTCCAAAAGACTCATCACCCCTCACCGATACCCTGTCCTGGCTGGAAACGAGCACGGGGGAGGAGGACTATTCTGGGCTTCCAGCCGGGCCCAGGGGGAAAGACAGCACAAGAAGAAAAGAGAGAGGGAAAAGTGCTGCAAATGATCAGTCAAGAATAAACAAAGCCTATCAGCCCAGGCAAGAGTCCGAAGCATGACTGCACTAAACAAATCACGATGGAATCAGCAATTGGCAAAGTAATTGGCGTTATTACAGTTGATGGAAAATTTCTGATGCCGTCCATGTTCTCTTTTGAAATACTACTCAGACATTTAATTTGTTCAGTTCTCATGTAGCTGATTGCTCTTTTTTCCTTCTGGAGTTTATCATCAGGCCTGTATCTACAGACAGCAACTTTGGGATATGTTTCCCTGGCCCTGTCCACCTGCCACAAAAGGGATGAAGCTTTGCACAAACTAAGGAACGTGGGGAAAACATGCAGAGAGAAACAGGCCTGACTGGGAACTTGAATCATTTCATCTCTTCTTCCACCCAGGTCTTCAGGAGCTCAGCTCTAGAGCTACCAAATAGGATATCCAAGCCCTATACATGCAGGCTGAACAGGGAACCTAAAATGCTGTGATTTAAACACAGGCGTGAAAACTGCATCTGGCCATATCACCAAAGGTTGGTTTAAGTGCTTTAAGTAAAATCTCGCGTACACACACTCATACACACACTTTGGCATATTTCTCACGCCATTCGATAAAAGCTAATAATGGCTGAGTTTGTCTGCTCAGGAAATGCTTCTCTTCCAACTTGCTAGACCCTTTGGTCAAAGCATCCTCATCCTTTGATTTGAGCCCCCTTCCAGAAAATCAGATGCCTGGCGGGGGCAGGAGAGGGGGAGCGTCAGGCAGCTGGCACAGGCCAGTACAGACAGTGAAAATTTTGGCCAGAGGCATCAAAGCACCACAAAACCATTAACCTGTAGAGAGGTATGTGGGGTTGGGGTTTTTCCCTTTTTTTTTTTTTCTTCATTTCATCTGGAAGAGAAGCTTGGCTTGGTGCTGAGACACATGTTTAGTTCTGTTTTTTATTTTCACTCAGCTCCCTAGGTCTGGTCCTAACCCTCTGATCTGAGCTTTGGAGGAAGGCCAGATCTAGAAGCAAAAAGCTCCTTTCCCAGCTGTGCAAAGGGTAGACAAAGACTCCAGGATGCACCGCCACTCCCCTGGCTTTGCATCTCCCCTTCGGCTGCAACGGGAGCTGGAGGAATCTCATATCCACAGTGGAGTTTATCGTCGCAATTGCTCTGGCTACTTCAGTAAGAAGGTGCTCCATCCAAGTGCAGCACCTGTGAGCTTTATTCTAAATGAAGTCGAGGAAGGATGCTATTGCCCACTTCCTTCACCTGCTCCTCCACTCTGTCAAGAGCTGTATAACCACAGGCTCCCTTAATGGGAAAAACCACAGCAGCAGCCGCTCGGCAGCCGTGCGGAGGGACTGCAGGTCTCCTCAATTAACAGGGAGTCATTTTCTAGCCATGACATCTCCTTGGAACCGGCGGGAATGTTTCTGAGCCTGCCTGATTGATTCATTCATTGGCCGATTTCGCCAGGATACAATCCATTTAGACTTGCAGCTCGTTTCCAAGGAGGAGGGATCCTGGGGGAGCCTGCCGAGGCTCATCAGTCATATACTCAGTCATTACAAATCACAGACAGCTCCGCTCAGGGAGAATCCCAGCACCAAAGGGAGAGGGCGGTTGGCAGCGTGACTCCGAAAGATTCCCAGAGTGTGCCGGCAGCCAGCCCCCTCGTCTCTCCTGAAAAAAAAGCTGCTTGCAAAAGCGTCTGACGCGCGATGGCAAAGAACTCGCAGCAGGATTCGAAGGAACGTGGTGGCCCTTCAACAGCCAACATTTCCAGGCCTGACCGAAGCGTGGCCCCTCAGACTCACAATAAGGCTGGCCAGCATGCCCATCTGTAACACAGAACGGCAATTTAGGAACACCACAGGTTCCTGAGTCGGAGACAAGAAGGATGGCCTCGGCGTTAAGGCACTGCTTTATGTTTCAGGAGATCTTGGGTCGCTTCCCAGTCCTGCCACAGGCTCTCTGTGCGTCCGCACCTTTCATTAAACTCTTTGTGCCTCAGTTTCCTCTCTATGGAAACAGAATAAATAGCTCTTCCTCTATTTATTAAGACGCTAGGCTCAACAGTGATTTTAGATGGGATTTGGAGATGAAACGCAGAGGTTCTGCTTGCTCAGTAAGGCAGGAAGGCTCTCAGCTCTAATGAAGTACCACATATGGAAGGAAACTCCATGAATGCCTTATTTTACTCTTTCTACATGGTCTGCCCACCTCTACATACACATGACACAACACAAAGCTTTGGGCCAGTCACTCGGGTGAAGATCCTCCAAGAATTTTCACCTCAAAGGTGCAAAATGAGGGAGACAGAAACTGAAAAGCGGGGGGGGGGGGGGAAGAGGATAGACAGAAAAAGGGGTTCCAGCAAGAAGAATAGCAGCAGTAGAGAGTGTGCCACTCTGGGCAAGCTTAGATAGGTAGAAAGGATCAAGGCGCATGTTCACGTGGAGTATCACAGGGAGATTATGGTGCATGGCTATGCTGCAAGGGCCAAGATGGGACCTTCAAGGGGGAATACTGCATTTCTAGTCTGAGAGGCAGACTCTGGGCAGTCTGGAATTGACCCCTATTAAATGGCCCTTGGGCTATATAATCCGACTCTTGAATTGCCTCAGTCCATCTGAAGGAACCCCAACACCAACAGAACCTGATGGAGAGGGTATGTTAAAGACGGGATTGCTGCAAGGCTGAGGAGCCCCGTGCAAGCCTGAGCAGTCCTGTGGGCTGAACTGGGAGCTGAAAGCTTTCCCCTGCAACCTGCAGGTTAATCGGCTCTCCTCAACCCTGGCCCTGCTGCTGCTGAACTCCACAATGCAGGGAAAACAGGATATTGCCAGAAACCAAATTAAATTCCCTGGGGGAAATACGAAAAAACATCCTTGTCTCACCCATGGTATCTACAGCCCTGTGGTGGATCAAGGCTCTGTGCTTGCACAGCCCTGGTCTCTCAAAGCTCTGCACCACTGAGGAACAGGCTTGGAGAGGAACGAAAACAAAATCTCCCCCTTCATGGGGAAACAGCCTGATCTGTTCGACCTACCCTTTTGAAAACTATCCTACCTATCAGCAGGGGAGAGTGACGATGATATGGTCCTGCCGGCGGTCTCCATTTGTCCAATTCTTCTGTGGCCCCGGCAGCCGCCGTGTCCCATCATGAGGAAAACGTGCCACCACCCCCCTCCTCCCTCCCTCCTCCTGACATCTTCCACATGCATTTTCCAGTACGTGGAGGGCAAGACCGGAGAGGAAATGAAATGTGAGGTCCTCGGTCCCGACTTCCCTCCCAGAAGGGCGTTTCAGTGCCACTGCAGCTTTTAGGACCAGGAGAAGCCCAAGCCTGGGGCAGGGGCTTGGTAGGTCCCCTAAAGCACCAGAAGGAGCAGGCTGACCCCGAGCTGCTCTCCAAGCCTGATGGGCCAAGCTGAGACATGAAGACAACGGACAGGAAAGTTCAGCGCCGGATCAGACTTACAGAAAATCCCTCTGGGAAGAGCCAACCGGCCATGAGATGACAGCGATAGGAATGGAAGGAAAACACAAGCAGCCTCGTGCTGTTTGCTCATCTACCAAATAGGCATTTTTCCCCTGCAGTTTGTTTCCATCCCTCAGCACTCGACTCTGACAGAAAGACAGGGTGGACCTGTCGTGTTGGACCCAAGAAAAGAGCATTTGGCTGCAATCCAGGCCCCAAGGAGCCAATGGAAAGACTCCCACTCGCTTCCCCGGGCTTTGGCGCAAGCCGTGGATTCGCACACCACATTAGCCTGGGTAAAACTCCCGTTGAAGATGCAGCGTGCTCCTGGATGGGACTGCAGAAGATCGAGGCCTGCTCTCAGCAGGGCTTTGAGATGCTGTGTGACCACAACCAAACCACCTCACTCGGTGTTTTTTCCGTTCCCTGAAATGGGTGTAGCTTCTTGCCCTGCTTTGTGAGACACTGAGATTTATGGGCAAAAAGCACGACATAAAAACTAAGTATTGTCACATAAAGCAAGATGAAGCTATAAAAAGCATCCAAGGTAATGTGGGTGCCATTAAAATCTTGACACTGAGTGCCAGAAGTGGCTTAAATTTGCTGCGGTACTCTCGCTGTTCCCTTTTATTAAGCATGGGGAAATATTACCTTGCAGATAAACATTGTGATGTGGTAAATGTCCAGAATTTAATGGGGTCCATTCTAATTGATGAAAATGTACCTTTCATTACTTTATGAATGCCTTATTCATATATATTAAAAAAAAAAATCTAGAAAGAATGTTTTCCCTAAGCAATTGCCAAGTAAGAGTGTAAACACCTTCTGCTAATATGCCTTCATCTTCTCTCTAAGGCTGTCTCTTCTGCCCAGGAAGGGCTCGCGTTACACCCACTGGCCCTCTTCACAGTCCTCTTGCAAACCTCTTCCAGTGTGATGCACACAACCCCCGGTAAAAACTGGCTGCAATTAGGGGGCTGGTGCATAGACAGGCACCACGTAGCCTTTGTCTCACTGCTTCCTGACTACCTCCATCCACCCACTGACTCCTGTCTTAAACTTTTAATGGCATAAAGTCCTTGGGCCAGGAACAATATTATATTTGCTTTATGATGTTCCTACTGTGAGAAGGACTTTTATGGACTAGCACAATATCATCTTTTTAACTGTGGACATGCTGTTGACTAAAGGGATCACACTGGTAGCTAGGGAATCTATGAGGTCTTTATTTGCTCACAGGAAAGATTTGCCGGGAGTTCAAGTTTCTCCCTACAGCCTCAGCCTCTCGATGCTTTGATCCTGGACACCTTCAAGAATAAAAGGGGAATTTAGCTCTTAAATGTGATTCAGTCATTGGTGTCTCTGTTAACACCATCAATAAAAGCATCAGTTTCTTTGTTACACAGGACAAGGCTGAGATGATTGGAAACAGTAGCAGCACTAAAAAAAAAACAAACCACCTTTTAGTTAAAAAGGGCAAATATACATGTAAGCAAATGAGCGGCTATTGATTTTTAATAACATACTCTGTTCTGTTATTCATTCATGAAGAGGGGTGAGGAGAAAATATTCTGAGCCTTCAAAAAGATTTTTTTAAACGTAGAGAAGAATTACACAATATGGTGTTTCAGCATGACGAACACCTGCTGACAGTACGATTGCAAAACAGGACATTCTTGAGGCTGTAAGAAAATGGGCACAAAAATGAGAATCCTGTTATCAAGCAAAATATCTGGAGGCTGTGGTCGAGCGTGTGTTTTTTCTCTGACTTTTACAAGCGTCACATCCTCAAATTCAAACAAGCAGATGGCTGCCAGAAATGCTCTAAAACCAGCAAGCTGCTTGCCTTGGACACATCAGTTTGGTGTCTTGGCCTCTTGACTCTCATATTGATTTTTATTTCATTTGGTTTTGATCCAAGGCAATTGGAGAGGATTTTAAAGTCACCAATGACCTCTGAACTTCAATGATGACATTTGGGGGCATTTTATCTAAAAGAGAAGATAAGGGCAGAAATGGCCATTCATTCACCATTCAATGGAAAAAAAAAAAAAGACATCATTTGTGGTTTTGGTTGCAGCAACTGAAGTGAGCTGTTGAGGCCATACGGAGCAGAGGTGATACTTCTGGAAGGGAAATTTTTTGGAAGAGTGTGCAGTCACAGTGTTGTCTCCTTTTGTTGATATTACATAGCCACAATCGATGATGACTTCTTCACTGACACCACGATCTTGCACAGTTGCAACCCTAAGATATAAGTCATACTACCTCTAGCTGGCTGAGTGTCCAAATTTCTGTCTATACCTTCTCAGAGAGCATTTAGAAAGGTAATGTTTGATATGAAGCCCTCAGCGCACAGGAAATTCCAATAGGTGCAGAGCATTGCATTGTGTCTGCCTTGCAACTCCGACTGCTCTGAGAAAATCAAACCTGATCTTGACTTCTCCCAGCAAGACATAAAATGTATCTCTTGTTCCTCACGTAGACTTCCCAAGACATTGTCTTGAGCATCATCTTCCAAGTGCTAAATACAGAAGATGATCTGAAGCTCTTGCATGGAGAACAAGCTTGATGAATATGCTCCTTGGGATCACAGGCTCTTCTGACAATGTGAGTAGAGGTCATCTGCAAGACCCAGCTGAGGTCTGTGAGTGCACATACTACGTACTTATGTTAGAGGAGGTACCAACACCATATCGTAAAGAACTCCCAAAGCAGACACTCCACGGCGCGCACTCCTCCCCCGAGGGAAGAAACACGGCAATCGTTAGTTGTGTTGCTTCATACACTATCGGAAGCTTCTCAGATGCTAAGGTGACAGCTGAGCAGTGGGAACCTAGTTAGCAAAGTGAGTCATGCAAGATTTATACGGAGCCAGATCAGAATCAGCAGGGTCTGGGTATTACTACTCTTTCTGTTGTGTAGCTAGGAATGCTCTGATTATTGGCCTGATCTGAAGAAAATGGAGCCGCTGGGTGTCTTTGCAGTGGTTTCAGTGGGCTTTATGCAAGGATATGTAAGGGGCTTTTTGTTATTACAAGTCTGCTCCCATTTTACCTATTCTAATGCTGGTTTGTTATGGTTCTGCTTGATACCTTCTGTGAGCAGAGCAGGTCCTGAATACAGTGAATCAAGGATGAGGTCACCTTTTTGAGGAAGGGAGAGAGGCAGTGTAAAGGGTACCCATTTCTCCGGATTCCCTTTCTTGCTAAGGCATCTGTGACGAAAGCCTTTTCCTCCCTCACCTCATTAGGGGCTCTTATGAACTCCTTCCAGCCATCTGAGGCTTCTGTTTTTACCCTTCCATCATCATCCTACACCTTTTCCCAGATTCAGCAACGGGGCCTCAAGAAGCGTCACAGATAAATCCGCTGTTTCTGAAGACCTTAGAGTCGGCTCTCGCCAAGAGCACCTTCAGATGCTACTAGCTGATTCATCTGGAGAATTATGTCATGGTGGAGTCATTCGCTTTTCCCAAATGCCTATGTCTCCATGTTTATTCTCACTGGGGTTATACTCCACTCATGTCCAGACTACTTGCTCCCCAGAGCTCATATTGTTCAAGCAGGGCCATTTCTTAAAGAAATATTATCAGTGACAGTAACATCCCATAATGCAGCTACTGCTGAAATACAAGGCGCCAAAATTATAGTATTGCTATATGAAGAGTGCTGTGCTGATTAATATTGGTGGCATAGAACTGAAATGCTGATTTAATTCATCTGGATCTAGCAAAACCTGGAAAGAGCTTATAGGAAATCATGCCTATGTCTTAGTTAATGAAATTCTGGGCTTCTTCTGGGAAGACTGACAATTGTAAAATTAATCTGCCAAACTTTCATTCATGGCTTCATTGTGAAGCCATTACAGATACGGCAAAGACCGCCAGACTCACAGGGACGAGTGTGAACGCACATGTAGAAATGGAAAGCACAACATTTTGTTCCTCCCCTCAGTTTGACATAGCCTCAGGGTGGGAGAGGACAGCAAAGAACAGCCAGTCTCCTACAGCTGCCAGTACATCTCAGTGTTGCAAGACTTTTTCCTCCTGACTGGTAACTTGAGTCTGAAGTCACTTCTACAAGCCAACGCATATGAGCCTTTGCTAATGGCTTTCCTCCTGATGCTTGGAGAATGCTGCAGGAGGTTTCTGCTGGTCCCATCCGGCACACGACCCATCTCACCCTACCCCACTAACAACGGCACACCAGGGCATTTCTTGGTCTTCTGGCTGGGCTGCTACTCTGAGCTGAGGGGAAGACCTGCCCTACAGGACCAGCGTGCAGTTTAGGAGAGGTCACTTCTATTCATTGACCTGTGCTCAGGGTCCTTCCGTCAGGGGATAAGAGCATTTCTTTACCTCAGAAGATACTACAGATAGAGATAAATATATCTATATAGGTATAGATAAATATCTTAAAGATCATCAGCTGCTCAGAGACTATAAAGACAAGGCTGTAGTAGCATCTGACCTGTCGGACTGCTACAGCATTGACCTTTTTCACATCCTCTCTTTGCTTGGAAGGTGAAAAGAAAGATGTTTGGCACTCATGATCTTCAGAAACATTGTGAATGAGGTGAAGAGAAGCTCATGCCTCTCCGAAAAATCCTAAGATACAGTTAGACAGGGGATACCAGAGTCGATGCATCTGGATTTTACTGGCATTCTTGGAAACTAGTTTGCTGCACCCGGAAACCACAGATGCCTGGAATGAAACTACACACACCGTATCTGCAAGCCGCATGTGCACCGATACCCTTGTGTTTATGTTCATGTGCATTATTGTATAGGGAACAAGGGTGTGCAGGAAACACGGGGCCCCGGAGGGAAACGCGCTGCAGAGATTTACAAGCCGGTTGCTCTGCAAGCAAAAATCAGGGTGCTAGCAAGTAATGACCGCGAAGTTTGATGCCTTGAATTCTGCTCTGTAGATCGATACTAACAGTAATATTATATTTCCAGGGCATACTCAACTGACAGAACTATTGATTATTTGGTCTGTAGCAGTGCATTGATACTTGATAGCAAACTGGGACACCAAAACAATAAATGTGTAGCAGTTAACAAGCAACACTGGGCATTGAGTTTCAGTGATACAACTGGGATATTACTTTCTTTGTCTAAAATGGAATGTTTTTAACATGTCAAAAATATAATTTACTTATCTGACTTACTGAAATACCTGGGGAAAATACCTTCTTCACTGAAACCTACAGATTGAGGTCATGTTTCCAAATATGTGCCACATTCAATCAATAATTTCAGCTCCACTGTGACCAAATACTTGAGGTATTTTTGAAGGGAAAAGGTTTTGTTTGATACGGTTGCACAAAACATTTCCATTTATTATATCCGACCACCTTGTGAATGAACTGATTTCAGTGAAAGAAAAGGTAATGAAACATTTTATTTTGGTGGCAATAGTCAAATTAAAGTTATTTTTTCTCCTAGGCTTTTGATTCTGTGTGAAAAATAGATACATTTGGATAGCACCAAATTGAAATAAAACTTTATTCATCCAATAAACGGTTTACTTGTATTTAAAAGACATGGCATTACATACTTTCATGAGACATTTTATTACATCTAAGTCTGCAGTTGTCTCCTGCAGACACATTTAGCTATCAACCACCAAAATGTTAAAATGAAATCATAGAGAAGGTCAGTCTCATGACTGGAACCAACTGAAAAGGGAGCTCTACGGTGAGGGAGAAAGAAATTCTTTTTGTGAAGAAAAATAACTGGTGGCTCTCACTGTTGCAAGAATAACAACTCGTTGACTTATAGCTCTTTATCTGAGTATGGAGAGGCAGGGGAGGAAACTAATAAATATGCAAGAAATGCACCTGTACCAGAGCATATATTGAGGGAAAGACACACGAGCTAGGCTATAAAAATGGGGGAAGGCGGTGTAGTGGGATCGACCAGGAAAATCACTTATTTCCTTCCATAGTTCCCACCTCAGCTGTGCCATGCTACTTTGTACATGAGGCAAAGCTAGCGCTAAGAGAGGTCTGCTACGACCACAGAACGGGTGCTGGTGCAGTATTTCCCCTTATTCTGGCATGTCCCGTCCAGCCAGGTACCGATGGAGGTTTCACATCTAATTCTGAAATCTCTGCTGTTGCTTGCTGCCAAAGGTGTCTAACAAAATAGAAATATAGTCTTTTCTGGTATAACAGTATTACAGTTGAACTTCTGCTATCAGCACTTTGAACCCTGCTGGCTTATCTGCCTTAGGCTCGGGCTACAGCCCGTTTAGAGAGGTCAGGACCCAGAGAGCCTGAATCAACCTGTGATGGTGCCCTCCTCTCTCCGTTGATGACTAATTGAGTTTAGGACGATGGAATTTAGTTTCTCAGTTGGGCCTGAGCCTCTCCAGCCACTAGCAAATTAAATGTGCCCAGAAACGTTCCCAGGCATTGAGGCCAACTGGCACAGAACAGTTTGTGTCTCTGCTAGCAACCCATGTCTTAGCTTCCCTAACAGAGCAGCTAAATGCAAACAGCTTACTGGCGTGAACCATGATCCATGCTCAGGAATGATTTAGGAGTTTGCTAGTTGTCATGGACCAAAAGCGTGCCAAGGACTGGTCTAGTAGTTTGAGTATACCCAGCCACGCTCCCGTGCTGAGCAACATTCCCAGACACTGTTTAATTGGCCTAAAACAGATGTAGCCTTAGACACTTGGATGACATAAATGTCCGTCTTCCCCTTTTCCTGCCCAACATCACCACTTTCCAGTGACATGAAGGGAGTTGTATGGCTCTAAATTTGGTTATAACAATACTCTTTTGCTGTTTCATATCACTCCTATTCAACGAGAAACTGGAGATTACTGCTGTCTCTAATTGCAGTAAGAATAATTGCAAGGAACCAGATATTATACCTTTGTGAATGGCAAAGGTGTTACACACGCACAGCTCAACTTCATGAACAAGCCACTGTCCCCTTTTCCCCATCCTACACCACTGTCATCTGCCTACATTTTCAACACTTGCAGCTTCACATTGCATAGCCAAAAAAAGGAGTCTCACCTCAAACAGCTAACATGCACTCTAACCATATGACGCTGGAGGAAGCCCACATCTCTGTCCTATGTGAACTTTGCTGCCGAGTTGCTCAGAGCAGGGTGAACCTGCTTCCACAGGTCCCTGTGCACCGCAAGGTGGTGAACGCAAGCACTCATGCTGTGAAGAACCGAGCGTACAGGACCGGGCACGTCAGGCAGAAGGTCCGGCAGTGTTAGCGGCTCCCGTACCGTGTTGGAAGAGGAACCTGCGTCTTTGAACCGTTTTGCTTGCGAGCCTCCAGATCTCGTCTATCAGCATTACTCCTTTAGCACCTGATCAGTGGTTTGCAGATAGGGCCTGGGAGGGAGCATCTTTTCCTAGCAAGTGAGCTGTATTTCAGCAATGACACTTTCCTGGTGAACAGACCCTTCTCAACTCCCCGCTTTTCCCGAGGAAAAGGTGGTGGAGACATGTGTCAGGCACCGGGTGCATCCTTGCAATCCCTCTTTGGATGCCTCTGTAGCCCGGGCAGCTGCAGTTGAAAGCACCCTGTGGGCTCCCTGCTTCAACGTTTCTTTGCAGCTCCCTGACTCAGGGAGCTATAATGCCAGGAGGATGGAGGACGACTTAATGCCAGCAGTCTAATGCCTTATGATCCTATGATCTAGTGCAAAAAGCAGGAGGAGTGGGAAGCCCAGCAGGCACCTGATTGAAGAGGCTGGGGGAGATAACAGGAGCCAGTGTCCTGCTGTGCATTTTCTCCACCTCCATAACCTTCTTATTTTCAAAGAGTTTCCAGAGGGCTGTGGCAGCTATTGTTCTGCAGACCTGGTGCATCAGCATCCCCACTCGCAGCGATATCTGTTCAGGATTCACACACCACCGGGCCTTCTGCCGATTCGCTTCGGGCAAATAATCAGCTCTTTTGGCTTCAACACCAAACAAAACTCAATATCACACAACTCAGATACCCCCATGCTAGCAGGTACACAACCGGCACGGGCTGCTTGTTTGTACACTCATATACCTGAACACATTTATGGCAGGCTTCACAAATATAAGTGTGTCCTCCCTCGCCAGAAGTGGTCCCAGCAGCCAGATCAAAAATTCAGCACAACCATTACCGAAGTGCAGGCTCAGCAACGAAAGAGCGCTCTTTTATGCCCAATTTTCAAGGAGGCTGAAGATTCATATTGATCATTAAGGTAAAGAGGATGTTAATTTGAACCTACAACAAAGTTTACGGAGTAATCCTGCACAGGCAGGTGGGCAAGGTCGATACAAAAGTTAGCCTTGCTTCTGCTTGACAGGATTTGAGACTCCATAAAAAACATTCCTGTCAGGGCTGTGCATTTTTTAAAGCCTGTATTTTTTCTAAACAGGGTTCAAATAGGTTGAAACGTTATTGCTATTATCGGAAAAATGACACAGATGCATTTCCATGTGAATATTTCCCTTCACAGTTGAATGTCCATATTCACCATGTGCATACCTTGGATTCAGGGACTGCAGCTCCCCTGCGGTCCAGGGTCCATTTTGTGCAGATATTTCTGCCAAAATGTGGTTATTAGTGCTACAAAATATTGCAATGTCACCCACAGCCCTGACAGAAAGAGGAGGATAGGGGAGTATTAGGGAGAAACCGCAAGCTGCAATTTCCAAATGTAGCTGGCAAACTCAAATGTGTTTGGGTTGCCTGTATCAATATTTCACCTCCCTGTTTTCAAATCATCGTCCTGGCCCCAGTGATTAACCACCTGAATATACCAAAGGAGGATATTCGCAGGAAGGCTCTCATGATAAAAAGGCTATTCCTGGACCTCTTTCCATCACATCATAATCTGTCCACTAATATGGCTTGAGATCTCAGCTGATCAAAAGGTCATAAGATGCTCCTGCTAAGTATCATTCTGCCTCTGTTCAGCCTCAGGCTTTTTCACTCCCATACAGCAGCCAGAGAAATGCAATAGAAACAGCCTTCAAAGCTATTTGTATAATAGATGAAGCCTTTGCTATATGGCATTTATCCTCCTTCAGGGAGTGACATCTGATAAATAAATCGCGAGTTCTCACTGAATTTAAATAAAAGAAAGGCAAATCATATCCCCACACACTGTAAATACATGATCACAGCACTAGAGTTCTCGCTGTCCCGCCATTTCTTTTGGTGTAAAAACTGTAAAGTACTCTAGGTCTACCAAAATCAAGGGGTCTCAGACCTCTGAGAACATTAACAAGAGCACGGTGACACAAGGAAATGCGGTAAACTGACTTATTTTTTTAAGTTAGCAAACGCAGAAGAGAGGGGGATTATTTAGTAATAGGACTAATAGGATGAAAAAAGGGGAAGTCTAGCAAATTTTGGGATGTGACTTCTGATGAGAAACACTAGGATGGACCATTTTCAAACATTTTGGGGTGGATGGAAAAAAAAACACTGAATCACATCCTAAAAGACACCACCGCTTTGGCCCAGATGGAAGGACTTCAACAGGTCACGTTTATACGCCGGTGTGCCAGTGTCAGTGAGTCCACCAGCGACGGACCTGGCCATTGCCACCGCCTGCCTCCCACCCGGGGCAGGGCTGCAGACCTGGTTTCTGTGAGCGCTGCAATTGGGAAAAGCCCAATCGCATTGCGTCTCCCCCACACCTGAAGAGTTGTCACAACCCCATTAAAGCCCTCAGCGTTTCCCGATGCCCTCTCCCTCCTCCTCCAGATGTGGAGCTCCACACCAGCACCGACCGACAGCACCTTTAACTACAACTGGCAGTCATTTTGCTACTCGCCCTGCTTTCAAAGCTGAGAGCCATCAAAGATTAGCAGGGAAAAATCATGACTATTTTTCCCTAAGAAGCAGCACTGGTAATAGGCTTCAGGAAAAATCCTCCTAAATGCAAGCGATAAGCGTAGACTGTGTGAAGGCTGACAGGTCTGATTATAATTATCACTGCGAGGGGACCAGCGCTAACCTCCCTTCTGGAAGGCAGTGACAATTCCTGGAAGGGAACATGCAAGTAAATTATCATAAACAAAATCACCGCACGAGGAACTGGCTTCTGCTGGGAAACTAAATAAGGTCCTGATCTGGGTGGAGGGGAAAAAAAAAAAAAGACCCTTGAGCACTCCTTAAAGTTTGTCTGTACAGAAAATGGCATACAATTATATGCTTAAATTTTGCTGACTTTAGGGATGATGGAAGTAAAAGAATGAAGCTGGACACTTGAAGCATGGGATGGAGTCATGTGTTTGAGAGGAATTCTGAAATAAAGGGCATTTTCTGTATCCATGTTTAAAACGTCAGACATTTTTTGCTCTGTAAAATAAAATGAACAGAGAGCCCTGGAAAGCATGTGGGTCCAGACTGAGCTAAATATTCAAAAGCAAGACATAACTAAAACAGCCCCGCACCAAACCTTCCCCCTTCCTCACATCCTAACAGGAAGAAATCCAAACAAAACCAACACAGAACTCTTTCTATTTTATCTATACATTAACTGAAACACTGTAACATTAGCTTTTTAACAGGGTTTTGAGGAATCCTGGATTTCCTAGGTAATACTCCTTCAAGATCAGCCTGTCCTAAGCTTCATACTGCTTTCTCTGGCATCATTACGTTTTTCTTAGGCTGCTTGTTGTTTTGGCATTTCTCCTTCTATTTCCATTGGAAACTTGGAAATAGAGAAACTTGTGCAATCTGGAATAAGGTTAGCAGCCCAGTAGCTTTTTCCTTCTGAACAAAGGGAACCAGATATTATCTTCTTAATAGGGGGCTATACCTATAGTGAGGATGAAGAGGAGAGCCTTAAGAGTCAAAGGCAGTTCTAGGAGTTTCGTTCTCACTATATCTCAATGGAGAGAAGCAAATAAATTGCGCAAGGAGACATATGGAGGCTCGCTACGCAAATGGCCTATTTAAGGCTCTTACTTCCTAATTAGGTCCTGGTGTCAGGAGGTTGGTAACAATTATTCACACATAGATCATATGGATGCAATACAAACTATTCTAAAACCGAAACCATCATAGGGGCATGCATTAAAAAGAAGCCCTGTTTAGCTTGATCTTTTTAGACCTTTTCATTTAGCGCTTGGAATACCAATCACACATCCTAAATTTTGTGTCGAATGTCGCAATAATGGATTTGGAAGGGGGAAAGGAAGAAAGGAAAACGTTCACAGCCATAATCTCCTGGTCTTACCTTGTTCACGGATTTCGTCACTGGATTCTGCACAGGGAACCCACACTCTCTTCCCAAGTTCTTCATCTGATTCTGTGGCGTTTCCCAGAGCAAAGAGAAAAGAGAGAATCTTGATTGGGGGAACGACCATGCAGAAAACGGTCACAAGCATCCAAAAGTTTTGTTCTGCCTCTTGCCATTTCATCCCATCTTTTTCCGCCTGCCCAACTCCGGCGCGCCCACCACCATCTGCCGAGGAAGCGGTGCTGGGGTTCACACCTGGCTGCCTCGCTTTCGGAAGGTCCCCCCAGCCTCTCCTCAGTCCAGGAGGTTTCTCCTCCCGAGTAGCACGGGGAGGCACGGTGGCAAAGCGGGGGCCAGCACGGCTTTCCTCCACAGCCGCACGGCACGCTGCGGGCCATGACAGCGGGGAGCTGAGTCACGCATTCCTATGACAACCCACTCCGGAAAGGCTTGGGAAGAGCAGGAAGGTGCCACATGATGCCAACCCGTCTGTTTTGTTTAAGAGTTAAAGCAGGGGAGCCGAAGCCAAGGACTACCACGTTGCAAAACCATTTAAAACAGGGTGAGTGGTAGTGATTCAACGTCGTGACTGTGGCAAACCCACTCTGCCCTTTCCTCCAGAGCTTCTGGTACAAAAACGAGATCCTTCTCTCTCCCTTCTTCCCCTCCCGCCTCCTTTCCCCTCTTTGTCCACCTTTCGAGCCCTTTGCACAAAGGTGAAATATTTTACATTTTCACCTGTGGTAATGCAGATCAGACAGTGTTTGCTTTGCTTTGCTTTTCACTGATTTCGCCCAAGGCGTCCTTTTAAGCAGCAGCCCGCGCAAAGATAATAGGTGGCACGATTCTCTGTAACTGGAATCAGCAACAAATCAGCCATCTGCCACTCCAGGGGTCTGCGATTAACCCAGCTACTGGACCGTGACTGCAAAGCATTTGCACATTTAGATTACAGAAATTTGAGGCTACCGGTCCAAAAAATAAAAGAAAGGGAGTGGGGAAGGTGTGGGGAGAAGGAGTGGAAGATGGCCTTCCAAGACTTTTCCACACTAACCCTTCCAGACACCAGTCATAACAACCCCAAGCAGGCAACGTTTCTCATTATATAGTGCTAAAAGGAAGAAGGGTCTGAAGGAAGCAACCTGAGATTCACAAGACATCACACTTCAGGGAAATATATCCAGAGACACCTATTTGGTACGGGGAGAAATACAGACAAAGACATTCAGCTGCACTGTCAGTGTTACGACACTCGTTGGGAAGTACGGCCATGCTGTCCAGATGGCTTACTTGGACCACTCAGAGAGTACAAGGCAAGCACTTTCGTCCCAAGATGAGCAGGTATCTTCCCATGGTTGGAACCAAACTGACGTAGACAAGTTCCCTTATTCCGCAGTGTCCTTTCCAAGACACTGAGAAAATGAAAGGGTTCTGAGATATTAAGCTGTAGGAAGGTGACTTCATTTGCTGTCCTCAGTCTACCTCCTTGAACAACAAGCAACACAATGCTCCTTTGCTCACATGGACGCCCTCAGTTTACATTAATGTTTGTCCACATCTTTGGGACCCTCACTATAATTCTGTGGGGGATTATTGTTTGGTCAGTGAGGTATTAAAAGGCTTAAATCAGCAGTAAACACCAGTTGGCTCCACATCTAAAGGAGCGCGCCACGCCCTGCACAGGTGCATGAGGGGTTAGGAGAGCTGGCAGGGTTTCCTCTGCTCACTTTGATGTGGGCTTTAATCCCCGCTCCTGGCATTCCCTTTTGTAGGTTGGCATTCAGTGGTCAGGGATCTCAGGTTAAAAGAGGAGGTTGAGCCCAGATGCAGAGATGCAACACCAGCCAAAACCATCAGCAAAGGCTTCTGGGAAATTCAGGCAAGGTCTGCATGGTGTGCCCTTGGTGAGGATGGTAGCTTAAAGACAACACAATTCATCTCAGTACGTCCAAAGAGGTAACTGAAAAGCAAAGGGCAAGCACACATGTGCACACAAACACACACCAGCTCTTTATTTGCTAAGAACGGGTGGATCCAGTGGAAGGTACAGTGGCGTGACGATTACTCCAAGTTACGTGACCAACCCTCTCGTTGATATTTGCCATGGTGTTTTCATCCTCCCCAAGGTTTCTCGGGCCAAGTACTTTGTATCTCTCACTTTTGACACAGAGAAAAGAGCAGGAAGAGGCAACAGCATCTCCTCTCCAAGCTACAGCCACTACATCATTCAAGGCACAGCTGAGAGGAGAAAGAGTGGGAGACCGGTCGCTGCAGATATCCTATTCCATACAAAGCATGCTAGTGTCACCTCAAAAATGAATGCGCATCCCAGCAGTGTTAATTTGGGGCTGAGCTTTCGATCCTCTGCAGAGGAAGGATTTTCGATCAGCGAGGCGCTGTGTTGCTGGAGAAGAAGAGCATGGGGAGAGCAGGCTGGATAACACCTTCACACCACACTAAGTGCCCCACTGTTTATCACAGCATTTCCAAAAAGCATGGCATGGGTAGAACGAGGTGCTCCAAAACCAGCCTTAAACGCCTGAACCCCAAACGTGAGACTTGAAGCATCCTGAAAATATACTAGGGCATGATTTTCAGGTGAGGTAGAGGTTACAGGGGTCATTGCACACCTGGGAACACAAACTGGGCCAAGCTAACAGCCCACAAGCTTTTGAGTCCCAGCGAGCTAATGAGGCCTCTGCCATGCTTAGAAGAGGTCTCCTTGAACTGACCTGCTGGCTGTATGAGCGAGTGCTGATAAAACAGGATCTGGACCTGTGTTCAAACCTAAAGGAGAGGGTTTTCTCTCTCATCCTCAGTCTCCAATTTCGGCAAGGCCAACTTAAAACTTCGAACTCCAGCGTGATCCAGGAAGAAGTGTGTGTAAGGGGCAGGGGGGAGCTTTGCATTCATCTTCAAGTATTGTATTACCCCATGCTTGTGCTGATGACAATATTAAAATGGTTAACTCCCCTCCAAAACAACACAAATGATAAAAAAAAAAAAAATCCGTGCATCTTCTCCTAGCCTGTGAAATGGAGGGAAGAGAGGACCACCGCAGGGCAAAACCTTTTCTTTCAGATAAAAATCACAGCAAAACTTCAGCCCAGCCCCTGCGAATTAACCAGCGCTGTGCACTGCTGTCAAAGTTTCAGCCTTACATGATTTTTTTTTTTTCCCTTTTTCCAGGCAGGCTTTGCAGGAGAGGGGCTTTTTGCAACGGAAACAGCAAGCCGGCATGAAGCAGGCGCTCAGCCGCGAGCAGCGGGGCCGCAAGGCACAGCCTCCGCGCCGCCTCGTTCCCCCCGCCGGCACGCGAGAAGCGAAGGGGAGCGCCGGCGCGGGCTGCGCCGCACCTTGCAGAGATCCGCGCGTCCTACAAGTAACCTTGCATCACGATACAGAGCGACGAGAGCAGCCTTCTGGGTACGGAGAGAGGAGGAGGAGGAGGACAGCGGGGAGGAGGGGAAGGAGTGGCAACGGGAAAACAATCAGAAAACTCCCTGGGAATCAAATCTCTTCCTCCGTGGGGAGGGGGGGGGGAAAAAAATCCCCTCGCCAATGCAGAGACGGAGGGAAGAGCGGGCAGGAGGCGATCGGCACGCTCCCCTCCTTCTCCGTTACCTGCTTTCAATCCTTCCCTTGCCATCTCCGTGACATGCACGGGCGCGGGCTAGAAACCGGTTAAGAGCTCAGCAGCGGTCTCGCAGCTGTAGCAGCCGCTTAGGGGAACCGCTGCAAGGGGTGCACGGGGCTGAAGGCCCCCTCCCACCTTCCTCTTCCTCCCCTTTCCCCTTCCCCAAACGACGCCCGAATGTGGCAGATCTAAGTAACGTGACGGACAGACAGACGGCTCCGGGCACCTTAACGCCGTTAAGGTTTGCAGCAAGCTCTGGCAAGGTCAAATGCAAGGGGTGCAAGGAAAGGGGTGCGGGGAAGGGGGGGCAAAACCAGGCGAGGCGGCGGCAACGCCGAATTCACCCAGGCGGATTTCGGCCAGCGCGAAGTTAACCAGAAGGATCCCGGCTTTTTCCCAGAATCCCTAAATATCGCTGCCTGGGTCGGGAGGGGCCGGACGCCGGGGCGAGCACTAGGTTTAAAAGGCAAAGGCGAAGGGCGAGCGGAGGGACGGTGCTCTAATCCGGCCGGCGCACCCCGGCAGCGCCAGCGGCCCCGCGTCCATAGCCATTCTCATTCCCGGCACGTTTCGCCGCTCTCGAGAGCCGTCCTGATTCAAAATATTAGTGCGGCACAGAATGCCATTTTCGAGTTGCTGCAGCTCCTTCTTGGCACCGGTTCAGCTTTTTGTCTTTTCTTCTCCTCCGAGCACCAAGCGGAGGGAGGAGGAGAAAAAAAAAATAATAAAAAAATAAAATAAAATGAAATAAAATAAAATAACCCTCTCTGCTTCAATGCCTCCTCTTGGCACCCCCCCGCCCGGCCTCCTTCACCCCGCACCCTCCCAAGCAAACCCGCACAGCAAACATAAATCTCTTCCCACCTCCGCAGCAGCCAGTTCATAGCCTCCTTCCCCCTCCCGCCACCCCTTTTCATTGCTCTCTCCTTTGTACGCCTCTAAATTTTTCCAGCCAAGCGTTGCAACCTTCCACCCCCCCCTTCCTCCTCCACCCCCGACCCTCCCACCTCCTCCCCTCGCATCTAAAAAAAATAATAATAATAACAATAATCGTGCCATGTTTGCCAATGCGCTGGCATCTCCGCCTAGCAGGGAGCCGCCGCGACTCCCGCGCGAGCCCGCGATCCCGCCGGCGGGTCCGATTCGGCACGCGGCTGCCCGAGCGCACCCTGGGCGCGTGAGCCGCGGGGACACCGACGCGCCAGGGTGCTCACGGGCGCACATGCAGGCACACCGGCACAGGACATACCCCGTTTGCATCCCTTGATATTTCTTTATATACAAACTTCCCGCAAGCCTGCACTGGGCAACCGGATTCCTGCTCGTGCTTGCAGGTCCAGGTGAAAAAAAGACGCGGAATAAAGAGGGAGGGAGGGAGGGAGGATGTATTTTTTTCTTTTTAAGGAACCCAAACACAGAGCGCTTCCACCAACTTCTCTTCAGCCTGTTACGCCAGTTCCTGCCTGGCACCAGCTTTGATTTGTTTTTCTCTCCTCTTCAAACCCTCCCTCCCAAATATTTATGAACTCCCTGCCGTTTTTTTTCTCTTTTTTCCCCCCCTTTTCCCTCTTACCTTGTCCACAGGAGGGGCTCCCTCCCATTCCCACCCACAAATCCAAGGAGGCACGTGTGGGAATGGCAGCACCTCCGGCAAAGGGAGCGGGCTAAGAGACCTCCATCCCCCAAAGCGAAGGAGGGAGGAGAAAGGTTTGGTTGGGCAAGCGGGGAGGTAGAGAAGAGGCTGAGGCGACCCCGCAAAAGGACCCCGGAGAGTCAACTTTCAGCCAGCGCCGCGACTCCAATTAAACCACAGTTTGAAACACTGACATGTGCAGGGAGGAGATAAAGTGGAGCAAAATGTACCTGCCTGGCGCCTGGAGGAAAGAGAAATTTGGAAAAAAAAAATATATATATATATATATATATATATATATATAAAATAATGATGCTACTGATGCTGGGGGTGGCCTGGGAGGGACACGAAGGAGGACTCCTTGGAAGCCAGCGGAGTTGGATGGATGCAAAACAGATGGGAATTCGCCGTGCATCGGGCCCGCCGCCGCCGCCGCTCCCTATGGCAACGTTTCCCCCGGGGAAGCCTGGAAAAAGCGCCCGGCCGGCTCTCGCTGAACACGCCTTACAAGAGGCGCTGGCCACCTCGGGGAATAGCGGAGCGATGGGCTCGAAAGTGGGGTCACGGGGACGGCCCGAGAGGCAGACAGACAGCATGCTCGGGGTGGTACAGACAAAACGGCAGTGTCCCGAGCAGCTGCCTAATATGTATCTTGGCAAAGTCTCGCCTGGCGGCGGATGAAGCAGAATCCGCAGGCTGCAGTCGTAAACCCGTCAGTCGGTCCGGCTTTTGCTCCCCTGGCCTGCTCGCGCAACGCAGTCGGAAACCGGAGGGCTGGATGACACCCTCTCTCTGCCAGGAGCCGCACGGAGGAGCTGGTCCTGCAGCCGCCGCGCGGGGAGCAGCTCACGGGCAGGCGCTGAAGGGGGCTTAAAATAAGCGACTCCCCGCCGCAAACCGCGTGTGCTTTTGCAGAATACTTAAACCGAACCTCGGGCCCAGGCCCTTAGGAGCAGCTCCACCCCAGGGACTTGTCATCTGCTCGGGTCTGGAGGAACGGGGCTGCCACAGCGACCCATGTCGTGAGTCTTCTCTGGGCCACCGCAGAAAGGTTGGGTCTTGCAGGGCTGGACGTGCTCAGGGACCCCAGGGGGAAGGAGCAAAATCCACGCTGGGCAACCAAATCCCCCCTTCTGTGTTGTGGCTTTGCTCTCCAAGACTTTTCCTTACGAATATCCTCCAGCACTGGCAACAGTTAATCCCAATGTCTGCTCCCCAGAAGAAGCCACTTCCTTCCCTGGTAACCGTCAGGAATCTGGATCTTCTCTCCTATCCTGTTTACGCAACGGTTTCCTCTCTCTGCTACTCATCTGCCCTTCTCTCCAACCTTTAGGATCTGTTGCAGGTATCCGGCAAGGTAGACCAAGTCCCTCCAGGTTTGTCCGTGGCGAAGCAGACCTGGAAAACTCAGCCGGAGGCCCCTGGAGAGAAGCGTCCCTACTCGGAGGTATCCGTAGTTTGCTGAAGTGACTCCCAGACAGAAGGCACTTTCAGATCCTTTGAGTTGAAAGGCACTATAAATAAAAGATATTACAGACTAACAAGTTCTCGGTTGCAAACTGGAGTGGGAAGGAATATTTTAGCATCCTCTTTCTAAGCACATTAACTCTTGGCAGACATGATCGTTCAGGTCTTTAGAGCTGAAAATTTCACACAATATGCAGCACGTTACGTCCACACACTCAGTCTCTAGCTATAACAACTCCAAAGTCTCCACTGACCTACGCTATAGCCCCCAAGTGTAGCCAGCATCCAAATATTGTGTCGCTTTTGGGGTTATGACAGTAAACATACACTCCGCTGTGATCTTTTCCAGGAAAAATTCGGGGCCTTCACCACTGTAAACTAATAGCGCAAGAGACGGTGCCTGAGATTTTTATCAACCGGCTTCCGATGCTTTCGTTGCTGGAGTAAGCAAGCGAGCGCTTGGTATCAATCTGGCTTGCTTTAGTGCAGTGACCCGGCGCTGTGCTCCACTGTCGAGAGTTCAGGTCCCAGCTGCGGGGCTAAACTCTCGCTGACACTGGGCTGATGCCTCCGTCTCTGTCACCAACGCTGTGAAGGGCTTGTCATGTTGTTTTTTTTTCAGGCCCCGGGAAGCGGGTAAAAAATCTTGCAAAATGCGGCGACGTGACACGAGCGGGGGAATAAAGCGATCTCAACATGTGTTGTTAGGCTGAAGACCGGAAGACCTTTGGTCAGCAGAGGCACAGGGGCACTTTATCACTTTCTTCTTTTGCCTTCGCCCGCCAACGAGCAGATCTTGCTCGAGAGGCAATTAAAACGTTATGGGCGAGTAAAAGCTTCTGCTTTTAGGATGCCTCAAAGAAGCTGTGTGCGTGCACAAGCACACAGGGAGACATGCGCAGGGGGAAATCACTATTAGCGACGGGTGAACTACAAAAGGTTCAGTGGTTTGTTTTGGACAAGGATCCGCACATGCAGATGCTTATCTAAAGCCCTCAGTCTTCAGAGCAGGGCTGGAAATGTCTTAAGAACAGACCCTCCTCCCATGACTTCCAGTATCTCTCAGAGCAGTCGCTCATGCCAAAAATACCATGAAAACAGTTTTTTTCTTCTTCTTCTTCTTTTATGCAGTGTTTTGGCTCTTCTGCTTCTGGTTCCAAGCAAAACCTAAAACCGCAAAGCCTTTGACTAAAAGGTTGGACTGTGCTTATTTAATTTCAAGCAATCCTGGTTCTTATGACTGCACACATACGGGAGAAATAAGGAAAAATGATCTTGTGATTCTATGGAAAACTTTAAAAGAAAAGAAAACTCTGAAAACTGGCAGTAAAATAAGCTGGCTTCCCTAAGAGAGGACTACAAGCCTCAATTTCTCCTGTCTTAAGCAGACTGCTTATCTGTAAGCTGGCTATTCTTGCTGTAGATAACATGCAAGATCACAGCATTCCCAGTTAAAATGAGCCTGTCAGCCTTAGGTGGTTATTAGTCAGTAAATACTATTGAATCAATAAACAAAATAAGGTCTTTGAAGAGATACTTGCCCCCCACTCCAGCCTTGAAACCCATCACATCTGCAGTGGCTGTAATTTGACGGAGAAGGAAGGGAGGAAACGGTGCGCAATACGGCACCCTTCAGTTTTCTTAAATCGGAGTGTAATTGAGGTGAAATAGCCCAGAGATGGTGCTGTTGGGATGAAAGCGGTATATTTTGCTTAAGTCCTCTGGACAAACAGGGTTGTTCCAGGGCTGGTTTTGATCTCTTGCTGGATTTATAGCAGGATATCTCCAGTGGTGTTGCTCCTGGCTTATGACTGTGTAAGTCGGATCAGAATCAGGCCAATGTGTTTTTAAGGATGTTGTCAGATATCCTATGTCCCTGGACTACTCACCCCAGGAAGAATAACAGCACATACATTCCCTGGATGTGTACTCAAGAATGAATGTTTTGTTATTGAAGACCAGATGATGTTCCTCCTAAGTCTCAGGTCTTTAGCTGGTACAGATCAGGATAACTCTACCCAAGTCGGTGGAAACGAGTGATGAAGTCAGTGGAAAAGATCCGGCATAGAGTTTTTACTAAAGAGACTTTCAAAGCAAGGGTTCGGTCTTTCAAACAGCACAGCGTAGTAGGTGCACTTAGGCATACCGTCTAAGTATTTTCTCACTGAAGTTGATGGCACTTGTTATGGGTGATCAAGAGGTTTAGTTACATCCAGGAGGCCCAGTTCTCCGTTGGTGTGCACATGTGTAGATCGAGAGCAGCTCCATTATCCATCACATGCTGCGCTCTTTGCAAAATCTGCTAAGAGCTGCAGGATGCTGATCATGTTTTGAGAACTTGGCTCTTGTTTAGCTCCTTAACTTAGGTGGTGGGAGGGAGGGATGGCTTGAACTTTTGGCTTGAAAGAAAGAAAAAAATCTGGACTCTTTCAAGAGTGCTGAACAGTTGAGAAATCCGGTCCTGAGCTTTTTCAAGAAAGTGGCCCAATCTCTCTGGTTATTACACCATTCTCTGCCTATGACTAACACATGGATTGATATTTCCACGCAGGAAGCACTGAAGGGGAACTGGGGTTCCCATTCATTCATGCTGTTTACCATTCCCCCGAGACCGCAGGCTCCGGCTACGATTTCGCACAACGCTTCGCAGGTGCAAAGCCCATATGCCAAAACGGGTTGTAAATCAGAGCAGAGGAGGAAAGCGCTGTAATAACGCTTGTTTGCAGAAGCAACCATTGGAAAGGGTTGTCAACCAGGTTCATTTTACAGGTCTGCTCTTCTAAATCTACCCTTGCTCACACAGCACCAGAGGGATTGGGTCCCGGGTCTGAAATCTAAGGAGCATACCAGCCATTTGCCAGAGATTACACACGGGGTGAACTTGTCCCTGATCTCCGTTATTGGTTTTCGCAAAGAGGAATTCTCATACCCTTCTGGACAGATGGCTGGTCCTATTACTTCTTATGTTAGATTTCCCATTGAGGCTGAAAGCAAATCCACATTCAAGCTGAAAGTAAACAGCCTTCGAATTCAAAAGGCATTAATTCTAACTGCCAAAGCATTTGCCGTGTATGCTGCAGATGTCAAATAGACAGTTTCCCACAGCACTAAGCCTAAACACATAACTAAGTTACACAGCAAAACCTTCCGCCCAGCCCCAAAATCCATCCTGTGCAAAATTTTCTCTACCCAGTAGAGTCTCAGGGCTGGAGCCTCAGATGGAGTAAATTAATATAGTTGCCCTGATTTGAATAGAGCTATGCCGATTTATACCAGATGAGGACTTCACCCTTTGGAGGCCGAGTGGGAAATGGCTACGTGCTACTTTTTAACATTGTGGTTTAAAAAAAAAAAAAAAAAAAAAAAGTGGTGTATTTTAAAGAGCAAAGAGCACTAAGTAAGCTTTTGTTTATTTCTCTGGACTTTTTATGTTTAATTTCTGAAGAAATGTATCACAGAGCTTGGCCCTAAAGGATTGAGCTTTACAGAAAAATGCATATAAATAACATAACTTATAAATATAAATAACACCAGTTACACAATTTATTTTGATTCCCGATACCTTCCACAATGCCAACAAAAAGTTAACTAGAAACCCAAGCACGACATCACTGCGGTATTGCAGGAAATTCAGAAAGTGGAAAGGACTGAATAAATCAGTCTGTTTTTCTTTGCCAGTTGAATGAAGAGGACCAAAAACACCAAACCAAACCAACCAACCAACCAAACCAAAAAAATATGCTTTGAAATGCTCTGAGCATTAGTAATGCGATGTGTCCCTCAGCTGTAAAGGTGACTAGCAATTATTCTTTTTCGGATATATTTCAGTGTAAATCCCAAATAGCATCACTGTCATGTTCTGCAAATCAGGATTCATTCAATTTAAATCAATGTAACGTCCTGGTATAAATTCAGGAGGGATTACCTAAATTAAGCCTACGGTTTATTCTGTAGTACATGGGGCCTGATTGTCAGACTCGGATCTACCTTCATTTTCCCCATAGGGAACTGGAGGTCGACTATTGCACCAAGAGAAGCGATTGGAGATTTTTAAGGTGATGGGAATGGAGAATCAAACCGCCACGCTGCTTCACTGAAAGCAGCACGTCACGCGTTTCACCTCGCCTTCCCCCCAGCCAGCCTTATTTTCGCTGTACTCTTCTACAGTAGGGTAAGCTGGCAATTAGTAATACTTTGTCTGTTTATAGAGCCTTCCATCTGAGGATCTTGAAACACTCTGTAAACACTAATGAATTAAGCTTCTTAACACCCCCTGTGAGACAGATACTACTATCGCATTTGCGCAGGCTGGCGAAGGCGGCCGCGGGGCTTGCCGAGGGTCGGCGAACATTGGAGGCGGCCGCCCCAAACCGCAACGCTCACCCCGGATCAGGCGGTGGCCTATGCTGAAGCTTGGGATTAGTTCTTGGGGTTACCCGTGCGCCCTCATTTCCAGCAGGCTGAGAACGCTGAGTGTTGAATTTCTCCCCATTCTGAGGTCCCACTTACTCACTGCTCAAGAGAAACTGCATAAATACGTCATCCGTCCTCAAAGGAAATAATCATTCGTGAACGCGGTCCCTAAGTGAGTTGAAGACACTGTGCTGGGTCCTCTGGATATGGCAAACGTCAAAGAAAACTGGAGGTGTCATTTGTCTTCAATAGTTTTTTAATGCTATCACTGATTCTGGGCAAAACAATAGAGAAATCTGGGATGGTCCCTTTTGTTTTATTTGCATTTTTTAATATCCTTATCTTTTGGTCAGGCAGAGGAAAGGTAAAACATTCAAGCCTGCCCGCAAGTCATGATGACAGAGGGAACTTCAAGGAATTTTAAAGAAAACCTGAAGGTTTTGCTTCCAACACTAACAGGAATGCTTAGATCCTAGACATCCCTTAGGATAAGATATGCATTGACCAGACAAGCTTTGGTTTTCTTTTTCTTTTTTCTTTTTTTCCAAAGGACAGTCTCACTGATTTAAGAGCAGCTAATGTCTGGTACCTATTTGAAGCATTTTTCCACATAGCCCTTCTCCAAATGCATGGCAATCGGACAATTTCCATGATGATTCTTCTGTCTAAAAATACACACCTCCCCCTCTTTTCAATTTATCACTGAGCTAGTCAGCCTGTTTATTGTTGAAGTTTTGCCCATTTAATAGTGCACTTAGGAAAGCTTAATACAAACATCGACCAATTCATCGCTGTCACAAAAAGAAAAGCCTTAGAAATCATTCATCTAAGTAGGAGTCAAGAGCAAGAGTCTCTTATTTAGAGATCAGTCAATAAGAAACAATGTTGTGGAAGCTATTCTAAGCAGACCGGATTTTTTTTTTTAAAAAACAACCTCTTTTCTTCCACAGAGAGAAATTGAGGAGAAGAGCAAATAAAATACTTGGTTTTGCTTTCAAAATTTGTTAGCGAGCCTAAATCTCAGAAATGGGGCATTACAGAAGAGACAGTCATTTGAGATGTTCAGCATGTTGATTTGCGAACTATTAGCAGATTGCTATTTGCCCCAAAATACGTATTTGAAATTCCTTTCTAAAAACTCCTCTCAATCTCTTCCCAGTTCATGAGCTGTTAAATGTCTATATGACATGGAGATGTTTGTCTCCGAACAGAGGTACATTACAATTCTTAGAAGCAGGTTTCCAGAGGGAATATTAAAGGCACTATTCAGGAATATTCCCCAGTATTCACAGCCTCCACAAACACCCCTGCTAGCAAACATGTTTGCTGGAATATTTGTCAAGAGCAAATACGATGGATTGGTGGGAGAAAGTGTACAAAGTCTAACTGAGCTAATAAAAACCCAACAGCTAATGAATACTTGTGGAAAATATCTTACGACATTTCTTCAGCTATAGGTGGTAATTTAGAAAGCCTATAAAGCTCTAAGTGTTTTGGTCCCTAACTAGTTTTGCCCTCCAAAATCCAAAGCTAGTTCAACGGGTCTTTTTATTGTGTTCAACCTTATTGTATCTGCTGAATATATATGCAGATTTTATGTCTTATTGCCCAATATTGAATCACCATGGCTTTACATAGTACTATGTATTCTTTCTTCAGGACCATTTCTTCAGTGACAAAATAGCTTTTGGACTGTGTCTTCTTTTATAAGCAATTCCAGTGTATACCCGAAGCAGCACACCAAGCTCGTGCTCCCATCGGCCCAAAAGCACATGGCCAAGGAAGGGAGAGGAACTGCAAGCCAAGACAGGGGACATCACCAGACGTACGTGTCTGGTGCCCGAGGATGGTGAATCACTGACACGGATCCAAGCCAAAGGCATGCAGGGGAGCAAGGGCTTAGGCGTGAGAAAATCTGCTCACACCGGGGGCAAATACTGCTTTAAAACACCCAAGACGTTGCAATCCCACGTTTTGAATTAACCCAACCCAAGCACACATTTGTAATGCACAGCAGTGAGACACAGCGCAAGGCTCAAGGGAACCTGCCAACTGAAGAACCCACGTGGAAAGAGGAAACATTTAGCTCTTCTTCTGCCATGAGGTGTATTTTACACATTCTGGGCCAAATTTTGGCCCTAAAGGGAAACTTCACCTTTAATTTCAGTGGGACTAGGATTCAGACTCTGTGAACCTTCTCTGCCACACTTCTGGTGACAACACATGACAGGCCAGTACGCAGTCAAGCCTAGGCTGGGCCATATACACCATCTGTACTTTGGGCTCTCAAAATACTCTTCCAGTGTTCATACTCACCATAATCTCTTGTAACTCACCACCATACCTATTTTCCAGAGATGCCTGACACTTCCTTTTTCACTTGATTAATACTGATACCCTCAGTATTTTGTCTGAGTGGGAGTTTACGGAACACGATCTTCGCTCTGCTGTGCACGGGGCCAGCTCGCATAGTAACCAGAGAGGGTTGCTCTCCTTTCTTTAAAAATGCAAATACTAATTCACTACAAATACGTTGTTATTTCACAAATTCTGCCTATTATCTCAATTCTTTATTTTGCTCTCTCCTGGAAGGTAAAGGTAAGCGATGGACCATCCAGAATTTTTACACACTGTCCCCTCCAGTCATGCATTGCTAGAGATCGTACTGTATAACGCATGACTTACCTGCAAAGACATTGGAGGAGTAATGAAATAAGCAGATGCTCCATCAGCAGGCTTTTAAAACATTGGTATTGCAATCTGAGATGCAGTCAGCCATTACATGCATATGCCCTTTATTTATGGAGCTGATAAAGGCTCCGTGTCAGGAACAGTCAAGCTCCCTTTTTACTCTCTGCATTTCCTCACATTAAAGAAACTTGCTGTCTGGTTATTTTATTCTCATGCAAGTTTGAGATTTGGGAGGAAAAGAGGGATTTACCTCCTGACTCATCTGTTAAAAATGGAAGTCTAAAAAACAGACAGCTTCATCCAAACAAATCACCAGGGACTCCCTATAGAGCAATTCCTCTCATCCTAATATTGACGTCTGAAATAGGTGGATCTCACTGGAGTTGCCTATTTCTCTCCGTCGGCTAGAAAGGGAGCCCAGAACGACCAGCCCAGCTATAGAGGGGAATGCTGTAGATGCCCAGAGCACCAGACTCGCACACGTTCACAAATAATTTCTATTTTGTATACTTTTCTAGCATAAACATCTCTTTTCTAGGAAATTTCCCTGAAATTCCATTCCAAATGTCAGTGGTAGGTAAGAAAACAGGGGGAAGGCTGGCACGGATCAAAGAGAGGAACGGTGTTAATAGCCAGCAGATGAGGAGCATTTTACACTAGAAATCAAAATAGCGTTGTTCAGCTGCACTATGGGTTAACTTCTGAGTTCACTAAGTCGCCCGGCTGTAGCTCAGGGGAGGATTTTGGTTCACGCTGAACACTATATTTGATCACTGGTACATCACCCAAAGGTTCACAGCAAAATAGATGACGGGACACACACAAAAAAGCTCTCCTTCCTACCACTGCAAAGGAGACTGCTGCTTGCTGACTGACAGTCCCCCAGCCAGCTTATGCGCATCTAATTACTGAGCCACAACCCAAATCAAAATGCCCCACTGCAGCTGGTGTCTCACTTAATCCATTCACAACACAAGCTAATTAGCATTGATGGGTTTTGGGCAAGCTTATTCCGAATGTGGTCAAGTCCCAGGATTGCAGCTCAGTTGCTAAGACCCGCGCAGGAGCTGGGGAGAGGTCGTGTTTGCGCCCGGAAGGCATTTTCTAGCCTGCTGATTGGGAAATTCAGGAGCGGGTTCAGGAGGAGATGCCATGCTCTCCAGCGGAGATGAAGGCAGGTGCAGAAGCACGGCTGCTGAGCTGCACTTGCTGCTAAGCCTTACCATCCTCCTCCATACCGGAGAGTTATCAAGGCGATGCATAGCTTTCCTGTCCGATTTTAAAAAGTCCTGATTTAAAAAAAAAGTAAGGAAACACTTGGAAAGCGGGAGACGGAACAGTTCTGTACTTTCCATAGTCCTTTGTGAGCAGAGCTGAGAAGAGAGGCCTCTTGCCAGATCTTCGCGCTTCCTTCTCAGCCTATGGGATTAGGAGACGAGAGCAGGTGCTAATGGGAATTTTGCTCACGGCGGAAAATCAGCATCCCGAACCTTTAGCACCGCAAATCACGCAACCCCCTAGCAAGGATCTCTAACGGGCGCCTTTGGAAACGGGCGACGGCAGGCACCGCCGCTTGGCAGAAAAGCGACTTCCCGCTCCTTCGGCAGAGCGCAATTTCGCTTCAATTTGTAACAGGATGCAAGTGTAAATGAACTGACAACAGAGCTATCAGCTATTCCGCTGGTAACGCGCGGAGCAACGGTTTCGATTTGACTAGACGCAGCTGTCCGCTGGATGCAACGACCTTTAGCCCCGTCCTTGGCGAAATTCAATTCTCGTCGTGTCCGCCTGCGTCCGCGGGGACCGGAGTAGCGGGGCTGCCAGAATAATCAGCACGTTGCTTAATGACAGGCACTCGAACACGCAAAGCGATTAGGCATTGTCAGAAGCGGCGTCTGCCGCGCCGGGGAAGAGGGAGGCCTCGCTGTTACGCCGCGCGAAATACAGAGCGGTGACGCGGGAGCAACGGGGCGCCTGACGCGGACGGGTTTGCTCGGTGAGGGTCACCGAGGTGCTCGGCTCCGCGCGCGCGCGTGCAACCAGAGAGTGTCCTCATGCGTTTGTCGGCGACTGTTCATTTTTGTTGGCTGCTGCTCTCCAAAGGGCTGGGCTTCTGCATCGTCTCTACGCCATCCACACGTATACCCTCTAGATCATCACCTGATGATGTATACCATCACGTGTATAGCATGTGTATGTGTATATATATACACATGCACCTTTTCTATGTGCTTATCACATGTGCAACTGCAATAAGAGAGATGATTATACTGGAAGCACTCAAAAAAAAAAAAAAAAAAGATTTGCCCAACTTAGTTATCTGTGCAAACTGATTTGCTCTGTGTCTATCAGGCAGTATGAACGAAGCAGTCTCTTGTACGTGGCGGAGAAGACACGTACCCCTGTGATGAACACGCATGTGCTGCAGCACCTCACCAAAGCTGCACCCGCGACCAGTAATCTGGCATTTTCCAACTTCCAGGAGGTTGACCCTGCAGCCTAAGCGCCTTTCTTTCTATCTTCTGCCATGAACACAAGAAATGATGTTGGGTACCAAAGTACCACCATCCTTTCCTTCACCAGGGACCAAACCCACCCCTTGGGCTAATACCACTCTCTATGACCGCTGCTAGGAGGAGAAGGCAAGGGGTTGGATCCCCACTTGAGGTGGGATACTGTGGCAATGGTTTTTCTCTGTTTCTCAACCAGGAGTGGATGCGCTGTGCTCTATATTGATGCCCGGAGAGGGGTATTAAGGCTGGGGACAGGGAGGGAGGACGAGTGGCAAGGTGAGGCAGAGCCAGCCCTCTTCCTTTGGTGGCCAAGCTGCTCCACCTGCCCCACTAGCTCCCTGGGATTTCTCCGTGCAGCCTCTGCTATTTTTGCTTTGACAGCAGCGCGGGCCTGGCTCTGCAGAATATTCACGTTCAGTTATTATTCTGACCTGCTGCCAACATTTTCCTGAGAAACATAAGCGAGAAATGGGGAATGGTGATCTTTAACAGTTCATAACTCAGCCAGAGCTGAGGGGAATTTCATGGGAGAAGGGAAAGGCATATCTTTAGCCACAGAGCTTTGTCCCTGCCAAAACTCAAAGGCTCTTTTTCAAACAATGGAGATATTACAGCTTCTTTAAAAAAAATTAAAAAATCAAAAGGTCATGAGAACCTTTGATAATGGAAAACATTAAGAACTTAAGAAACACTGGTCTTTGCAGAAGAGAAAACAAGGTGGTCTCTAAAACTGTGTGAAACTTTTTTATAGTGAAGCACGTTAAATAACCCAAATACAGGAGTCACTGCCAGTGCCCTATCATACAGAATGTACTAACTACTACTGCAATTTATTTAGGAGATGGAGAAATAACCTAGAACCTATATGTTCCTTCTAAAGAAAACTCATCCAGAGGCTCTGCACAGACATAGTTTCACCCAGTTTGGCCCAGTTCTTACCATGTTGTTTCGTTCTCTCTGTCCCCGTAGGAAAACTCTGACACCCACAGACACTGTCCCGAGCTACTCTCCTCCAGCTTTCTTCTTGATCTCTCATGGGCCTGTCGGCTTCCCCACTGCACTGACACTTTTTCACCAGCCTCTTCAGTGGCTCTTAATGGTCAGGTCCTCAATCCCATAGGCCTTGTGCTCACGGTTTCCTATCTCTGGTGTTGACATTTGTGCTGTCCCTTCTTGCTCCTCCTCCACTTCCCTCACTCTTTCCTGATTTTTCACTCTGATGACTCCATATACCTGCTAAAACCTGCACACCTAATGCCTATCTTTTATTCTCCCCTCTATCTAAATGCCTGAATAATTCAGGAGCCAAAGTTTTAGGATTGCTGTACAGTATCAACAGTATAATGGTATCGTCTCTCCAGCTAGCTGAGAAGAATACAGCACCTTCTTGAGAACTTGCATGAAACACTGCAAGAGCGTATCACACATGGGCAAGCTCAGCATAGACTTTCTGGATGCTTGGCAGAGCTGTAATTCCCGTTCTTGAGCACTTAACTCCTTTTTACTAACCAAAGGCCAGATACTCTTGGTTCAAAGTTCTCAATTAGTAATGCAGAACTGAGACATCCACTAGATAACCACTCTGGTTTCCAGTGAGTAGATGGCACACAACTGAAAATATGCATTTTCTCCCATCTGTGCAAAATTTTAATTTTCTCATGTGATAACCACTTATTTTTCCCTCTTCAACTAAATCCAAATAGGCAAAATAGAAAATAGCCAAGAGCTGCAAAATAATCAACTGCCAAAGGGACATAAATCAAACTGCTCTTGAACAATCTCTCTCTTTGTTATCAAGTCCATTTATGCAGTTGGAAGTACTGTATTTTTGTAGGTCCCACTAAAAAAATAGACAGACTACAGAACAAATAGAAAGTCCCTCAGTATCTCAGAAAATATATTTTCCACAGTCCTAAGAACTAGAACATTAAATTGATACTTAGATAAATAAATCCTTCCAAGAACTGGTCCCTGGAACAAGAAATATAATACTAAAACTGGAAGGTACCTACGAGCACAACAAAATGTGTGGGCATGCCCCCAACTCTCCTGCCAACCTCAGTGGCCTAGAACCCCCCCAGCTGGCTAGTGTATGAAAATGTAACCATACTGAGCACTGTTTGCAGAAACCAAAAAATGATTATCAACAATGTACTAAATGCTTGACTCCAGAAAGGGGATAAGTAGACAGATATCATTGGCCCCATCACTATTGCAGAGGTAACAAGAAGGGAAAAATAATGCTAAAGATATATATAAAAAAATCAGGGATTCAGACATGAAAGAGCTC